>NW_027397073.1:14563739-14952077 GCF_003265705.2 Callorhinus ursinus | reverse complement strand
CCTGTACCTCTGAAACAAATAATACATTATATGTTAAAAAAAAGAAGAAGAAGAAGAAGATAGCAGGAAGGGAAAAATGAAGTGGGGGAAATCGGAGGGGGAGATGAACCATAAGAGACCATGGACTCTGAGAAACAAGTCTTCTAGAGGGGAGGGGGTGGGGGGATGGGTTAGCCTGGTGATGGGTATTAAGGAGGGCACATACTGAATGGAGCACTGGATGTTATATGCAAACAATGAATCATGGAACACTACATCACAAACTAATGATGTAATGTATGGCGATTAACATAACAATAAAAAAAAAGATGTGGCATATACATACAATGGAATATTATTGAGCTGTAAAAAAGAATGAAATCTTGCCATTTGCAACAGCCGGGGAGTATAATGCTGAGCAAAATAAATCAGTCAGAGAAAGAGCATATGATTTCCCTCATATGTGGAATTTAAGAAACAAAACAAATGAGCAGAGGAAAAAAAAAAGACAAACCAAGAAACAGACTCTTAACTATAGATAATAAACTGATGGTTACCAGAGGGGAAATAGGTGATGGGGATTAAAAAGCATACTTATCATGATGAAAAATAAATAAATAAAAAATAAAAACCCAATATTTATTTAGAGTTATAGTTTTCTATGGGTAGTCAATATAGTCTCAGAAAATTTCATATAAATTTCATTTTCTGATTAAATGTTTCTGAATTGATTCTGAATTTTAAATGCTTTTATTTATTTTATTTATTTTTTTTAAAAATATTTTATTTATTTATTTGACATAGAGAGAGAGAGAGAGACAGAGTGACCACAAGCAGGGGGAGTGGCAGGCAGAGGCAGAGGGAGAAGCAGGCTCCCCACAGAGAAGGGGGAGTCCGATGCAGGACTCGATCCCGGGACTCCGGGATCATGACCTGAGCCGAAGGCAGTGGGTTAACCAACTGAGCCACCCAGGCGCCCTTTAAATGCTTTTAAATTAAAAGAAGCTTCTACCTTTCCCTGCCCCAACTTTTCTGTTAATAAATAATCTGTTCAGATATTATAGGTGAACTTCTACTTAAAAAAACTGTAGCAAACAAATTTGTAATAAAACTTGGCATTTCTCCATTTCTGATTTTGTAAATTTGAATTTTCTTGAATAGCATGCCTGTGACGGTGTTTTTGCTATTTTTCTGCTTTTTATTACCTCTGGTAAAATACAGGTGATAGCTTTGTACAGTAGTACATACCAGAATCTTGGCTTTTCCAGTGACTTGCAAAATAAGGTACTGCGAAACAACGAAGTTTGTTGTACTTTAGTTTATCGTATGTTACAAGGAAGAGAAGCAGCAATGTTACTTGCAGTGATGTTATAAGAAAATATCCATAAATGCCCATGGAATGTTTCGTGAAGTCAAATCCTGTAAGTGGTGAGTTTTATCATTTCATGTATGTGAGAGATTTTAGACTCCCTGAGAGGTCCTGCAACACCTAACAAACCCATCTTGAAATTTCTTTCATGAATTATGTTTATTTAAGTTGCTTTTGCTTTTGACTAGGAAGTCTTCACTTCATTAAAATTTCACAAATAACTTTAAGAATATATAAAGTGTCTTCTCTCCTTTGAGCAGAAATTAATCATGTGAAACAAAGACAAGGGATTTCAGGGACAACTTCATCAATGGCATAGAGTTAAGAAACAGCATGGAGTGTAAGGGACATGAATCATATAAGGATTATTTGAATATAAAATAAGAGTCAGGTATGGTAAGGAAAGAGGGGAAGTAGATTGGCAGAAATCTGATCATGGAAGACCTTTTAAGGTCTGAAGATGTTTGAATTTATTCTATAAAGGTATGATTTAAGATGAAGGTGTTGGATGCTAGGTTGGTAAAGAGAACTAGGGCATTGGTAATAGGATTGGAGATAAGAGGACACTTCATATAAATGTCAAATTAATGAACTTTGCAATATGATTTGGATATGAAGAATGAGGAGAGGGAGGAGTGAGGGATTAAAGCAGGTTTCTATCTTGGTCTGCTGGATGGTTGGAGGTGCCATCACCCTACAAGGGTAAGAGCCAATTAAGAAAAGATGAATAATTCAGTTTTGGACATGATTAGTTTGATGTATCTATGGGTCCTCCCTAAGAGGTATAAAAGTCCATAAGCTAGCTAGTTATGTGTCTAACTAGAGGTGAAGTCTGGAATGTACATTTGGGAGCCAATAGAGTGGTGATTTAACCTGGTAGATAATCTAGATTGAGAGAATTAGTGTGCAGATAATAAAAGCAGGTGATTCATTTGGCTGCCAGAATGTTGACTGGGTCAGGGATATCCTGATATGTCAATCAATTGTTACAACTTATTTTGGAGACATTAGGGCAACCAAAAAGTTTCCTACATCAGTGTACAGCAGGCCATTATCATGGCAATTTATGCTTCCAATTTCCTGAGGTTCAAAACACAACGGCATGCCTAGAGTATGTTGCAGCATAGATAGCTGTTTGAATTAGACTTCAAGGCTGCACCCCAGCTTGCAAACTCTAGGGTGATCTTGAATAACCTTTTTTGAAACCAGATTTTTCATTCTTATACATCTATTAGTCTAAAATATTTATTTCATATTCTATATGTATTGTGTTCACTGCCTTGATGCCTTGAGTTTTTGTCACTAAAGGGGCCATCATTTTGCATATTGATAGGATTATTTGCATGTTGATTATGATTAGCGAATGAACTATGGAAAAATTAAGATTATTTCTGAACAATTCAATGGTAGTCGACTGTGTATGAAGTTCTTATACAGAAGAATTTCATTGAATTATTTTAGATTTTAACATTACGTAAGATATTTTAGTAAGTGTTGGGCATTTGGACTCTAGTTAATAGAAAACACCTTTTCTTAAACTCTCTGTAAGAGGAAGTACACTGTTTTCATTCTTTGCCTTACTCTTCTTTGGTTCACTAACAGCCCCTTTGGTACTGAACAAAAGAAATCCTTTTTTCTTAGATTAGTGCCTCAAATTTAATTGTTCTTTTCAAATGTGATAAACCAACAATTTTCCAAAGCAAGGGCATCACTCTATTTATAGATTTTCTGTCTAGTTCAATCAGTAGAATACAGTCTAACCTAGATGATTCTAACACTAGACTCAAGACCCTTTAATAAGATCAATAACAGATTTTAGGTCTCTGGCAATTAAATAATATCCTTTGGCTTCAGTGGTTCCTCACGCTTCTCCAGTAAACAGTGCCATTCAATGTGAATTCTGTTGCTCTAGGATATGACTCCCAGTTACCTTTAAAGTTTTAGAACTTTAGAAACATATTACTCTGTAATTTGGATTTGTGGTTATTTAGCTTGTAGAAATTTTCATACCTAAGATTATAATACTAAACAAGTTTTGCCTCTTTCAAAACAAAGGATATATTGAAGGTTTATGTAGTTATTAAAATTTTAAGCTCTGCACACTCATTGGATATAAAATCACTGAAGGGTTTTTGATAAGAACAAAAAAAAATGCGTGGATAACTTCCAAGCTATTTTTCTATGATAGCTCAATAGTGCTAGCCTTCTTCTTTTTGTTTTTTAACACCGCATTTTTTACATATGTATAATTGGAAAGACTGAATTTCCTCTAAAAATTAAACTTGGTCACACACAACCCATCGATTGCTTCTAAGCAGCCTTGTTACCCTCACAATCCTGGTTTGGTATCTTATTTTCCATATGCTATAGCCTTTGCCTCTATTTGGGATCTAATAATCATTGGTCTTGGATCAGGCAACTGCAATTAACAAGGTGAAACTCTATGAATATGATTGCTGATGGATTCTATCAGGATGATAGGGTTTGGCTCAGTTTCACAAATGTCATTTTAATTCCCCAAGAGGGATAAAACCAATGCTTTTTTTTTTTTTTTTGAGAGAGAGAGAGAGAGAGCGCATGAGTGGAAGAAGGGGCAGAGGGAGAGGGAGAGAGACTCTCAAGCGGACTCCACGCCCATGCCCATTATGGAGACCAGTGTGGGGGCTCCATCTCACAACTCTTGAGATCATGACCTGAGCGGAAATCAAGTAGGTTGCTTAACTGACTGAACCACCAAGACACCCCAAAACCAATGTTTTTCATTCACATTAGAGGACCACACCAAGTTCAGGATCATAGCTTGATTATTGCTGTATGATGAAATTTAACACTTACTGAAAATTTCATTTTTCTAAAATTCTACGCATTTATTTATTCATTTTGTCAGTCAAAAAAGTTCATTAAATACATTTATTAGTTTCCTAGGGCTGCCATCACAAAGTACCACAGACTGGAAAAGTTAACAGAAATTTAGGGGCACCTAGGTGGCTCAGTTGGCTGAGCGTCTGCTTGGGTCACAGTCTTAGGGTCCTGGGATCGAGCCCCGCTGGGGGGATCCCTGCCCAGCGGGGAGTCTGCTTCTCCCTCTCCCCCTGCTCCTCCCCCACCCTCTCTGCTTGTGTTCTCTGCTCTCTCTCTCTCTCTCTCAAATAAATAAATAAAATCTTTAAAAAAAAAACCCAGAAATTTATTTTCTCTTAGTTCTGGAGGTCAGAAATCTGAAATCAAGATGTCAGCAGGATTGCTGTCTTCTCAGGCCTCGCTCCCTGACTTGCAGATGGCCACCATCTCCCTGTGTCTTCTGCACCTGTTTTTTTCCTCTGTAGGTGTCAGGATCCAAATTTCCTCTTCTTCTGAGGGTACCCATAATATTTGATTAGGGCATACCCTAATAACCTCATTTTAACTTAATTATCTCTCTAAAGGCCCTATGTTCAAGTCCAGTCACATTCAGAGGTCCTGGGGTTAGGATTTCAACATATGAATTTCGGGAGGGAGGACACAGCTTAGGTTGTGATAGCACCTCCTCTGTATTTGGCACTGGAATCTCTGTTAATAGTCAGATATTTACTTTTTAATTCAAAATCTGTTTAGGAAGCCAGGGACTATTCTAGGTTCTGGGGATGTAGTAGAGACCAAAAATAGACAGAAATCATGTTCTGGTGGGCAGTGCATCGAGGCTAAATAAATTAGTGATTCTCAGAATTTGTTTCATATAAACTTAATTTATATTAAATCCCCAAAGCATGTAAATCAATATAGAAAGATTTTGTGATAATTTGTAAGCAAATCAGTGTTTGGTTCCAATATGTATAGCCATCATTGGCCTGGTGGGACCTTCTAAATTCCTCATTATTTTCTGGTAGTATAAATGATAGCAAAGTTAGCTTTGAGTCGATGTAAAATGATATTGAATATTACGAAGGATACCCTGATTTTTCTGTTGTACAAGTGGAAGGTGTCAGGTATTTGACAGAACGTGGAAATTTAAGCTGCAGTTTTGTTGAAATTGCGTTTCATCTCAATGTGTATTTTGTTACTGGTGACACGTTTGAAATATCCACTGCAAATCTGCTGTTGCCACAGAGCCAACATTTCTGGGTTTTTTGTTGTTTTTTTTCTTTTCTTTTCTTTGTCTCTTCTTTTTGTCTTTGAATAAAAATCATTCGTACATTTACTATAAACTGCCAATGCAGTGTGTACATTTCAAGCAAAAGCTCAGCTGCTTGTTCATCTATCTATAATTCTGTAACTGAATTTTAATTTTTTTTATCATGAGCTCTCCTGTCCCCTCATTGATAACATCGAGAAGTTTTGTATAAATAAAAACAAACCAGGGATTTTTTTTTTTTTTTTTTTTTTAGTTATTTTCATGTAAGAATTCAGTCCTATTTAAGGGTTTGCTTTTTCTGTACTTTCTCATTTGTCTAGTTTGGCTTGAAGTTTCCTGTGCTTAGTAGGTTGTCATGCTGTGTTACTTGGGCAAAATCAGCCCTGTCTGAAGCCTCATCTGGCCCGAGGTTTATATTGACACTGGCAGCGGGATCCTGGTCCATCTGTTTCTGAGCAGGACTGATGCTTGAAGCTCAGGCCAGCACTGACTGGGTAGGCTTGTAGGCATCCCTTATGCCTCTGAGCAGCCCCGACATTCCACTGCTCTGTGGGCAGATCAGGCCAAGCTTTTGATATGGACCCTCCTCACCTTCTGATGGATAAGTCCACAGGCATTTACAGCTAATCACTTTGCCTACGTGGCAGATTTTCGAATTCTTTCTTTTTGCATTCCAGCCATGCCATTTCTCTTCCTCATCACTGGTCTTTTGTTCATATAGCTTGGGAATGGCAGACAGTATTTGGTTAAAGGGAAATCCAAACTATTAGCCTATTAGTGAGAGTTGGAAGGGTTGAGTGGCTCCCACTTGTTTGAAGCTTTCTTTAGAAAGTAGAATACTGGACCCTTTTCTGTCCCCAGCATTTGGCCCAAGTTCCAGAGAAACAGGAAAAGTTCCACTCAGTCTTTTGTTCTTTAAAATTTCTTTGTTATTGGATTTCCTTTAGGGAGCATAATTTGACATATTACAAATGTTTCAGAATTTGTGGATTTGTACCAGCTCTGGCACAATTGTTCTGTAGGTAGAAACATAATGTTCTCTTTATCAGAGTGAGAGGCCTAAGTCTTTGTATGAGTAGTTTGAGATTTAAATCCTTGATCATATCTCAGGTACACAATATGACTTAAATGGATAAGTCAATTTACTGATCTTGAGCTTGTAATTCTTCAGGTATTTCTTTTTTTTTTTTTTTTTGCCGGTGGATGTTTTTTTAACATTCTTCAGGTATTTCTTGACACAGGGTCAATCGGTATGGAGATTAGAAATGATGGATTGTGCAGTCATTGAAAAAGGAACATTTCTATTAAATTTGAAAGAATTTTTTTTTTATTACCAAACAGATTTTAAGGAAAAGTTTCTTTAACTGTTGAGAGTATGCGTTTATCTTATTTGTTCAGTACACTATGCTGTCCTTTGGTCAGAAAAATTACATATAGGAAGTTCTCCAGGGCTTGCTTTCCAGCTACTCATTTTAAGTCAATAAAATTATAGCCTAATAACATTTACCCTAAGAATCTCATAGATCTTCATTGCTCAAAGGAATTCATATTCCCAGTGTATTATGAAGATGGCTAAAATGATTTAGCTGGAAAAGCACAGTCTAAGAATTTACTGCAAATTGAAAGTAAATATAACCACTTTATAACCACCACAGAGATAGCTAGGGATGTTGCTTGCTTAACTATCTGATGAAAGCATTGGTTTATAAGAGAAATGGAATGTGTAGCTAAAAAAACTCAAGTGTTCATTTTTTTTTGCCTTTTGATCTTATTCTGTGGAGAAGGACTAAAATTAAGGATGACCCTACTGCCAGTATGCACTACAAATATAAATGAATTAGCCTATTAAAATGTTTGTTCATAAAAATGCCCTGGAATCACCAGCTACTTAATAGAATGCCATAGTTAAAAATGCATAGCTTGTTTTTATCATTGCTTTTTAGAAAGCAGCTAATTATAGTAAAAGGACTGGAATCACCAGCATTATTTGTTCTCTATTAAATTTGTTGACCAATTCATTTATCTCTTTGGATTTCATTAGTTAAGATCAGTTGAAGAGTCTCCCCTACTGATTCTCTTTTGTAGTTGTTAATTAACTTGGGTTGAGCAGTGCCCCCTCATTAGACTATGAGTCAATGGAGTCAGAAGTGACTACATTTGTTTCATATTGCTATCTCCATCATTATACTTATCAGTTGCCAAGTTCATGAAAGAAGATAAACCATACTTCAGCTCTATAAAATCAGTCTTATTATGTATAATGTCTCTTTTTTAATAATATTAATAAACTGAGTATGCTATTTTATCTTTTATCAGGAAAATTTATTTTAAAAATATTAAATGACTGTACTTAGAGCTATCAAATGAAATATTTAGGATGAGAGAAAATAACATTGGTAACTTTTAGAGACTATCTTATGTATGTATTTATTTATTTAAAGATTTTATTTATTTGAGAGAGAGAGAGAGAGAGCCATGAGAGAGTGAGGGCGGAGGGGGGGAGGGTGGAGAGGGAGAGGGAGAAGCAAACTCCTCGCTGAGCAGGGAGCCTGACAAGGGACTTGAACCTAGGACCCTGCGATCATGACCTGAGCCAAAGGCAGATGCTTAACTGACTGAGCCACTAAGGCGCCCGAGAGAATATCTTTTAGACAAGAAGTCGAGGAAAGAAAGGATCCCAATGCATGTCAAGCTTTTCATTATTAACTCTATGAAAATATTTGAAACTGTAAGGAAGTAGAATTCAGATGTAAGCATTTCAAGTTCATGAATTTCTTGTTTTAAATAAACTATTTTTGAGAGCATGAATTTATTTTTTATGAAAATACCATATTCTTAAGAGTTTGCTATCATTCAACACCAACAAAGGTTATTAATTAAGAATTTGTTTCATGTGGCAGTGCAATAGTTCATAAAAGAACAAATTCTCTGAATGTTCCTTCACTTCAGACTGTGTGACATAAATTTTAGGGCAAGTTGTAAGGGCAAGGAAATTTGGAATAAACAAAAAATATTACTTAGTGCCTCCGGTAGAAAATAGCATTATGCAGAGCACAGCCTTCTGCATTATCTGAATCTAATTCTGTGGGGGTTCCAAACCTTATATTGCCTTTTTGCTATTTTACAACTGTAAGTTGCAGATAAATGATGGTAATGCAAGTAATTCTCATTTATAAGCATTCAAATAAATTCTTTCGGAGGTTCAATATACTTCCCTTCCCCTTGTGGAAGACGCTATGTTAAGTCCATTTACCAATTCACTTCAGTACTCCTGATGTATGCACGTGTCTGTTTTTGGATCCTCCATGGAATCTGCCTGATTCCCTTAAAAGTAATGAGTTCCTAAGGTCTTTGACATATATATGATATTTGCACAAAAGTCATGATTTTTACCTTTATTTGAAAATTTCCCTTTGACACAAAATAACAAAAATAATTCAGTGCAAATCATATTGACAGGCATTTAGTAACTCATCATCTCATTTTGGAATTTATTTTATAGAAAATTTTTAAAAAATGGAATTATACTTTTATTCAGCGTTGTTGGTGATTATATGTACTTCCATAGTCACCTGGATGGCTACTGAACCCTGAGCTCTCAGTTATGAGATATGTTTTAAATACAGCTTTGACTATTGGAAAGTACTTTCTTATATCAAGCTAAAATCTACATGCAATTTCTAATTATTGATTCTAGTTTTATTTCTTATGTGATGCAGAATACATATAATCTTGTTGCCACATACTCATGTTTCTAATACAGAAAATAGTTATATTCACTGTTAGCCTTTGTTTTCCCCTACCAGGAGAAATCTCCTGAGTTCTTTAGTCTTTCCTAATCTGAGAGGGATTAGAATCCCTTAATTATTTTAGACATTCTGATATGGCACTGCTTCACCATAGAGCCTCTAATTCTCTGAATATATATTGAAGATTGCATTAGCAATTTTGGCAACAACATCACTATGTTTTTGCAGATAGAGATAAAACCATAATATGTACTTCTGCCACGCGTATTTTCTGTACACAGCATTTGAAGATTCACCACATTACATTTAGCCCACTGGGGGGCGCCTGGGTGGCTCAGTTGGTTAAACATCTGCCTTTGGCTCAGCTCATGATTTCAGGGTCCTGGGATCGAGCACCCCCACCCGCCCCCGTCGGTGAGGAGTCTGCTTCTCCCTCTCCCTTTGCCCTTCCCCTTGCTCATTCTCTCTCTCAAATAAATAAATAAAATCCTTAAATAAAATAAAATAAATTTAGCCCATTGTTTTCCTCTCTTAAGAACACTTCAGATCATTACTCTTTCTTTTGTTTTGTTGTGTTTACTCATTCTTTGAACATTTTTATGTCTGTTTGGCGCTGCCCTGTGGATAACAAAGATAACATGGTTTTTTTTTTTTCTTGAAGTCTCATGAGGAAGGCAGACATTTAAAAGTGCAATATTAGAAACCAGGTTCTTAAATGCTCAAACAGGAATGTTGCTACGTAGGCATACAAATGGTATTATTCTGCTTTGAGAGACAAAGATGGCTATTTGATTTCCCTACCAGTTTTGTGCAGATTAAAATTCTTTATGTACAAGTTTAAGAGTAAATATATTTTTGAGGCACCAACTATGGCACACTTAGGGGTCTTCCAAATTTAGAGTTGAATGAAACTGGGAAAAATGAATTTAATTTCCTGAAAATATTAATATTTCAATGATCATCTAAAGAAACAAAGGCGAGAACTGCTTCAATGAAATGCAGCTTAATCAGCTCTGTATTTGTCCATTTATTTGAGTCAACAAGATCAGAATATGCTAATATGATTTGGCTTTTAAATACTGGAATCCTTCTAGCTCCTTTTACCTCCTTTTCCCCTTTGTAGCCATTAAAAAATCCAGTTTGAGGTAAATGGAGAAGATGACTTGAATAAGAACTCACTTAGTAAACCCAACTTTACTTCTCTCTATAATAACCCAGAGCATGCTGCTCTGAAGCAGTGTGTGGTGGTCACCCTGTGCAGCTGATTTTTATAGTCTTTCTTAACCTAAAAGGATATCAGGAAAAACCACATACATAATTTTCTCCCTATGAGCTGTTATTGTTTTGATCTAGTATGTGGTTGGACAACTCTGAATTTTTTGCAGTATTATGAAATATACTTTTGCTTGTTAGCTCTGGGACAGCATAGCCTGAAAGTGACACAGATGAAGTACAAAGCCTCCAAAAGTGAGTGACCATAATACTGATGAGGCTCTTATTCATGTCAAATAAGAAAGAACAAAGAAACAAGGAGGGTTATATATGTGGTACTTTACTGTCCAAGTTTATTCGTGCCACTTGGCTTTGAGCATGCTTATTTTTTAAGTCAATTTTCCATTTATTTTCTTGTAATTATTTTCTTGCAAGTAGCATTGTTTTTCTTCATATTCTTACATTTTATATCTTATATTTTGGTGTTTGTGTCATTTTCTTAAGATTTGCATTTTCCTTCCTAAAGTACCAATTAAAGTGCTTAAAGATTTGCTAAATATTTTCTTTCTCTCTCTCTCCTTTTTTTTAAACATTCCACCTATTTATTTGGGAGAGAGAGCACAAGCAGGGGGAGTGGCAGGCAGAGGGAGAGGGAGAAGCAGGCTTACCACTGAGAAGAGCCCAATGCGGGGCTCGATCCCACGACCCTGGGATTATGACCAGACTCGAAGGCAGATGCTTAACCGACTGAGCCACGCAGGCGCCCTTGCTAAATATTTTCTTAACTCATGTGTCTTAGCTCAAGCTGCTATAACAAAATACAACAGACTACGTAACTAAACAACCAAACTATTTTCTCCCAGTTCTGGAGACCGGAAGTCTGAGCGCAGGACGCCAGCACGGTGGGGCTCTGTTGGGAGCTCTCTGTGGTCTTGCAGATGGTCATCTTCTTACCGTGTCTTCACGTGGCCTCTCCACAGTGTTGAGCATGGAGAGAGATTTCTCTCTTCCTTTTCTTCCCGGGCTGCCAGTCCTGTCAGATTCAGACTCCACCCTTCTGACTTCATCTAACTTCAATTTCTTCTTAAAAGCCCTGTTTCCAAATATAGTCACATTGGGGGTGAGGGTTTCACCATATGAATTTTGGGGGGCCACATATCGGTCCATAACACTCATGGCATCACAGGGTGAGAGTATGCACACATTTGATCATACTGTGCTCAGCTCATTATCTGAACAACTTAAGATTTGTATGCCAGGATCTTAAATGACTCTTAATAATTTTCTATGAAACAATAAACAAGAGTTATATGTGCTCCTGGTCTACTGTAGCTTAGTAGAGTGAAACAGAATAGTGTAGGATTATGGGAACTCTGCTAGAATCCTAACTCTGCACTTGTGAGCTGTGTGACCTCAGCTAAAGTAAAACATTAAATGAGTTAGTATTCAGGGATATAACAATACAGGGTACATAGTAAATATTCCATAGACGTTAGCTTAGAATACCAATAATAATACACTCATCAATTTCTAAGGGCAAACTCTCCTTTCTTTGCTGTTTCTCATTTGACATGATTAAGAGCCTCGTCAGTATTCTGGTCACTCACTTTTGGAAGCTTTGTACTTTGTATGTGTCACTTTCAGGATACACTGTCCCAGAGCTGAACAAGCAATAGTATATTTCGTAAGACGGCAAAAGTTTCAGAATTGTCCAACCACTTATTAGATCAAAATAATAATAACAGCTCATAAGGGGGAAATCATCTATATGGTTTTTCTCAATTTCATTTAATTTTCCTAAGAGACTTATCATTGAAATGAAATAGAAAGAGTAGCATTTAAATACTAACTTTTGGGACAAAATATTATCACTCATTTTGTATATTTAAAATGTTAAACTTGAGGTATGACTTAGATGTTAGCTTTAAGAAAATTCAATTTATTGATAAAAATGTTCACTAAACTTATGTTTTGGACATAGCAATAAATCGATATATAAGAGTGGAGGTGTTTTATTTCTGTGAACTCATTAGAATGTAAGCTCCAGAAGAGCAGAGAATGGAGCTTATAGGAGTGTGGAGGCAATCATTTTCTAAAAAGCTATTTTGAAATAAGAGGAGAAAAAAGTACAGTTGTTCCTTGTCGTGTTTAGAGGAAATGGATTATTTCAAGGTTTTTTGAAAGAACAAAAATGCTCCAACAGGTTTTCTACTTTAACAGGAGAAATTCTATTAGAAGGGAGATTTGGGCAAAGACAAATGAATAATTTAATTGTAAGAAACATTGCCTTTTGCTAAAACCCTTTGTTCTCTGTGTTGATCAAACATTGCTATCTTGCTCAAGCCATAAATCATACACCATGTATGAATAATGCAAGTAATATAAGGTATTTTGGTTCCCTAAAATATTTATGCTGACTGAATAGCTAATGAAAGATGCAACTTGAAAATCTGTTGCTAGGATTGAACATACACAGAGAAGTTAACATATACTTTTCCCTTGCTTGGCACAAGCATGTGATGGGCGTGTCAAAATTTACTTTGTAAGATCCTTGTGATTTATCCATCATGGAGCAGGACATAATTTGGATCTAGAGCAGGGAGGTTTTTGTTTATTTTATTTAATAAAGTTATTTCTCCTTTTATCTAAAACTACTTCATAAAATTATTTTAACTGTTATATATGTATAATTTCACAAAGGCATACTTTTTTTTAAAGATTTTATTTATTTATTTGAGAGAGAGAGAGAATGAGAGATAGAAAGCACGAGAGGGAAGAGGGTCAGAGGGAGAAGCAGACTCCCTGCTGAGCAGGAAGCCCGATACAGGACTCGATCCCGGGACTCCAGGATCATGACCTGAGCTGAAGGCAGTCGCTTAACCAACTGAGCCACCCAGGCGCCCACAAAGGCATACCTTTACATACATGCACAACCAAATTGTAATAAAGAGACTCCATTTTTGATGCTTAGCTTCTGACAGCTTTCAGCTTCCCACCTTTTCCCTTTTTCCTTTGCTAGACATCTGTGAAGTCTGATTACAAAGCTCAGTGTCCTCCATTCCTTGGTGCTGGTGAAAATTTCACACCAGCCTCGTCCTGCTTGTGGGTCCCCTCATCCTCGCTCCACCCCCTCTTAACACCATCTCCCTTGGTTCTTGTTTCACTCCTAACAGAAACAAAGCCCTTCCTAGGGAATCCTTCTGTTTGTTCTGTGAATAAGAAACGACTTCACATGCAAGGGTGCCTATGTGTCATTTGTCTGGACATCTATTAATTTCTGCAGGGGGCAGGGTAGGGAGATGAGTGCTGCTCAGCCTCTAGCAGGGGATGCTAGCTGCCAAAATAAGAGTGATCATATACAGTTTTTTCTTAGTACAGTTATTTTGTGTGGTTTGATACCTCCCTCCCTCTTTCTCCCTTCCCATATCAGCAACTGCATAGAAGGTACCCACTGTCTTGATTTCTAACACCATGGATTAGTTTGGGCTATTTTAAAGTTACATATACATAGAATAACACAGTATGTGTTCTTGCCAATGTTATTTAATGTTTTGTTTGTGAGCTTTTTTAATACTATCATTTTAGAATAGTTAGTCACTCTCATTGCTCTGTAGTATTCCAGTGAATATCCCACAATTTATCCAGGTCTGTGCTATTATGAACAGTGCTTCTGTCATCATTCCTGTCCACATTTTTTTTTTGGTGCACATTTCTGTTGGATATTTACCTAGGAGTGGAATTCCTGGGTTGTTGGGAATGTCTATGGGCTGGAGTAGATATGGACAGATAGTTCCCCAAACAGGTATACCAACTTAAAGCTAGCATCAGGTGTTTTTTAATTTATTGTCTATACTCCTAAACAGAATCAACCTTTCTTTTACATTTAAGGCCACGGATGAGTATTTAATACACACTCCAGTATCCTGAATTCTTTTAGTATTGATAAGATTGAAAATTTAGACTTCTTTGTTATACAGATAAAAAGTTAACTGATAGAAAGTCCTTGAAGTGCTGTGACAGTCTCTCAATTGCATCTAATTATTTCTGTATAGTATTATTTTTATAGAAGACTTTTGATCTTGTCGTCAATCTTTAAATTGGAGTAGCTCCCAGTGAAGTGTTGAGAAGTGATAGATGATTCAACTAATCTTCATATCTCTTAGAAAATGGATTTCTTGTGTTAGGTTGGTCCTTTAGTCAGATTTCTTTGCTTGCATGTATTGGAGATCTTTTATATTAGAAAATGCAAAATCATTTTCTTTTCTTCTGCTGTAATGAGCATCCAGTCTAGTCCAGGCACTTCATTTTCACCTCCTATTTGGGGACTTTCTTAGTTAAGATGCTCACTTATATATAAAATTTTGAGACAAAATGTACAACACTTCAGATTAAGTGGTAAATGCTACATTGGGCTGTTGATTCTTCTTGTGAAATGCTAAATGCTGATGATAAAATGATGATCAATATCTGTAACCAGCATACCTTCAATTATCACATGAATTCATCAAATGACTCTCATCTGTGGCAGAATAAATAAAATGATTTAATGATTTTTTAATGATTCATGGATGATTCAATTTAATTATGTTGAGAAAATTGACAAGCTAGCTGTGAGTAGAGTGCTTAATTTTTCTCTTATTTTTTTATTTTGGTCCACATTCTATGTCAAAATCAGAGCAAGATGGATTAAATATTTAAATGTTTAAGAAAAGAAAGAAGAAAGAAAAAGTAAAAATACTCTTAAAGATGGATCTTTTTCTTATTTTGAGATAGGATGCTATTGTCTATATTATTTTCTTTATGCTTTCTTCCCTTACATGTATGTATTTATGTTTATATGTGCGACTGTTTACTGTATTAGGGTTCTCCAGGTAACCAGAACCAGTAGGATGTGTATGTGCTTGTGTGTGTATGTATGTGTATACATATATATATGAAATGAGGAATTGGCTCGGGTGATTATGGAGGCTGCGAAGTCCCATGATCTGCCATTTACAATCTGAAGACCCAGAAAAGCCCGCGGAGTAATTCAGTCCCAGTCCCGAAGCCTGAGAACGAAGGAGCCAGTGATGTAAAGACAAGCTCAAGCGTAAGAGAAGATGAGATGAGATGTTTTAGCTCCAGCAGTGAGGCAGGAAACAGAGGGGCAAATTTCTTTCAGGTGCCTTTTGTTATGCCCTCAGCAGATTGGATGATGCCCACTCACGTTGGGGAAGGCTGTCTACTGAATGCACCAATTCAAATGCTAATCTCACCCACAGGTATCTTCACAGGCACACCTAAAAATAATGTTTAATCTGGTTACACCTTGGCCTGTTGAGGTGACACATAAAATTAACCATTATATTTACCAAACGGAAAATTTACAAAATTGAAAAGCCAAAAATATCTGGTTGAAATGTTGATACAAATATGGCATAAAATTAAGTGAGTTTATCGACTTAATATATAGATGATACACACAAAATTTTCTTTTTCAGAATTCCTTAATAGGCAATATGTAGAGCGTATGAAAAGAAACATACAAAAGCAATAACACGAATGCAAAGACATTTATGAAAACATATCTAACACTCTAACGATCAATGAAATGTACTTTCAACCAGCATTGTTGCTGTTTTGGTTATCAAAATGGCAAGTATGAATGAAATGATTTTAATCAGTACCAGCAAGTGTATGGTGTTTTAAGTTCCTTCATGTTCTCCCATACCACTGAAATTGATCCAGTCTTCCTGGAAAGCAATTTGCAAGATTATCAAGACACTTCGAAATGTTCTGAGCCTTTGTTTTCCTTTTTTGTACATTTTGTCTGAGGAAGTGAGTTTATGATAAATCAGAATTCATGTATAAAAATGTTCATAGCTAGTGTGATTTATAATGCCCCCAAACTTGATAAACTTCTAATTCAGGAAATAACTCAATCATTACTCTACATCCATATGAGAGGATATTGTGAAGCTGTTGAATCTGATTTCCTCAAAACTTGCAAAAGATCATTATAAAGTAAGTGAGGGGGAAAAAAACAGGATAAATTTGTTATGATACCATCTGCTCAGTATTAATCAAAACCCATTTCCTCTCTTTTCTGGCAACACAGCTGGAATATATTTATAGTTAGGTAGGTCAGGTGACTGAGCACTAATGGAACATTTATAGAAATTATTTTCTTGTCCTGGTCCCCAAATACTTCTTAAGAAAGATTACCTGTGCTTGTTTCCCTTCCAGCGAGTAGACACAGATGACCATGGTGACTTTCGAACAAACAGGTTGATGATGGAGAAACTTGTCCCTGAATGAACATTCCTCCCACCCCTAAAACACACCTATGTGCCATTACTCAAGACTCGAACACATTTGAGCCTCTGGAAAGTTTGGGATGTAAATTTGTTAGAGCAACCACTAACATTGCCCTAAATAATTTACCCCCATGTAGTGAATGTAGTGTGCGGAAATAGAAAGAGGGAGTGTGGGAGAGACTGGTAGGAAATAGGATGTGCATCTAAAGATTGAGAGTGGTTGTTACAGGTTTATGTTTTGCTTTTTTAGGAGGCCACACAGCTGTCCCTAAAACTTACCACGGGTACAGATGAGCGGATTGTTATTGTTAAGAGCAATAACACAGTTCTCATGGCTTCTTTCCGTTTTGGCTTATGGAAAGTAGAATGCTGCTCATGTAATTCTTGAAGTCTCCGGGAGTTGTCCTGTCTGTGTCCTGTATTGAAGTTGCTGCTTTAACTCCATGTAGACCCTTTCTGGAGCTCTGGGAATCTTCTGAAGTGCATTGCCATGGCTGCCAGGTACCTTCATCTCTCCTGGGGCGTCACTGAGGTACAACAGAGTGAGAAAAACTGAAACGATATTCAAGATTTCCATTTTATTCTCCCAGGCTCAGCGCCGCCAATAAAAACATGGTTGCTGTTTCAAAGAAGGCATCTGTCTCTTTGGGGCACTGAAACGTTTCCTTTATTGAGTAATTTGCCAATTGTTTTAATCAGATTAGGCTTCTTGGTTAATATAGCATGGTGGTATCACTGGAATATGTCCAGGATTTCATTGTTTCTACATGGAGTTAAAATAATTATTAAAAATAACAGTATCACGAGTCTTTTTCATAAAGTGGGGTGAGAAAATTTATTGTGTCCATTGTATTATTCAAGTAATATCTGTTTTATTACCTATTATCATATTTGATCTTTATAATCAAAATTTGGCTATATCACAATACTAATTTAATACTATTCCTAATGATAATCTATATAATACTTTGCAGCATTTTTTACACTTATAACCTATATAATCATACTCTTAACAATTATTCTTACTTTGTACATTTTATAGATAAAGAGCTGAGGTCAAATAATTTTTGACTTAGCCAAGCCTATGTAATTTTGGTGAGGTCAAAATATGATCTGCATTAGCCAGACTCCCAAAAAGCAGGTGACGTACTTGAAATAGGGTAATTCATGAGAGGTTATTTACTAAGGAAGCTATTTCCTAAGACGTGTGTAGATAGTTCAGGGACAGGAAGTTACCTCCTCTGGACCTGAGGGGATCAGAGAAGGAAATGGTTACTGGAGCCTGGAAGAAGAGGTTCCTGGGGAGTCAGCTGCCTTGAGAGAGTCGGTGACCTTCAGAGGAGGATCAGCAGGCTCAAGGCAACTCACAGGGAAGGTGAGGATAAATAAATGCACAGACCTCACTCTTCTGCCTCTTTCTGATCTGCTAGGGGCCTCTTTCTGATCCGCTAGGGTCCTCTTTGACCAAATCCAACCAAAAGCCAAGGGAAGCTTTTACATGGTTCATAAAAGTCAGCCTGGGAGGTGGTGCAGAGAAGGGTGGAGAAGGGTGGAGGGGCAGGGCATCTACTACGGGACCTCAGGCTCCATTTGATTAGCAGGTACTCCCTCTGCCTTCACAGCAGAGACACTGTCCTATTGATCATCAAATGTTAAGTGATGATTCGCAAAGTCTCTTTTCCTGTCGTTTTCTCCTCCAGTCTATGTTGCACTGCTCTTGGTAGAGGAGAAGAGGAAGAGTAAACTGGTTCCTGAAGATTCCACTGACTCCAGTGACTTATAAATAATATTAAGTAATCAGAGATAGAAAAGAACCTTGTACCGTATATTTGTTATTTTTTGGCAGCTTCGCCTTTAAATATCCTTGCTGTACACGTGAGGTATTACAAGCCAAATACATGCTGCTACCCAGAATTCTCATCTGGAGGAGGATACATACACTCGCAAAGGGACAAGAGAAATCACTCGGAGCCACAGCAGTGGACTCCGGAGTCATGTGCCAGTAGCCATGGGGATGTGAACTGACGTTCACTGCTCGTGGCATCACTAGTCAACGGCCAGGAGGGGCAGCATAGTGGCTGCCCTTAAGTAGACAGTTGCTATGGCATGACCTTGGCTTTTGTCTCTGCTACTCAGAAGACGGCCTTAATTCCTGTTACTTCTTTGTTGACTCTGTGTGAAATCTGGTATCCTGTTCATAAATTCATTTTCTACTTAAATTAGCAAGATTAGGCTTCTGTTATTTACAACAAGAACTCTCACAGGAATAAACCCTCACAAAGCAAGCATGATTTTTCAAACTGCAGGTCACAACCAGTAATGGGTTGTGAAATAATAGTTAATTAATGCTTAATAATACTAAGTAGCTATAATAGTAGTTGGTAATAGTCATTTAAACAATACCTTAAAAATTAGAATACAATAGATGAGAAAATATAATGTATCACTTCTGTTAAAATGTTGTATTATTTCATGAGAACTTTGTGTGTGTGTGTGTGACTGTATAAATGTACTGAACTCAGTGTAAAATCTATTTTTAACATGGGAAATGATCAAAGAAGTTTTAAAAACATTGTTCTAGAGTACATTGCAATATTCTGGTAACCTTCTTTTTTTCCATCCAAGGCAGATTAAGGAGTTCATGGTCTCACAACAGTATGGATAGAAAATTAGTAACTTTTGAATGAGTTCCAGAAGTTTGATGTTATCAGAGAACAAAGGTCAAGGTTCATTATGAGCCAAATTTAAGTCTTACGTTGTATGTTTAAAAAAATGGTGTACCAAGCTTTCATGAAGCATGGTAAATTTTTCTCTAGCATCAAAGCTTTGAAAGTAGGCAGAGAGGAAAATATGAGTATGTGAGGGTAAATGAGGAAATCAACAATTAATATTTGTACTGTGTTCCTCCATTTACAAGTTGCTTTCAATCCCACTGTATCATTTGATTTTCAAAACAAACCTATAAATAAATAATGTTATCTGATCTTTATGTATGAGAAAACCAGAACTCAGGGGTTATACTTTGCCCAAACTCATCTTTAACATATATAGAGCTTGGAAATGACTTAGCTGGACTTCAAATTAAGATCATTTGAATATTCAAAAAAGATCATTTGAATATTCAACACACAACTGTCTTTAGATTTCAAGATTTATTCTTTCCATTATTCTGTTAAATAAATAGATTGCCAAGTGGGCTGATTTATCATTTTTCGTGATCTCTTCTCTGAGTTAGTCTATAGCAATTCAGAATGATTAATTTGACTTAAACATTGGTAGTGTGTCTCTGAGGAATTCACACCAAAATTTAGATTTATTGAGAACTCCAGGCGATTTAAGCTACATGGACTTTATTTATGATGAAATCTGTGAATCTCCTGGAAAATAAGTTATTCAAAGGTCATGGAAAATCTAGGTACACAAACTTAGTTCAACGATGAGTCCACGTTTGAGGGAAATGTGGATTCATTATATCACGAAGATTTTCCTCTAAACCAGCCTTTTTGGACCCATGTCCAGGTCCCATGGTAATGAGGTTGTGCTGATGAGTGCATTACAATGCCACTTAAAAGCTTTTCTATCCTGTCTATGATATAGATAATATATAGACTCTGTGTGGGAGTGTGTACCTCATCCTTGACATGGGTAATTGCTGGAGCATAGATTGGGCACAATAGTTTAAGTGGGTACCTATGG
Source organism: Callorhinus ursinus (assembly GCF_003265705.2). NCBI lineage: Eukaryota > Metazoa > Chordata > Mammalia > Carnivora > Otariidae > Callorhinus > Callorhinus ursinus. The sequence goes on along the minus strand of NW_027397073.1, from coordinate 14,931,665 downwards.
AATGGAAATAAAGCGGGAGACAGCATGAAGCATCTAGCTTGGAAGGTATCAACAAGAACTGGGAAGCTGCTCAAGATCAGCAGCAGGAACAATGAAATGAAACCTCACTGCAGGGGCTGTAGAGGCAAGGGTGGATGCCACAGGATGTGGAGAGCACAGATTCACAGGAGGCTTAGCTATGTCGGGCTCATGACTCACAGCACGCTTCTTTATGTGACCCACATGTATGAACACAGTGCGGTATTAGTTAATGATAATCCAGACAGGCAGGAGTCCCATCTCCTCACCCCCCACCCTCATACAGATTAGAGTCTAGCCAAGAAAACAGGTAAGTGAGGAAGTAGTATGACCACTAGGGTTGTTTGAGCGACTGGACTTCCTGAATTTGAGGGTTGGGGCAGAGGCAGAAGCACATGCTTGATTCCCGATGATGTGTTCCTCCTGCTGTGCTCTTCAGATGAGCGGGACCTGAGGAATGTTGATCGTAGGTCTACAGGTCTGCTGTAGTGCTTCCCCACTCTCTCTTTTACTATGGTGGTTTCTATGTCGGCATCTTTCCCTTACTAGTTTAAAATGTAGTTAAGGATTCAAAGAGTATCTTGTTTGTCTGTATTCCCCACAGCAGGATGTCTAGATAACGTAGTGCAAAGACGTTTGGTTTAATTAAGTTACGGGTTGCTCTGAATTGTATGGTTTCAAGTGTCTGTGCATTTGAAATGGACTTTAAAGTTGTACCTTGATTATTTATACACCAGGTAAAAGAAGATTGTTACAGAGGTGAAGAACTAGGCCTCTCTTCCCAGGCCAGGGTTCCTGGAGGGCATGAGATACAGACACAGCGTTTATGCCCTTCTTTAGAGAAGCAGTTTTGCTAGTGTTGTGATGAAGATGGACTAATTTAATTTAATTTATTTATTTAAATTTAGTTGGTTCTTATAATTAATAACACAGCTATGGTTATCTTTTTTAAAACTATTTAATGCCTGCTGTTTTGGTCTTCCAGGACAGTATTGCAAGCTGAAGAGGGACTAATTTTAAATGAAAAAAAAAAATCACACACACACACACAAAAATCACAAAAATGAAAAAAAATCACAAAAGAACTCACAGAGTCTTAAGCTGAAGTTATGTGTGCTTTATAATATGTATGAGGAATTGAAATTCCTGGTAAATAAGATATTACAAAAATCTTTAGAAAGCTTACATTAACAAAGATAATGCCTGGAATATTCTTTAGCACAGCATGCCTGCTTAACTAGAAAATGAACTTTCCTTTTAAAATTTGTGGTCTGAGAAGATTTTGACATATTTTGAACAAAGTCACTAGAATAGGTATTACACTTCAATGAGCTATGTCATAATTTAGTTTTCTTTTGTTTTATTTATACCTCTTTATTTTTCCTTTGGGAAAGTAAATCTTGGTTCACTCAATAAAATTTATCAGAAGCCTTATTTTTTTCCAATTTCCATTTGAAGCAATCATTTTCTTGAAAATTTGACCATTATTTCCTGAGTGCAATGTCAAAAAAGTCTATTTCACTCGAATTATTAGATTATTAGATTTTGTGATAAAATTGCTTAATATTTCTTTTACTTTGGACAATTTTAATGATCTTACTGGACTTCAATTTTTAAGCCCAAGGAATTCAGTTCAATGTGTTATTGTTAATATAATGTTCTTAATCATTAGTGAATAAATTAACTTATCAAAAATTTATTTTTAAATTAGGTAAAAAATAATATGATTTAAAAAATGTAACTACTCTTTATCACCTCTCCAAAAACACCTCATTTATTTGCAGAGGATGTTGAAATTTCTTAGTTGGAAACTTATGGCTTTTACATAGATATTTATCCTTGTTCCATTTCAGCAATTTTGATGTATGAACTTACTAAATTCTATTATATATCTCCTATGTACAGAGGATCTGGGGTTTTCCTTTCCATAAGGTGGTTTTAGCCTAATGCATTCTATCCACATGATTGGCAAGTGGCATAGCGGAGGCACTCAGAATTTTAGAAGGGTTTTCATACACAATGCCTGCTTTAGCCTGGGGTCAAATAACTTGATATGATTGAGGAATACATAAAAAACTCTCTCCATAATTATTCCCTACTAGCCTGATATAGTGCATTAAAACAGCCATTTGAATTTATTCCAAAATCTAAGTCCAACACATTAAATATACTATGTACTCAACCTGTAATTGATGAATAACCTATAATTGAGGTAACATAGCTACAGTGGATTCATGTTTTCTTGAGGAGGCTATATGACTTCAAAGCTATAAGAACTGAAGGAATTCCAGAGCTAATGGGTTAGTGTCCAGAATATATAAAGAACTCTTACAACACAACAACAAAAAGACAAACAACGTGATTGAAAAATGAACAGAGGGATTGAATAGACGTTTCTCCAGAGAAGTTATACAAATGGCCAGTAAGCACATGCTCAACATCATTAGTCAATAGGGAAATTAAAATCAAAACCCCAGTGAGATACTACTTTACCCCCATGAGAATGTCTATAATAATTTTTTAAGACTTTGTTTATTTTATTAGAGAGAGCACACAAGCATGAATGGGGGTTGGGGCAAAGGGAGAAAATCTCAAGCAGACTCCATGCTGACAAGGAGCCCGACACAGGGTTTGATCTCACAACCCCAAGGTCATGACCTTAGCCAAAATCAAGAGTCAGTTGCTCAACTGACTGAGCCACCCAGGTGCCGTAATGATAATTATTTTTTAAACCCCAGAAAATAAAAAGTGTTGACAAGTATGTGGAAAGATTGGAACCCTCATTCATCACTGGTGGGAATATAAAATGGTGCACCTTCTGTGGAAAAGAGTCTGGCCATTTTTCTTAAAAGGGAAACAGAATTCCATCTGACTCAGAAAAGGTGTAGCTTTATGCCCAGGAAAATTGTAAACATATGTTCAATCAAAGATCTGTATATGAATGTTCAGAACAAAAAAACTGCAAAAATGTAGAAACGACCCAAATGCTTATGAACCGATAAATGGATAAATAAAATGTGGTATATCCAAACAATGAAACATTATTCAACCATAAAAAGGAAGTACTAATACATGCATGAATGAATTTTGAAAACATTATGTTTAGTGAAAGACGTCAGACACAAAAGGCCCCGTAGTGTATGATCCCATTTATAAGAAATAGCAAACCCATAAATACTGACACAGATTAGTGGTTGCCAGAGATTGGAGGGAGAAGGGAATGGGCAGTGACTGCTTAGTGGATATGGGCTTGCTTTTTTGGCATGATAAAAATGTTCTTAAATTAGAAAGGGATGATTTTTGTACGATATTTTGAGTGTACAAAATGGTTAGAAAGGTGAGTTTTAAGCTATGTGAATTTTACCTCAATAAAGTAAATTTGAAAGCCAATCAAAACACCTTGCCTGTTGAGCTGGAAGAGGTATGCTAGGTTGGGATGAGAGTGCCTGTCATATGACCCTTGAAGCCATGCACTGAGTTCATATTCCCATGTGGACAGCTCACTCAGAAGTGACTCCCTGTTTGTAACATGTTTGTAACCAACAAAACATGGCATACTTGTGAGACACTTAGAGGAGCCATTTCAGCCCTGCCCTGACTCCTGAATCACTGCAGCTGTGACGTAATAATTGTGTGTTGTTTGAAGCCACTAAATCTGTGGTAATTTGTTACGCAGCTATAAATAACATGTTCCACTCTACTACTTAATTAGCTATGTGACTTTGGGCAAGTTCCTTAACCACTGTGTGATTCAGATTCCTGATATATAAGTATGGATAATCATTATTGTAGTGATAATCGATGGATGATATAACTAAAGGAAAATCAATGTTGTAATCCATATTGTTAAGATTCTTGTGGTTATTAGATGAGATAGGACATGTAAAGAATATAAAAGCCTCTATCAAGGGCTCAATTAAAGCTATTACTATTTTGTGTATTATCTAAGTAGTGCTTACAGATCTGATGTAGTTCTTCTGAAGTAGTATGTTATTTTATTTTATTTATTAGAGAGAGAGAGAGAGAGAGAAAGTGCGCAAGCCCAAGCAGATGGAGTGGCAGGCAGAGGGAGAAGCGGGCTCCTTGAAGGGGACTCGATCCCAGGACTCTGGGATCATGAACTGAGCCAAAGGCAGACACTTAACCGACTGAGCCACCCAAGCATCCTGAAGTAATATTTTTTCATCTCAGGTAATATTGATGTTCACAAGCTCAATCAGCAATATAACATGGGCAGGAAGGAAAATAATTTAAAAATTTCCAAACACTAGCCTCAATTCCTTAATGATTTCTATACTCAACAACTAGTAGAATTGTTTTGTTATCCTCAGACATGGAAGACCATATTTTTGAACTAATCTTTTCCAAAAGGAATACAAAAAGATCAAACCAACAAAGCATAGCCCATTAAAAAAAATCTACTTAGAAGCAGGGACTGTGAACCTCTAGAAACAATTAGGAAAAAGTTAACAGATTGTTGTCAAAATCAACTAATAGAAATGATAATGTTAATGTCAGAACGAACATTGAATAGGAATCAAAATTTTTAATTTAGGTAAAAAACGCACCTATCAATAATTTGTTTTCTTGTGTAAAATGGCAATAATGCAACTGATAATTTAAATTATTTCCTTGGTTGTTATTTTTCTACTGTACCATGAGACTAAAATTAAAGGGATAGAACATAGATCAGAGGGCATATAGGGCTCAGAATGAGATCCTGAAAAACAAACAAAATTATTTGGCAGCTAAATCCTTTGCTTATTATTTTTCTAGAGTTATATTTTTGATTTTCCACATGACTAAAACAACACTCTTAAAACTCAGCTGATCTCCCAGGCAGCTGTATTTGGTCACTAAAAATCTTTCACTTTCTTGAAAGCATCTTATGATATAAAGGTTCTTTTTTTTTAACTTTTTATTGAGAACAAATCATGAAAAGCATTATCTGAATATTATAATTTATAAAGGAAATCAAATTATCTTTAGACACTTCTGAGAACACAGGAAATATAAGGTACATGTTGGGATTTTTTAAATTTCCAGAGGTGCTATTTATTAAGCTTCTAGTTATATGTGAAGTTTTGACATCAGTGGCAATTTAGAAACTTGTATATTCAGAGTTCTAGATTGTCAACATTTAATTATGTGTTTGGTTCATTTATACAGAATAAATTTTGGTTGACTGATGAATAGAAATGAGTATTGGAATCATAGTGACTAATGCTATGAAAAGTGAAAAATAAAAAATAAAAAAGACATATAAGGGGTCTTTATGCCCTAACATTATTAAATTTGGATAATTGTCCTCCTTCCTTCAGTGTGCTATCTCAAATGATGTAACTAATATCTTGAGGAAAGTTTCTTGTCAAGGGCTATTTTAGGACCGCAGACCTGCCTCCTCTGATTTACAATCTGCACTAAGTTTCAATCTATGTAGGATGGCCATGTGATTTGTTATCCAGACCAGGACACCTTTGAGCATGAAGAGGGATGTTATTAATAAAAATGGGACAACAGGTGAAAACTGGGACTATCCTGAGCAAATGGGGATATATAGTTAACCCTGAAACTATGCACCCTCTGAACCCTGATGCAGATGAGATAAAACTATAGGGCAGAATTCCACATTTTCTTGCCTTCCCTCCTTTTGTTTCTTGGTTGTTTTAGTTATTCATTCATTCATTCATTCATTCATTCATTCATTCGACAGCTATCTCCTGAGCTCCTATTATGTACTAGATGTTCAAATTATTCTCAGTGGCAAGAAACTTACAGTGCTTCTGGACTTAGTATTCCACCCAAAGGTTGAAGTGTTGTCATAAGGTAATTTCAATGAGGAGCACAGCTCTGTTGATGGACGCACAGGATGTAATAGAGTTCTTTGTGGTTTGGGCTTTCTTATACCTTTAAAGAGTGCTTGTCAGTCCTGTATTAAGGTGTATCTAGTAGTTAGTTCTCTCGCTCTGTTCTGCCTTATGTTGGCTGTGGTATAACTGTTTGCCTGTCAGCCACTCTTCTCTGCTGTTTGAGGAATTGCTATTATTTTTTATTTTCCCCTTCTTTTGTCTTGTTGTTTCTGTGTTTTGTATTGCTTGTGTATTCTGCCTTTTGATGCATCTTTATTTTTTATTTATTTTTTAATTTTATTATGTTATGTTAGTCACCATACAATACATTAGTTTTTGATGTGATGATCCACGATCCATTGTTTTCGTGTAACACCCAGTGCTCCATGCTGTACGTGCCCTCCTTAATACCCATCACCGGGCTAACCAATCCCCCTTCCCCCCTCCCCTCTAAAACCCTGTTTGTTTCTCAGAGTCCACAGTCTCTCATGGTTCATTGATGCATCTTTAGAGTGAGTTTTAGACTGCTTCTGGGCTACAGTAGTTCCCAAAGTCCGACAATTCTAGGCATTTGTTCTCTTTGGGTCTAGTGTTAGTTGTATCTGGGGAGTGACCTATCACATGAGCATACAAACATCCAGTGTGAACCAGGCACCATAGTGCTTTACATATACTATCTCTTTTCATGGTAGTCCTGTCAAATAAGATTATTATTTTTCAGATGAAGAAATGGAGGGTCTGAGAACTAAATACTTGCAAAAAATAAAATCAAAATTCAAATCGAAGTTTTATTTGACTTTAGAGTCATACCTCCCACAATGCTTTGATTTTAATTTTAGGAAATCAAAGAATTACTGTATTAATTTTATGCTTTTTGATGTGAAGGCTCTTAAAATTTTATTTGTAGGTCTTTCCTGGGATCAAAACCAAAAAAATAGTAAACTTACGTAATTTAATGTATCAAATCTTTAAAATTTTATTGGCAAATATATCTGGTCTTCCTACTTTTTTTCAGTTTTCTTTCAGATACTTGGAAAATTTTAAATAAATTTTAATTTCTCATTTTGGATGAGAACAGGACATAGATTATACTTTTCAAGCAGCCAGTACTCTAATACTTTTTCTATGCTGATTTTCACTTAGTACAGTGCTACTCTGTAGCTAAAAAGATATAAATTGCTTTTCCTTCCAAATGTTAATGTATGATAGAATCTCAAAATTTAAAATCTATACAGTATTCATTGGGATACTAGGATACAAAGCTAAGAGACTATAATGGTTTAAAAACCAGAGTTATGGTAGACCTAGAGAACTCAAAGATATTGCTCAATATTTCATCTAAAAATTATTTACTGAGCACCTGCTATATGTCAGTAACTGTTCTAGCAGTGAAGATAGGGAAATTTCTTTCATTTATGGGATTTTTAGACTTTGTTTTTTAAGGGGAAGCCAGTCTCTTCCCACCACCACCACCTCCCCCAAAAGAAGGCCACAGACTGGGTGAAGATTTTGCAATGCATATAGTGACCAGAGGTTATTTTCAAGAACTTTTAAAGAACTCTGACAAATTGATAAGCGATGGCAAACAACTCATGAGAAAAATCGATAAAAGACATAAAGAGATAATTCATAGAAGATGAAATCTTAATGGCCAATAAATATATTTTTAAAATACGCTCACAAGAAATTGGAGAGTTGCAAATCAAAACTATAGTGAGATACTATTTTACACCCATTATATTAGCAGCAAGTTTTAAAATGTATACTGTGGTTACTCGCTAGAAAGGGGAGGAATGGGAGTTGCTGATGGAAGTATAAAATGGCAAAACGACACAAAATACTTTTGAGGGCAATTTGTCAATAGCCTTCCAAGTTGAAGATAAAAAGACTTCAATCAAGGAATTCCACTTTTAAATACATATTCTGACTCATGTGCGTAAAAAGACTTCATCACAGCAGGTTTTATAATAAAAATAAAAATCACCCCGAAACACTAGCAACAGGATAATGGACAAATACATCATGTGTTCCTTCAATGAAATAGTAGATATCAATCAACAGAAATAAATTAAAAGTACATGGATCATCATGAATAAATCTCAGAAAACTAATGTTGAATGAAAAAGAATTTCAGAAAGTTAGGTACAGTGTGGTAGTATTTATGATATACAAAACAATTCACTGTATGTTTTTTTAGCAGTGCATATCTTCCTGGGAATGACTTAGGATAGCAGATCTCAGCAGGGGAGGGGGTGGGATGGCAGGAGGGCAGAGTAGACTAGACGTGTAGTGTGCAGACACATTTGTAGCGTTTTCCTAGTTCAGCTGGGCTGGGGGAAAATGTTCATTTCATTATTCTCTATACATTCATGTATGTGAAATTTCACTAATAGAAATTGAAAAAGTAGTACTCAAATGATCCCTTTTCTGATAGTGTGATTCTGTACCTGTAAAACTCAAGAAACTGGAATAAAGCTCTTGTAATTACATAATTTGGTAAAATGGCCTGGGAACCAGATAAACTTGATTCAACTCTGACAATAGAGCAATAGAAATGGAAAACATTTCCATCCCCACTAGCAATAAAACTAGAAAAATTTAAGAAGAGATTTAACAAGAAAAACTCAGGGCTTTTATGAAGAAAACTGTTAAACAGATGGATATATAACAAATATGTATATATTTGAGCAACTATAAGGACATGCCATGTTGCTAATGGAAGGTTTGTCATTAAAATATCAGTACTCCAAAATTAGTATATTAAAGAATGCAATCCCAGTTAGAATCCCAGTGTATTTATCTTACTGGAAAAATGATGTTACATTTTATTAATAAGCGATTTAAAGTATCCAAGAAAAAAATGAAAAAAAAATTGGTGGGTGACTTCCATTTTACATGTTAGATTATCCTATAAAGCCGATGTAATTAAATCTCTCTGGTCTTGGCCTTAGAACAGATAAACTGATTATAGGAAAAAATAAAGAGTATCCAGAAATTAATTTCAGTGTAGATTAAAATTTAACACATGTACAAATGATGGTTCAATTTATTAATAATAGAATCCTTTATCCGTTAAATGGTGCTGGTACAGCTGGCTAGCCTTCTGGCAGAATAAAAGTGCACATCCGGTTATGTCACATATAAAAACAAATTCTGGATGAATCTTACTTGTTAAAAAATATTTAAAAATATAAGAGATAAAAGATACCATCTGTAGATGAAGGACATTTTCTCCAAACTGAAAATCCAAATCTATTAAACAAAATTAAATATATTTGAATTTCATGATTTTTTAAATTTTGGATATGGCAAAGGAATATGTAACCTAAATCAACAGAGAAACAATAGATTTAGAAAAGTAAGATAACAAAATGTACTAGCAGCTGTTGCAAAATGGGAAGAAACAAACTCAAATGGGCAATTAAAATGTGTGAAGAATGTGAAAAGACAATTCACAGAAAGGCAATTATACAAATCCAGCCAATAAATGCAAGGGTGCTCAGATTTTTTAGCAGTCGGGGCAGGACTAATTAATGTAACAGTGAGCTAGTCTTTTAAACCCATTATACTGAGAAAATCTGAACGAGCTTGTGTGGAATGTCTTCTGTTTGCCCCTGCGGAACCCCTCTTCATCCTTCACTGTGCTCAGTGTCTAGCAGCCTTCTATGAACTGGTGGCTTCTTTCACTCTGTTGTCTTCTGGCCTCCAGTTGGGTTTGTTTGGGGCAATGCGGTAGCCACAGCTGTTGGGAGATGGAAATAAGGTTGGGTGTTTATTTTCCTGTGCCCCCACCCCCGACCCCATCAAACTCAGGTACTTATCATGTGGCCTCCCTCTCTCCCTCCTTTAGGCTTATAGGTGGCAAGACCATCCAGTTGTAACCAGTTCTGGCAGTGGTCTCTTGTGGGTTTCCATTTCTCCTGCCAACATCTTGGAAAATAGCCCTTTATTATACTCTCCTCAAATTTCCAGATTGGAGAGTGCCATCTGCTTCCTGTCCTAACGCCCAGCTACAAACACTTGCTGCTGGTATGAGGCTAGCGGAAGAGTACTCTTGTAATTGCTGAGCAAAAAAATAAATTGTGGTGACCTTTTGGAGAGACATCTAGCAACATCCATTACAATGAAAATAACCATTATACCTACAATTCTACTTCTAGAAACCTATTCCACAAACGTAAAAAAATGCAAATTAGTAAAGATGTCCATCCAAGGACATTTGTTGTAGCATTACTTTTGGTGCTTCAAATCGCGAACAATCAATGTCGGTCAGTATGAGAATGGTTGAAAAGACTGGCTAACATACACATGACAAACGTTACGCAAACCTTGAAAAGGTAGCCATGGCACCACAGCAGGTGACTTGGTTTTGGAGAGATTTTTTAGGAGTTATTGTTAAATGAGAAAAGCAGCATGCCCCAAACTGGGTATAACTGTGATGCGGTATTTTATAAAAATATATACTGTAACAAAAATTATTTTATCTGTCAGGAAACATATGTGAATGTCTCTGATTTTATAAGCATGAAAAAAAACTTGGATGAATGAACATTAGATGTAACAGAATTGAGTGGAGGGGCAGGGATTTATGTGGGTGGAGGAGGCAGGTGAGGGATAGGGTAAGGACAAGAAAAAAAGGAAGAAAACTTGTGTAAGGATATGCATTCGTTCTATAAAATCATTTATAAATGTGTGCTTTATATGGACATTCATTCACAGGCCCCCCAAAAGATACCTCCCGAAAATTTCAGTGACTTGCCTTTGCTTTGCTGATTACTGGTCTAGTATTCCAACCCCTCAATGCTCTGACATTGATCTTAGTTTCGACATCAGTTCTCACCTGTTGCTCATCTTCACTCTGGTGATTTTAAACTTCTTCATGCTTCTTAAACCAGAAGTTTCCCTGTTTTCTTGCCTTGGCATATTTGCTCTTGGTCTTTCCACTGAATTCAGAATTTCACTTATCCAAGTCCTTCCCAATGATCAAATCCAAATTCAGGTATCATTGCTTTTATTAAGTATTCCCTAATTAAACTAGATTAAAGATTCATTGAATGCCTACAGTGTTCCCAAAGTTGTGCTAGGTGCTTACCTCCAAACCATTGTATGGTGTCTTGCTTAATTTTTCTCCAGTCTTCAAATCCAAAGCACTTTATAGTAGAAGCAATTTCAGTAGGACCCTTGGAAACATAACCAACTCTTTAAATACTATCCTTATTCATCTTAAATGCGGAATATCTTCATTTTCTCTATTGCTTCTTCTAGAACTTACTCCCAAGCACAATTAACTGAAATGTGTCTTAGGTTATCATCAAACTGATAATGTGTTTTGATTTCTTAATATAATTAGAATTCAGTGACCTGGTTTCTTAGAGCTTAGGATTTGAATGTGTTCAATAGATTCATTTGAATACTATATTACAGAAAATGTGAAGTGTTTAATGTAGAATAGCAGTAATTTTTTAAAAATACAGCCACTGAACATTTATTGAAAGCCTATTATATGCTAATCACCATGCCAAATTTTAGAGATGTAAATATGCTAAGGCAAAAATGCTTGCTTTTAAGAAATTCAGTCTGTGGAATACACAATCCTGTAAATAGTTGTGTATCTGTATAATAAAGGTCATAATAGAAGAATATGTAAAGTCAGGAGTCCACGAGTTACTTCCTGTTGGCAGATTAGGCCTATCACCTATTTTTGGGCAGCCCGTGAGCTGAGAGGTAAGAATGGTTTTTACATTTTAATTGTTTAAAAAAAGAAGAATAGTTTATGGCAAGTTAAAATGATATGAAACTTACATTTTAGTATCCATAAATAAAATTTTATGGACACAAAATCTTGCCCATTCTTTATTATCCGTGACTGGTTTCATACTATAACTGCAGAATAGAATGTGAATAATTTTTGCATTTAATTTTTAGTCCTTTAAAAATGCTACAAGGAAAACTAAAGGAAATCTGTGAGGCTGTTTGTTGACGGGTGGACCCTGACCTAAGTAGCACCCAGGACAGTTTCAGGTGTGAACAAGACATACACTCCTTCTGCAGTATCTTTAATTTAATCTGTGAGGTCCCATTTTAATTTTTACATTTCTTCATATGCCCTGTCTTCTTACTGATCATCTTACCTAAATACCTACCTTAATTTACAGGGAATTATCTCAAAATGGCTAATCATTCCTGGAACTGTTGTGCCTCAGGCCCCGGGAACACTCTGGGCAGTGAAATCTGTAATCCCGGGGAGCGCCTCTCACTCACTTCACTCCCGTTGCCAGGGACAGGCACTGCAAATTGAAGATATTTTAGAGAAGCCAGACTTCAGTCCTCTATAAAGCTAATTGATCCATAATTAGTCGCCAAATTTATTGGTAAAAAAATACATATTGTTTCCCTTAAAGTGTCCTGATAGTTCAGTCTAGTAATTGATGATTCATTCAGAATGGATGATCTGAATGTACTAAGAGACTCATCTATAAAAGGAATCACTGTCACTTTCTTTTTTCCTGAACTTTTTCCATATATACTAGCTATTGTCTCTTTATTCCATAAACATCATTTTTAAACATAACATATACATTGTTTTATTTAATATGCTTATAAAGTTAAATATATTTTAAAAAAACAAGCTGGAAAGGTTGACATCATATAAGTATACATTTGAACACATTTATATAAAGCTATGTTAGGATTAGAATAAAAGTGCCTTATGAATTTTTTACTGGAAATTATTACATAGAATAAAATCAGAATTTGAGTTTTCTTTCTGTTCAAAGACCAACTAATTCTGTATACAGAATACAGGTTACTTTTTCTTTTGTTTCTGTGTGTGGTTGTATCTGCTTTTTTTCTAAATTGAAGTGTAGTGGACACACAATGTTACAGTAGTTTTGGGTGTACAACATAGTGATTCCACAACTCTGTAGGTTATGCTGTGCTCACCAGTGTAGCCCCCATCTCTCACCACACAACACTATTACAACACCATTGACTGTATTCCCTAGGCTGTGCCTTTCATCCCTGTGACTTATTTATTTCCTAACTGGAAGCCTCTAACTCCCACTCCCCTTCATCCATTTTGCCCATCCCTCCATTCCTTTCCCCTCCATTCCTTTCCCCAAACCACCAGTTTGTTCTGTGTTTAAGGGTCTGTTTCTGCTGCTTTTGTTTCTTTTGTTTTTTAGATTCCACATGTAAGTGAAACCATATAATATTTATATTTCTCTGACTAACTTACTTCACCTAGCATAAGGCCCTCTAGGTTCAACTATGTTGTCACAAATGGCAAGATTTCATTCTGTATTTATGAGTGAGTAATATTCCATTATATATATATATATTCCATTGTGTGTGTGTGTGTGTGTGTGTGTGTGTGTGTGTGTGTGTGTGTATGATTCTAACCCAGTAGTAGAATTACTGGGTCATATGGTATTTCTATTTTTAATTTTTTGAAGAACAAAAAAAGCTGGTTTTTTTGCATGAAACTTTCTTCTCTCCAGCCCCCCTCCTTTTTTTTTATTTTGCAAAAGAACAAAGGAGGATGTGGAAGCCTCTCTTGGCTTTGATTTGACAATAGAGAAGTTTTCTGTAGGCACAAAATGAGTGACAGAGGAATAACATCTTGATATCTCTGAGATACTGCTGGTGATATTAACCATAAGGTCAGTTTATTTTCTGACTTGCCTTCACTTGGAATATCACTTTCGGACCACTAATACTAAGGATGTGAAGATGATTATGGAAGTTGCAACTGTATATTACATCAATTGCACATTTTTTCAGTGTCATCCAAGTTCTATTTTTTATGCCCTGAGACATTTTCACTAAGTATTCTGAGATTGGAGGGCAAAAGAATTTTATCTTTTTATCTTCTTTATAATGCCAGGCTATAATACTTGCACTTCTCCGCTATCTGGAAACTCAGAGTAGACTTCCTAAAATGCCTATCTTTTGCCTATCTTTGATACATTCCCTATGTCCTTGATATGATGAGTCAACTGTGTTCCATTTTGTTATTTAGACAAAATAGTCTCTTTAAATAGCAGTATAGAGATACATCCTACAGTGCAGAACTATTTTATTGGTCTGTAAGTGTTAGATCAATATAATTCTTTTTTTTTAATTTTATTTTATTATGTATGTTAATCACCATACGTTACATCATTAGTTTTTGATGTAGGGTTCCATGACTCATTGTTTGCGTATAACACCCAGTACTCCATTATGTACGTGCCATCATTAGTTTTTGATGTAGTGTTCCATGATTCATTGTTTGTGTATAACCCCCAGTGCTCCATGCAGAACGTGCCCTCTTTAATACCCATCACCGGGCTAACCCATCCTCCCGCCCCCTCCCCTCTAGAACCCTCAGTTTGTTTCTCAGAGTCCATAGGCTCTCATGCTTCGTCTCCCAGATCAATATAATTCTATTATAGAATTTTACATACTGGAAACCCTGAAAGAAAATAGTTTCCAAAGAATTTAAAATTATCATCAAAATAAAAAGTTCAGAGCGTCATCCTAGCATTTCATTTTTCCAAGTATTTTGTTCATTGCCAAAGCTTATTGTCACTGTAGTTCTACTTCAGAGTAGGGAGATAAGCCGGCACTATCTTCCCCAGGCACATACACTTTCTGAGCGCAGACAAGATACAGCTGTGATTGGCAGGTGACGGGTGTTCTCTCCGTAAATGGGTCTAAAGTCACACTCCCCAGAACACCGCAGGTACAGGATTCAGAAGATGGGTAGGCTTCTCCCGGAAGCTCACAGACCAATTAAAAAGACTTACATGTCCTGCTTCTCCAAGAATATCTTTTTAAGACATTTCATTGAAAGGAAGATAAATACATAATCTTTTCATTTCCTATCTCTTAAATTGCAAGTACATGGGTACAAAGATTGTTTTTCGTTATCTCCTGTAATTTTAGAAGTTAACCAAAACTTAGTTTTTCTGGTGGTACATAATTGTGCAGTATCTCCAACCTTAGCTCTCTAAGACAGCTAGAGAATTCTCTAAAAATATACTATTACTTATATGATATTTTACATACTATATGATATTATATATAAATTGTGATAATTCTATGATGTTAATATAACTATTATATAATCTATGCTAAAAATCTTGACTGCAATGAAGTCTTAGAGTTTTGAGATATCAAAGGCAAGCATGTTAATGAATTTATTATTTGGGATTTTTGTTTGTTTGTTTTATATATATAAGACTGCTTAGTATAACCTACCTGTTAGTATGAATGCACCATTTCTGCTTGTCTCAATACTGCATTTCACTGATCGTCCATGATGAGGATATAGGATTTATGTTTGCTGTCAAATCACTAGAATGATTGATTAAAACATATAGGTAGTTAGCATTTAAGGAATTATTTTATTTGTTTTGTTTTGTTTTTTAATTCCAGTACAGTTAACATAGTGTTATATTAGTTTCAGGTGCACAATATAGTGCTTAAGGAATTATTTTAGACCAAAGTACTCTCTAATTCTTGAACAAGGTTTCTGTCTTCACATGTAATAGTACATATCCGTGTATGGAAGAGAGTATTCATGTTTTTCTTCCATCCTCCTGAATAACACAAATTGGTCCCCTTCTCATTTCTGATCCCAGTAAATTTCACATTCTCTGGCAAAGCAGATTTCATCAAACTGATACTGAAGAAGAATGAAGAAGCTGATTATGGGGAGCAGAAAATTCACACAATCAGTTATGCAATGGCTGAGGATCTCAAACTCCAGATGCGTCTTAGTTTTATTTTTATTTGCAATTGGCTAGTAGGTTCCAAACGACCCTTAAACTGCAGATAATTATTCATAATTCTGTGTCAAAAATTATATGAACTACAAACATAAATATGCACATAAATAGCAATACACAATAAATCATTTTAAATTCAGAAAATAACACTGGGACGAAAAGAGAATATTGATCTTGGACCTATATCCAGAAGTGTCATTCACAAGTGTACCTATTGGTAGTTGAAATGGGGCAAAATTTTGGAGGTCTTTAGGTTGCAAGATAAAGTTCTTTTAAAATTTTCCATTACTCTATATGCCTACGTATTTATTATTCCATATCTGTGTTTTTCTCTCAGTAGTCTATTTTAAAGTTTTTTAAATTGTTCATGTCACAATATAGAAGTAAAATATTTAAATTATTTTAATTTTGTTTTTAAAAACATACAAATATGCTACTAAAAATTATTACCTCTTTCATAATATGTAATTTATACCTCAATGAAGCTGTTAAAAATTAATCTTCAAGAGCAATTCACATGGGAGAGACTTGTATATGTTTAAAATTTTTGATAATGATTCAGTTGCGAAAGGATGGTTGAATAGCCAAGAAAGTGAAAGGGTTGTATTCAGTATAGGGTTCCTAAGAAGATGAGCAGGAGGGAGATCCAGAAAACTTGGAGAGGAATGAGATCCTATTAGGAGGGGACCCCTCTTTTGATGAAACAGAAAGCAAGGGTGAAATGTATTAGGACTTATATAGGTTTACATATGGGTTTGGGAAGGGAAGAAAGATCTCATCCTTTATTCCCTCTGTTTTCTGGGGAGCAGAAAAGGGTGTTGAGTTTAAAGATTGATTATTTATATATATATATATATATATTTATTTATTTATTTATTAGAGAGCAAGAGAATGGGTGAGTGGGAGGAGGGGAGAGGGAAAGGGAGAAAAGAGAATCCCAAGCAGACTCTGCGCTGAGTGTGGAGCCTGATGCGGGGCTCGATCTCATGACCCTGAGATCATAACCTGAGCCAAGATCGAGAGTCAGACACTTAAACGACTGAACCACCCAGGCACCCCAAGGGTGTTGAGTTTAAATAAGTGTTTAAATGAAGGGAGCACTGACTAGAAAAAAGTATTGTTCTAGAAACTAAGCCAATAAGTCTGTTTGGGTAGGTGATTATGAATGCCTTGTTGTATGACTATTTCAAATACTGCTCAACTTCTCAGTTGCATACATGGAGAATCCATCCTCTATGGAAATAATTAAAAACAGAAGGGGGCAAGGGATTTAGTTTCAAGGATTTCAATAAACGATAACTCACAGAATTGCAGGGAGTGGAGAAAGTGAAGGGTTAATGAAACTGAAAGAATCAGTCAATAATGGAGACCCTGAAGTTAAGGACTAGTGAGAGTGTGTAGCTGAAGAAGAAAGCTCGGGGGAGAGGAAGTTGTGGTCAGAGTCTGGGGTGCTGGGGTTAGTGAGGCTGACTGTGGAGTGATTGGGGGAAGAATCGTTGTCCTATTAGGGTAAAGAGAAAGAGGGGAGACGTTAATCAGAGATGAGAAAAATAAAAACCTTGCATGGCAGAGTGTTGTGTAGGCATCTGCATTGCTGGTGATTCATTTAAGGTAATAACAGAACTTGGAACATAGAGAAAAATCTCAAGCCACCCATCATTTCTTAAAAGGATAAGGGCATGTGACCATCAGAGTGAAGGATGACACCAACAAAGGGGATGGTGGAAAAAGACAAATTGAGCAGGCTTTTTTTTTTTTTTTTTTTTGGTAAGAGGGTTGCTGTGATTTATCTGGTGATTCAAAGAACATAAACCCTATCTTCTGATCTTGAGACAGAAGTGTAATACTTGACCAAATTTCAAGGGCTACTGTGTCCTCAGATGCAATTAAGACAAACAAGTATAGGAAGTTCTCTCCGAAAGACTGAGGATATTCTGGGAGTTTGCTGATAATGAGCTGTATTTGCCAAGGCACAGTGAAAAATCCTTCCAAAAGGATCATTGAATCAGGAGCAAGAATGTACTGAGCTTATTGGGAACAAAAGTGTGGCTAAGACTGAATGGCCTTAAGGGTTACAATTTAGGTGTTAATTGATGAAATTAGTGAGGCTCTGTGTGTAGTAGTTTCAACTATCCCTTTAACTAGAGTGAACCTCAGTCCTGGGCCAGGGTTAGGTAAAAGATGAGTTGAGATACAAATTTAAGGAGGCACTCACTTTCAGAGTAGTGCATGACCCTGACAGTGAGTGCCCCTTAAATTTTATGCTCTGGACTCCACTTTTCTCACACTAGTCTTGGCCCTGGTGCCTTCAGAAGAACCATCTCACTAGACCTGGGACTGGGGTACCATTTATCCCAGTCCTTGCAAACTCTGCACACAAATGTATGCTAAACTATGAACAAGTACAACAATTTGTATATTTATTTTCTTTTTTGTGCCATTGATTTTTGTGCATGTGCCCGGATTTTACTCTTTTGGCTTCTATAGACTCATGGAGTAGTGCAGATGACATTCTGTCATTACTCTTCACAACATTTGTGGCTAGGCTGGTTCTGCCCAATGATCTTTTTTTTTTTTTTAAAGGTTTTTTAACTTATTCATTTGAGAGAGAAAGAGAGAAGGCACGAGCGGAGGGGAGAGGCAGAGGGAGAGGGAGAAGCAGACTCCCCACTGAGCAGGGAGCCTGACACTGCTGTATCTCAGGACCTGGAGATCGTGACCTGAGCTGAAGGCAGATGCTTAACCATCTGAGCCACCCAGGCGCTCCTACCCAATGATCTTTAAAATTGTTTTGCCAAGTCCTGAGAGACACTTTGAACATCTTTTCTTATAAATCATTATGCAAAAATCTACTTATCAGATTATTAGTGAGTCAAGGACACATGAATCTATAACCATTTTTAATTAATGTTTAAATTACTAAGGTACTATAAAATCACTTTTCAACAAAAAGTATAATATAAAAAAAGCAATTACAGCTAAAGTTACTCTCTTTTTCACAGAGATAATTTCTGTTTTTAAGTATGGCACTCTATATAACTGTTTCTTTGCATTTATATACATATGAATTTACACACAGAAATATTTTTGTATGCTTTACAGAAATGATATCATGTGTTATTCAACAGCTTACTTTTTTGTTTTTTACTGAAAAATATCTTAATGCTCACTCTTCAACTTGGTACCTATAAAATTAACCCATTTCTAAATGTTCTATGATATGGAAATGCTAAAACTAGAATCTTTGCTCTTCTTTTTCGATCCTTTAACGCATGTAGCTACTGATGACAATTTAGAGTAGAACCATATTTTTAAAGAAAAACATCACTCAGCACAGACTATTGATTTTTCTCTTCTTTTAAGTCTGTATTTGACAAGTCAATAATAAACCATTCTTTTTTTTATTATGTTGTTAATCACCATACATTATTACATCATCAATTTTTGATGTAGTGTTCCATGATTCATTATTTGTGTATAACACCCAGTGCTCCATGCAGAATGTGCCCTCTTTAATACCCATCACCAGGCTAATGCATCCTCCCTCCCCCCTCCCCTCTAGAACCCTCAGTTTGTTTTTCAGAGTCCATCATCTCTCATGGTTCATCTCCCCCTCTGATTTCTCCCCCTTCATTCTTCCCCTCCTGCTATCTTCTTCTTCTTCTTTTTAAACATATAATGTATTATTTGTTTAGAGCCATTCTTTATCTTTGTAGGCATGACTTTATATTTGGCAAAACAAAATAAAAATGTTTCCAATAATTAATGATCTAAGGTGGGAGTAACTTTTCTTTAGAGCAAAAGCAGCAAAGCTTTTAGGGTCTTAAAGTCTGTGCTGTTGCTACTTAAGAAAAAGCAGAAATAGGGGCGCCTGGGTGCCTCAGTGGTTAAGCGTCTGCCTTCGGCTCAGGTCATGATCCCGGGGTCCTGGAAGTGAATCCCACATTGGGCTCCCTGCTCCACGAGAGGCCTGCTTCTCCCTCTCCCACTCCCCCTGCTTGTGTTCCCTCTCTTTCTGTGTCTCTCTCTGTCAAACAAATGAATAAAATCTTAAAAAAAAGAAAAGGCAGAAATAGTTTTTGTATAACCACTAGAATTTTACTTCTCTCTGTCAAAATCCAATCTTCTTAGAGTACAAATAAATGAGTTCTTTGCAAGGAGACCAACTAAAATTACACACAAACAAGAGAGTTTTTGGGCTTCCTGTTATTTTGTGTAATTTCATCTGAACAGTGGAACAGAGTGGCCACCAGAGGTGTACCAGGACAGGTCATCTGTGAAAATTAACATCAAAGGAAGTCATATAGTACTTGTCTGTCTCTGTCTGACTTATTTCACTTAGAATAATACCATCAAGGTCCATCCATATTGTTGTAAATGCAAGATTTCATTCTTTTTTATAGCCAAGTTGAGTTGTATTCCATCGTGTGTAGGTGTATGCATGTGTGTGTATACCACATCTTCTATATGTATATACACACACGTACACCACTATTTTATATATATGTATGTATATATTACATCTTCTTTATTCATTCAAATGAACAAACAAAACAAAACTCCTAGATACAGAGAAGAGATTGGTAGTTGCCAGAGGGTAGGGGGGTTGGGGGCGTGGGTGAAATGAGTGAAGGGGATCAAGAAGTACAAACTTCCAGTTATAAAACAAATGTGATGGGGATGTAATGTATACCTGGTGACTATAGTCCATAATATTGTAGTGCATACTTGAAAGTTGTCAAGAGAGTGAATCTTAAAAGTTCTCATCACAAGAAAAAAGAGTTGTAACTTTTCATGATGCCAGATGGTAACTTGACTTTTGTGGCGATCGTTCTGCAGTATACATGCAAATACCGAATCGTGACGTTATACACTCGAAACTAACATAATGTTATATGTCAGTTATACCTCAATACAAAAAAAGTCATGTCAAAAGTGCCGCTTTGGGTATCCCTTTCTCTTGAGTGCTTGTGCCCTCTCAGCCTCTCTTCCTGCCCCCCACCCTCCCCTTTCTATAGCCCTTCCAAGTGTATTATCGCTTCTATTACTGATAGAGTAGACACTGTAAAGAATAAGATTATGGTACATTTTCTAGATTACGACACACCCTGTGCCCTTAACCATGAAAGAAGACGGTTATTCAGAAATGTGATGGCAGCCCCTTAGAAAATCACTTAACCATTTATTCTATTAGCTCAATTCTTGTTACTTTTGAACTCTTCGGAGTAATAGTAGCTAGCATTCACTCAGTGTTCTTTATATGCCAGGTGATGTCATAGCAACTCTCTGAATAGGTCCTAATATTATCCGTAAATTGTAGATGAAATAAGTGAAGCACAGATTGGTTAAAGGGCTTGTCTAAAGCCACACAGCTAGTAAGTGGTAAAGCTATTATTTAAATTCATTTCTGCTTTTCTCAGAGACCACTTATTCAAACTTTGATTTTATTATATTACATTGAATAAAACTGATGGATAGAGTTACAGTTTCAGAGAAACATTCTTTGGAAATGTAGATGCATAAATCGGTACATTTTCTTCCTATATGAAAAAGTAATAGAATACAGGTATAGATTTTTATGAAAATCTTCTCCCAGAGTCTTGTTCATTAACAACCCAGTGATGTCTTTCTCAGAGACCTGGGAGCAATTGTTTTGAAAAATAATGATCAGGGGCACCTGGGTGGCTCAGTTGGTTAAGCGTCTGACTCTTTTTCAGCTCAGGTCATGATTTCGGGGTCGTGAGATCAAGTCCTGCATGGACTCTGTCTGTGCTCAGTGAGGAGTCTGTTTCTCTTCCTCTCCCTTTTGCCCTTCCTCCGACTCATGGTCGCTTTCTCTCTCTCTCTCTCTCTCATATATATAAAGTAACCACCAAGAAGGATAGAATCCCTATCTCCCAGAGGAGGGTAGGAGCCTAACTTTGATAAGTGACAGTTAGCCAACGCAGTTGGCCTCTACCTTGAATAATATCCTCCAGTACTTCCCCATTAGCTCACCACAGCATCCAAATATCCTCCCACCTTTTGTTTCAGCAGAGTTGAGCGCAGTCTCTCTCTCTCCTGTTGGAATCGTCTTGACTCATTACAATTGTCTCAAATAAAGTCTTCCTTGACTGTTTAACTTCACCTGGTAACATTTTCCTTGACACTTGAAGAGCGTTCATTTTGATAGAGAAGATGGAACAAAATATGGATGAGTCTTCTGCTCCCTTCCATTATCTACATGAGGAATCCATGAAACATCAGCAAGTCCATTGGCCCCATGCATTGTGCATCTTGGCCGATGCTTCTAGGACTCATATATCATCAAAAACTTTAAATTTCGGTTGCAGCCTTACTAAACAGGTGGTATGATTAGCAACAGAGTCAAAAGTTTCAGATCCATCAAATATTCTAGTCTCTGCATTTCCCTTTTTTCTATAGCTGAATAGAGTTAAAAAAAAAAAAACTAGTCAACTGCCTCCCTGTGAAATATTCATTGGCTGTTCATATTACCTGTCTTACCATAGGTTTTTATATTCTTAATTTTCTAAATCCCAGATAGTCTCCCTAAAAATTGATATAATGATCCTATGGTTGCCACTGTAGATTACAGATGGTGAAATAAAAGCTACCATATATTAAGGGCTCCTTCTGTGCCAGGTGAGTTCTAAGAACATCACACAATTAACAAATTTTATTCTCACAAAACCATGTGAAGTAGATACTATCGTTTCCCTCATTTTACAGATGATAAAATTGAGATAATAGAAGGTAAATAACCAACTTAGAATTGTTTAGTTAGGAAATGGTCTTTTCTCATCCACCAAAATCTTTCTCTATCTAGTACTCTTGCAAAGAATCATTGGATTTCAAACCCAGTCTTCCTTGGGAGATATTTAACCCTGTCAGACTCATTTTCTTCATCTTCGAATGTACATGAGAAATGCCACACAGGATTTTGTTAGAGGAGTTCATGCATCTTAACCTGTTAGCATAGTAATCAAGCAAAATCAACATCATCAGTGGCATTTAACTTTTCAGTATTTTGGCTTATTTAGCACACTTAGTCCACAGTGCTATAATATTTTCCCTTAAGACTTTACAGCTCCAAGAACTGTACACTGGTACATTACTATCCACCTGGCTCTTACTAACCAGAACGGGCTTTACCACACCAAACACACAAATAACTTTTAATTTGGGGGGTTAAGCTTGTAGAAAACTGGAGAAGGGAACTGAGAAAAAATTCTTTTTCTGAGGAGGCAGACATGAGACAGCTAAGGGAGGTCAGATGAAGCCTGAGAGGTTGCAGAAGGGAGATGGGGACTAAAAGTCAGACACAGTTCCAGAAGGCGACAAAATGCAACTGGCTCTGGTCGCGGCTCTTGTGATGCCTGTCTCCCTGAATGCAAGTGAAAACTGCGCACGTTAATCCACGAAGGGGTCTCCTTCTGATAACCACTGCGGCTCCCGTGGCAGAATTTGAGGCCAGCTTAAATTGGAAGCTTCAGATAGTTGAAGTACTAGGAAAAAGTTTGTTCTCTTAGCAAGTAACCCAGCCTTTTGCTGATATGTAAATTCCAGTTTTTCAAAGAACACTTTAACTCTTCCTTTCTCAGTGTAGTCTTTCCGCATACAGTACTTCCGGTTTTCCGTGGCGCGACAGTGCCTTTCTGAAGGAAATGGGGCAGTGTTATTTAAAATAACATGAATATTACATCAGAGCAACACTACATGAAATGGGTTTTTCTCAAAGCTTTCATTTGCTTAGGAACTGAATGCTTGCTTTTTTTTTTTTTTTTAACATCTGCAAGCTACTTCAGTAATTAAATGCTCTTTCTTTGATTCTGTAATGTGGGAGATACTTGAAACTCAGCTGCTGTTAAATGACACTCTATTTGCCTTTTGTCTGATCATTAAAAGAAGGGGGTATATCGCTCATCCAACACAGTTCTGCTTCCTTGTCTATTATTCAAAAAAATATTGTACATAGAATGGGTTTTAAAGTGTCATTAAATGCCGTCTAAACATACGTTCAGCTGTTCAAAGTAAACCAGTTCATATAATAGTACAAATATACACATGCACAATGAAAGCAAGTAAGGAAAAATGAGGACCGCATCCATTTCATCATCCTGACAGCCTGTACTGCTGCCCACAAATATACTCTACATAAACTTTGTTTTCTGAAAACTTCGGTCCTAAGATATTAATTTAATGTTTGTGCATACACATACAAGCAATTTGTATGTGTATACACATATCCACATTTGTGTATGTGGGTGTGTTTATGTTTTATATACATGCGTGTGGTAGACATACCTAATTTTTCAAATGTATGAATAAAAGTATTTTATTCATAAAAGTAACACGTGTTCAAATATACAATTCAGAAAACAATGTAATTTGTTAGTTGACAATATACTCTTTGGAGTCTGTCTGACCTCGGGTAGAGTCCCAGCTTTGACCTTCACTGTCTGTGTGACTTTGAGTAAGCCACTTAACCTCTCTGAGCCTTAATTTCCTCATTAAAATGCAAATAATAACAGAACCTTTCAAATATGGTTGTCGGGAAGATTGACACATTGTAATGAGATTGTAATTCAATTACCTGTAAAACCACAGTAGCCAATGAATGTTAGTTGTTTATAAAAATCACCCCAATTCCATATTCATAGACAGACACTGTTAATATTTGGGAATAGATAGTTCTACCTTTAAATACAAATATAGATATAGTGATAGATGGTTCCAACTGTTTCCTTGGATTTTGTATTTGTCTATTTGGCATCCATTCATCACAGGGCCAATTATATTAAGTCTATTTTCTTCTTTTCTGTATTGTTGATCTGGCATTTGTGGCCTCCCTGACCAGGGAGAGACTTCTCCTCTCAGGGCTAGACATTTCTTAGAGAAAGCAAAGGGCTAAACCCAGAGCATGACTTTCATTTGCAAACCAACCAGTAATTTGATCTTTGGCCCACTTTCATAATATCTCTCTTATTTCTCTTCACAAGTTCAAGCTGTGGAGCTGGAAATTGTTTCAGCAGAGGACATTTTCATTTGATTCGCTTTGCAAATCAAACTCCCTTAGAGACTTAGACTGCTATGGGCTGTTTACATCTGGATAATTTTGCAGGGGAATGGAATGCAAAGTTGCTGTAAGTATAGGCTTTGGAGAGAGAAACAGGCCTTAGAGATACACAATTCCACTTTTAATGTCTGCCATAACATATGCAGTATGCTGAGCTGGGTAGGAATTTTATTTGGGAATTTTGACCCTTGTCAATGAATATGGTCAGTCTGAGCTTGTGGCAGTTGCCTCGTCCAGGGTCTCTCCCTGAGAAAGCAGTCCTTGGTGCCTGGAAGCCCATAAAGAGATGAGTTCCCAGGGAGCCATGAGATTGTAAGTCTTTTTTGCAAGCATGAATACTTGGGAATGGTAAAGGGGGAGGTACATACAGATTTACTTTTATAACCAGAATTGAAATATGCTGTAGTCTTTTTTGGGGGGATCATAAAAGAAAGTCTTTGTTTTCTTATTTTGAAATTCTTTCCATGACTTAATACTTTATTTATATCAATAGGGAGTAACAGTAACAATCAACTCATACAATCAGAAAGTGATTTTGCAACAATTAAAGAATTCCTACTTTTGTTTCTATTATCTCCGTTTTTATCATCTACTCCTCCATTCATTGGACCATTGGTTAAGACACAGATCACAGGTAAAACAAACAAACAAACAAATAAAAAAACAAAAAACTACTGCCAAGACTGGGACAAAGGTGTAATTATTTCAGAGAGATTGACAAGGATGATCATCCATGGATTTCGTTTCTTTCCATAGGTAACAGGGGATGTTTTAGCAAAATACAAAAAGAAACTTATTTTATCTTATATATTAATAATTTTTTTCTTCCACAGACTATTAGAGGCAGTATATAGGAGAACACATGTGCCAAAATATAGCTAGGAATACAGAATGAGACTAAGGGTAGAAATAATCTGGGAAATAAGCACATACATACCAGCCACAAATTTCATATGGTTGCTGCAGTGAACTTCAAATTTATTTTTGAAGAAATGGAGACACTTGGGGCGCCTGAGTGGCTCAGTTGGTTAAGCGACTGCCTTCGGCTCGGGTCATGATCCTGGAGTCCTGGGATCGAGTCCCGCATCAGGCTCCCTGCTCAGCGGGGAGTCTGCTTCTCCCTCTGACCCTCCCCCCTCTCATGCTCTCTCTATCTCATTCTCTCTCTCAAATAAATAAAATAAAATAAAATCTTAAAAAAAAAAGAAATGGAGACACTTTTATTTAAATAATTCTCATTAGCATAGAGGAAGAAACTTACCAGTCATGTGATGCTATATATTATTTTAAAAGTACTCTGAGTCATTGAAAAAACAAACAAACCAAAAAACAGTGAGGCCTCTAGCTAGATGTTGGATGGACAAAACAGCAGCATGCACAATGCAGGAACACTTTGGAATTAACAGCTTGAGGGTTTTGTCATTAGTCTGGTACAAAAACCAGGACAAATTTTTCACAAATATCACTGATGTATTTTGGTATTGTTCTTAATGAGCTTAACAGTAGCACCACCATCACCAATAACCTCTTTGTTGCAGTTAGTATTCTAATGCATTGTTCTAAGCACCAAACGTTTTTAAAATTTGTTAAATTCTCTCAGTAACCCTGTGATGTAAGGATTGTTAGAATCCCCATTTTATAGAAGAGAGCAGGCACAGAGAGGTTGAGTATCTTGCAGGAGAGATCATGCAGTGAATGGCAGAGCTGAGATCTCAGATGATATTTATTATGTCCATAATCTATGGAAGATGTTTGACTTTTACAGAATGGAGATGAGAGAGAAGATGAAAATGCATATTGCTGTTTACATATTTCTTACTACTTTATAAAACAAAAACTATGAGTGAAGAAGGGAAAACCAGTATGGTCAGCTTAGACACCAGGGAGCGCGGCTGGTTAAAGCCACACCTGGAAAACGGTGGTCCAGTTGTAGAGGTCATGTTTGTTTGGACAAGTTAGCTTTGTTTTATTTTCCATACTGCCCAGGAAGGGGGTTGTGTAGAGTTAATAAATATCAGCGTGGATAGGGCCATGCCCAGGAGAGGAAAAGTAACTTGACTGCATGCCTTTCTGTAAGGAAGTAGCATTTTTCTCCAGGAGAAGGTGGCACATCCTATCAATGACTGTGGTAAGTCTAGTAGTGCCCTGTCTTTCACCTACAGGTGAGCGTTAGATCCATTACAACAGTCCTGAGAATCATTACAACAGTCCTGAGATTCTGGGCTATATAAAAACTGTAGTGGGACAAGAAAGTGTGTTTGTAATAGAATATTGAGGATCATTCTGTTAACTAGCTTCCAGGTGGCTCTTTAAAATGAAGGGAGAGCCATAATAAAGAGCATTAAGATTCCTGTTTCATTAAGTCAATAGATTTGCCCCTCTTAGAGAAATGAGGTTATGGGTCACTTTCCTTATTACCCTGCCACTAAACAGATTATATAAATTATACAAAATGCCTCACATTTAGTCAACTTTCGTTTTTCTATCTCTTAATACTCTCCTATTTAGAATATACATGTGTTTATGGAATATAATATCGCTACTAAATACTCATGACTTTGTCTTTTCCATCCTATAATTTTAAAAGAAGTTTAACAAAGGCAAGTAATATCTGATAAGAAATTTCCTAGATTATATTTTTAATGCAATGCTTTATATAATACAATGAATTAAAAAGTATAAAACAGATAAAGTAATGTCGAGGTGGGAAACAAACAGCAAGTAGGGCTCTGGTAAATGTTGATGTCATTGCTATAATTGAGCACACAATTTAGCTCTTATCTCCTGTAGCTAAGGCAAAAAATGGTAATGTAATTACTTATAGAACTTATCTTTTTGTTTCCATAGCAACTTACATATATCTCTAGCATTGAACTTATGCATTGTTTTGAAATTAACTTTCTTAGAGTCTGGCTCCCACTAGACTGAGTTCCTTGAGGTCAGAGACTCTGCTTACATAAAACAGTTTCCCAAAAAGAACTCCTACATTTTTCCCCCTGACAAACTGGGACTCATCCAGAAAGACAGAAATAATCCAAGTTCTTATGGCAATACAGATTTTCCATTTACTAAATCTGAAGGGGAATTTCTTGCTTGGGATCTTATCAAGGGTCCATTGGTTGATACATCATCAGCCACTGTCCTCAACATATTTTATAGGAAATGCAGAAGTGAAATCCAAATGTCTGTTTCCTGTGGTGAAATCTGATATAATCTGAAGTCTTAATATTAACAGCACCCATCAGTACAGCGATCTTACAAGGAGCACGGTAGAAGCCACACACATGTAAACTTCTGGTACTTTCCATTAATTCAAAGATGAAAGAGTCTGTACCCAGGGAATTGTGTGTTATGGATTTACATTTGTGTTCCATGGACCCTGGGGTTCTGCAGGGCCCGAGAATTGACTAGGGAGTAAGGAGGAGATGAGAGCTTTGGATGCTCCAGATCACAACTCATTCTTCAACCAGAACTATTCTTTAATCTGACTTAACGTATTGTTTCTGTATAAACATAATTAGAAAAATACTTCATTGCTAAGCAAACATACAAACAAATAAGTTTTGAAAATCATAGACAATGATTAGACATACACTGTGTTCTCAAACCTGACTGGTCAATCTATTCACTGGGAGTTCTTTCCAGAGGCACAAATATGAAAGTCCTGCCCTGTAGAGATTCTGATATATTAAGTGTGGAGGAGAACTCAGAAATCTGTACTAAAAACAAATTCTTCAAGGGATTCTGCGCTTGCTCATCTTTGGAACTCACTGCTTCTGCCATTTTCTAATGATTTATTCTTCTGTAGAACTGTTAGTGGTACGACCTTCACTGGTTCAAAGAGACAAGCGAATGTTCTGATGTGAGAGCCTGGATTGTATGTATTCATATCATCCCCAAATATCACAATATGGTATTTGGTGTTAATTTTAAGGGTGGAAATCATTCATTTTCAACCATGTGGAGCCCAAAAGGTACAATGCATGTGAAACTCTATCAGCTGCCACTTGAACAAACAGAAGTAGGAGAGTAAGTAAAGTTTTAATTTTTTTGATAGAATTGTTTATTTCCACGATACAGTTGTTTGTGTCTTAAGGAGATAAAACACCACTTGGCTTTCATTTAGTCAGGACCAAAATGTAAATAACAATAAAAGAAGTGAAGAATAGTAAAGTTGTAATAAAAGCAAGAAGGATTTTCATCTATAACATGAATGTTGTCAAGGTAACAGTATATAGTGTTTACCATCAATCTGCATAAATGAGAGTCCTGAGTAAATATTTAAAATGCATTGGCACAACACTTCTGTTCTTGACAAACTCTGACCAACTCTAATCATTCAGTGAGTTGGCATCAGTATCCAACATTACAAAAATTGATATGGATGGCAGATGTGAGCTTCTGCTGTGAGAAGCAAATATAGATGGAGCAGATGCATATTGTTCTATGGAATCGTGTAGGAAATTCAGAATTGAGGAATATCACCCTCTAACTCCGAGGAGCTCAATGATTGCATGTTTAAGGCCTGTGATGAATTACCTGAAAAGCTTGGACAAATACTGTAGTAATATATTATCACTAATAATAATGGCTAACATATGTTAAACTCTTTTGATAAATACTGCGCTAAATGCTTCATATATATTCTATCTTTAATACCCATAATGACATTATGACATAGATATACTATAATTCTTGTGCTTTAATGATAAAGAAGTTTACCTTTATAGAAACTAACTAATAACTCACAGGTGGGACTTGAACTCTGGCAGTGACTTAAAAACTCTTAGATCAGCTAATGGGGGGAAATATAAACACCCGAAATGAACCCTTTTATTACTGCTGTGATTGAAAAGTAAAAATGGAAGTGCCTAGGGCATTGTAGGTGCCCCTAAAATAATACTTTATACAATTGCAATAATGGTTTGGAAGGATTTGTTGTATTTTTTTAAAAAGATAATTCTACAAAATCTATGTAATACTGAGCATTCCAATACTTTATTAAGTGTTGCTTATTACTTAACTGACTTTTTTTTTTTTTTTAGCACTTTGGAGAAATAGAACTTCTAGTCCTGAAAACCTTGTGATGCTGAGTCTCTTTAAAATAAACAAAATTAATTTTCTTTTGGCTTTTATTCTTAAAAATGCCACCCGGGTGGCTCAGTCAGCTAAGCATCCAACTCTTGGTTCGGCTCAGGTCATGATCTTAGGGTCATGACGTGGAGCCCCAAGCTCCGTGTGGGGCTTGGTGCTGGGCATGGAGCATGTTTAAGATTCTCTCTCTCCCTCTGTCCCTCCCCCCACTCCCGCTCCCTCTCATGCATTGCGCATGTGCACACACACTCTGTTTCTCTAAAAAAAAAAAAAAAAATAAATAAATAAAAATGCCCTTGGGGTGAAAATAGGACAATTTAGAATACATAAGACATGTGAGCAATAGAATCTAATCCTTTTATTTTAATTGTCCTTTTAAAAAGGGAGAACTAATTTTATCATTCAGAATGGTTCAAATTAGTGTTGAAATAACCTTTAATAGATTGAAATAAGCACACCAGCAAACAAATGTAGTGTGTCAGTACAAGACAAGTTATAAAGCAGGTATTTGCGCATTTGTAGAGGATCCATCTCAACCAGTGAATCAATGATTGAATATAAACAAGCAGTTAGCCTATAGAGGATGTGTTGAGTGCTGGATTAATTATTTTACAAGTGTGACTCAGATGTGTGATTTCCAGATTTTCTCTACAAAGTCATACTATTAACATAATACTGTTTGGGTCTTCATGATATAATGGGCACGGGAAAAATTAGGAATAGTTCATGTGGAACGACTGAAAAAAATATGAGGATGGAAAAGAGGGACTTTAAAGGAATTGGATGTGTTTGGCAGGTTTGAAGGCAAAGCATCTTACGCTCTAAATGTGCAGGGTTGTTACCAAGAGGGGAATGATGGGTTTCTGTGTGGCTGAAGGGTGCAGTGCCGGGTGAGTGAGTAAGGTAGAAGGGGTGAGTTGTGGCAGCTACCTCTTTGTCAGTGCTTGGAAGAGCCTTGCAAATGATGAGGTTGTTAGATTCTCTGACTGTAATGACCTCGGCCAAAGTGAGAGGGAACGTTTGGGAAGTTGGTGAACGTGTGATGTGTTTTAGTCGCCTCCTCTTCACCCCATTGGTGGGGGATGGATCCTGCACTAGAGTTCTGGGGGTGGCTGAACACATGACACCTGAAAATGGGGACTTACCATAAGACTTTAAAGTCACTGAACAGATAAGACGGACAGCCTGGGGCGGAGGCCATCCCATGCCATGCAGGACCACCCTGGCGTTGCACTCAGGAACAGTGCAAATAACCAGGTGCTTTGGGAGGCAGGCTTTGAAACATCAAAAAGGTGGGGTAGCCCCAGGTTGGCTGCAGGAGGATGTGATTGGCTTGTTTGAAGAATCCTACAGCTCAGCTGAGAACTGAAACCCACTACTTGAGGATTAAGCAGGAATTGCTCCAGGTCCTGTTAATAAAGAGGGTTGTTTAGCCAGGGGGACCTCTGGAGCAGAGTGGGGAGGGGAACATATGGTTTAAGGCCATTTGAGACCCTCCCAGTTCCACCCAGTAACAAGGTAGCACTTAATATTGAGCCTTACACCACACATGATGATATAAAATATTACCAAAGAATGAACATTTTATTCCACATTTTTACAAATGAAGATTAATTGCTAAGTGGCCTTGCCTTGGATAGGAAACAGTCCTTTTTCCTTTGAGCAAAGGTGACGTGAAGGGAAATAAAATACCCCTGGAGACACTTGCCTTTTGGCACACTATACCTTACAGACACAGCTGACATGCATGGACCTTGCAGAAGTATTAGCGGACAGAACAAGCAAGAAATTTCTTCTAGTATTGTCCTTGACTGATGTGTCATCCCCTTTGTTCTCACAGATAAGTGATCCCACCTGGAAGAGAGGCAACAAGAATTCAGCTTTACTTGGTTGTGGGGTTTAGACAATATCTATAGGTCCAATCTCAGTAAAACAGAGAAGGAGGAGGAAGTCATCTTTACCCCTCTTCCATGTTCCATCTCTGGGCCCTTTTGACCCGTGGATATCCTCTTGAGCAGTTTCCCCCTCACTTTTATGCTGTCTCTCTTTATTTCAGCACCCTAGAAGGACTACTTTTAATCAGGTGCTTGTTCTTCATCCAAATATAGGTCTATTCTTCATGCTCATCAGAACTTGCATTTTCTCAGTGTCAGTATCTATCATCTATGTGCTATGGTGTAAGGAAGATTGGATTTTTTTTAAAGATTGTTATTTATTTAATTGACAGAGAGAGACAGCGAGAGAGGGACCACAAGCAGGGGGAGTGGGAGAGGGAGAAGCAGGCTCCCCGCTGAGCAGGGAGCCCTATGCGGGGCTCGATGCCAGGACCCTGGGATCATGACCGGAGCGAAGGCAGTCACGTAACCAACTGAGCCACCCAGGCGCCCCGGAAGATTGGATTTTGAACAAACAGATCTGGACTCTGGTACTGGAACCGCTCTTAAATGTGTGACTGTAAGCAACTTCCTTCCCTGGCCATGAGTGCTGTCCTTTGTCAAACTAGTTAGGCTGACTGTGATCTCTAAGTTACCTTTAGTACTTTCAATTTGTACCTCTGAATCTGCGTGTTACAAGTCTGGACCTCAGGCTTGGTTTAAAGCAAATGAATGAATGAATGAATGAATGAACCAACAGATAAACAAATAAAGTTGGTTCCTTTTCTATAAGACTGAGTATAAGAAGCTTCCCTGCTGAGATGAGCCTTACTCCAGTTTTGAAGGCCACCTGCCTGCTGATATCTCTGCTTCTGCTCACTACATGGCCTTCATCTTTGATTTCATTTCTGATATTCCATTCTTCCCGATACCTGGCTTTGGGTTTTCTTCTGGAATTGTTCTCCTCCCCCACTCCTGCCCATTTAAAAAAAATTTTTTTTTCTTTCCTCCTGGTTCAGATTTCCAATCCTGAAGTTAATTGGAGCCCAAGTTAGGAAGGATGACTGTATTAACTGGTTGCAGGAGGAAGGGATCTAACTAAACCTTGGAGGGGTTAATAGACCTTGAATTGGATAAAATTTGGAGTAACATTATATAGGTGATCACCTACTTACTTAAAAAATTCATTTCAACTGGCAGTCATTGTGGGGAACCAGTTTTCTTTCTTTTTCTGCACAATTACCATTCCTGAAATATTCCACTAAATGTCCTGCTTGGACATATGAAAATCAGCCTCGGTAACCACTACCCTTGGTGGCTGAATTTTACTCAGACTTGGCTTTAAAGTAGATGGTGCTAAAGGGGTTTGTACAGGAAACTAGCCTTGTCTAATATTCTTTACATCTTTCATTTATCTAGAGAGAAAGCCCAACAAGGGGAAAAACTTGATATGATTAAATAAATTCTCATTGGAAGCAATTTTTAAAACCAACCATTCTTGATAAACTATTGAGATTTAATGTATGTTTATTTAATATTAACCCATTATTATTCATACATTGATTGAATGTAACAGATTCAGTTTAAGATTTATCACCATTATTTTTCATCATTATTGGATAATTTAATAATGTTTTCATAAAATTAATGAAATAACAATGATTTAATAATCATTTTCATAATTATTTAAGCCCCCAATAGAATAATTAATCCTTGACCTCAAACTTTTGGTAAGGTCTTTCTGTAAAATTTAAAGCTAAGGAAAAGAGCCAAGTTTTGATTTTCAAGGGCAATGAAAAGCTTTGGAAATGCATATGGTTATTCTCAGTATGACTCACAACTTCCTGTTCTGAGAGGAACCCCGGAAGCAGCATGGCATGAGTTTGAGGATGTGTTAGGACTTTACATGTGAATCACCCTAGGTGGTATTACAGGTATTAAAGTTATTCAGGGGGTTCCCATTAGACTTGAATTTGCCTATCTGACTTTGGATTGGTTTGTGGAAAATATACACATATTTTGACTTCAGAACAATTTGGAACAATAAAGCATGCTTTTCAGGAAAGAACTTGACTCCCACTTAGAATTCCATTGCCAAGTCTGTTGAATCACAGATCTGTACCTCTGAAACAAATAATGCAATATATGTTAAGGAAAAAAAAAAGATAGCAGGAGGGGAAGAATGAAGGGGGGGAACTCGGAGGGGGAGACGAACCATGAGAGACGATGGACTCTGAAAAACAAACTGAGGGTTCTAGTGGGGAAGGGGGTGGGGGGATGGGTTAGCCTGGTGATGGGTATTAAAGAGGGCACGTTCCGCGTGGAGCACTGGGTATTATACACAAACAATGAATCATGGAACACTACATCAAGAACTAATGATGTAATGTATGGTGATTAACATAACAATAAAAAATTTAAAGAATTCCATTGCCAGTCTGCATCCCTGCTGAGCTTGTCTCAGGAAGTCTTGGTGGCTTCCAGTGATGCGGTGCTTTCCCCAGGCTCCTGACTACGAATATACGACACCTCCGTTCCAGGGCACCGGCACAATAATACAGTGTGTGAGCTTAGCAGTTGAACACATGGGTGTGAATTCTACCTTCTCTATTTACCATGTGCCTTTGGGAACACCGCTTGACTTCTCTGAGTTCTAGCTATCTAATGAAAGAAGCAGGGATGATAACGCATAACTATATCATTGAGCTGCCATATGTGATAAAAAGATAAAATACAGCGTCTAGAATCTTTTGCGGCTTATACAAAAGGTACTTAATATTATTTTATTCATAGAAATTCTGACATGGTACTCCTCTACATGGAAAACTCAGTCTAATTATCCTGTATTATGAGAATGATCCTGGCCTGCTGTGCAGCAATAATCTGAGCATGAAACCAGCAGAGTTAATCATCATTGCTAGCAGGTTCTCTCCCTTATTAGAAATTCCATCCCCAGGATCGCCTGGGAGGCATCTAAAACAAAGCCTTGGGTTAGAGACTTAACAGTTTGATTTTGAAAATGGTCAGGTTATAAATTGTAACTTTACAAATTTATAAAGACTGAGAAAATAAACAAATTTTACAACACAACTGTTTACTTCCTTGGCCTTTTAAAATTTTTTATTACAATTTAACAAACTTTGCCATTCACAACAAAACAAACCATGCTTTTATATAGGGTGCTTGTTAACTTACTGTTTTTTTCTAAGTAGTACTGTGATTAGTGCAATGTTAGGAGGTGAAGAAAGCCATGAGAAAAATCAGCCTTCATATCTATTTAAGCACACCATGATAAAAGCCATCACCTTGTTAGGCCACTTCTTAAGTTACTTTTTTGTGGAATAAAATCATTTCTGTAAAGTTGGCAATCTCCTTAAATTAAATGGTATCATTTATGGACAATTGACTGTCCATAAAAGTATTAAGATAGTGATCCAGGTGTTAACCCCAGTATTGCATTAAACAAATTTTAGAAAAGACACAAAAATATTGGAATGCTTAAATAAAGTGTAATAGAATAATACAAGGAAACACTATTGGCCATTTGAAGTATGACATAGATGTACACTATAGACATAAAAATGCTCACTGTGTGTTTTTAAGTTAAAAAAATCAGGTTGTAAGACAGTGCATAACATGATCCCATTTAAAATATTATCATACTACTGTGGTAATACATGAAGGGACAAGTTACTGCTTGGTGGTGAGGTGGGCCATGGAAGATGGTAAAAGTTAAGTATGAGAAACACTCTCATCCCCATATTGGACAATTTACATCTCTATCACTTGTAAGTGATCTCACTTGAAATTCATAATCTCCCTCAAACACGTCCTGCAATCCTACTTGAGTTTCTCAGTTCATTCTGCAACTTTCCTATAGACTATTTGTACCCAACCTTCAATAGCTCCTCTTTCCTTTCCGCTGTTGTCTACCAATCACCTTTCTCGGTTTGCTAGAAGATGTAAGCAACTGGGAAAGAACTGCTCCCTCCCCCAGATCCACCCACCTCACCTGCATCTGTACCTGCACGCTCTGCCTTGCCTCCTATTTCAGTGGGTAAGCTGTATGTGCTGCCATCCAGAGCAACGTTTGGGGGCTCTGTTTTGTAGCTCTCTTCTCCTTTTCTATCCAACATCAGATTTCCCATCAGGATTTCAACGTGTTGTAATAGTGCATTGATCACACTTCCCTCTACAGCTACCATACACTTCTGTGCCACTCTTTACAGTGAAACTTCTTCAAATGATCATCTGTACTCATTGTCCCCTCTTCTCTATTCTCTGGAGCCCTCTTTAAATCAGACCTCTATCCCCAGAGCCATTCTTGCCGAGGCCACCAATGACTGCCCTGGCCCCATGGCCATTTCTCAGTCCCCATCTTACTTACTCTCTCAGTAGTATTGGATACGTAGATCGTCACCTTTTTCTTCACTTTCTTCATTTGGCCTCCTGTACACTGTTCTCTTTTTGGGGTTCCCTCCGATTTCACGGACTGCTCCTTCTTCATCACTCTTACCGGATCCTCCTCGTCTCCCTACCCTTTATGTTTTGTGATTCTACAAGGATCAGTACTCATCTTTCTTCTTGTCTCTGGCTATAGTTACTCTCAGGTGATCTCATATGATATTTAATTATGAGTTTCATTTTGTGTGAGTATGTATATATTCACCTTCTCATTTAACTTCAGACTAAGATGTCTTGCTTCCCATTTGAGTATCTGTAGACATGTCAAATTGGACGTTTCTAAAACCCAACCCTTGTTTGAATTTTCATCACCTCACCCCCCCATATACACATTCCACACCTTGTCCTCATGCAATCTAATAAGTGGAAACTCCAACTCATCTGTTGTCCCAGCTAAAAAAAAAGAGCAATCATATTTGACTCCTCACTTTCTCTTACATCAAATCCAAGAGGAATTCCTATCAGTTGTACCTGAAATATGTTTCTCTAATCTAATAGATTCCTACTACCGCCACTGTCACCGCCTAAGTGTAGGTGCCACCATCTCTCTACTGCATCACTGCAATAGAAGCCTAACTGGCATTTTGCTTCTGCCTTAGCCTATAATCTCTCTCTCTCTCTTTTTTTAAGATTTTATTTATTTATTTGAGAGAGAGAGAGCACATGAGAGGGGGGAGGGTCAGAGGGAGAAGCAGACTCCCTGCTGAGCAGGGAGACCGATGCGGGACTCGATCCCGGGACTCCAGGATCATGACCTGAGCCGAAGGCAGTTGCTTAACCAACCGAGCCACCCAGGCGCCCAGCCTATAACCCCTTAACACAACCACCAGTTGATCCTTTTAAAACGTATGCCATTTGTCTCTCTTCTCCACCTGAATGGTTCCCATAGCGCCACCTATCTTACTCAAGGTAAAAGACAAAATTCTTAAAGTGGCCTGTAGGGTTCTATACAGTCTAACTGCCGGTTAACCTCGTTGGCCTCATCTCCTCCTACTCTCCCCCAGGCTCCCTCCGCTCCACTCAACGCTGGCCTCCTTGCAGTTCCTTGAGCACATCAAGCAAGCCTGGATATCAGGGTTTTGGGTGTTCACTCCCCTAGAATTCTCTCACCCCACTCCTTCCCAACAGCCACATCATTCATTCAG
Source organism: Callorhinus ursinus (assembly GCF_003265705.2). Lineage (NCBI taxonomy): Eukaryota > Metazoa > Chordata > Mammalia > Carnivora > Otariidae > Callorhinus > Callorhinus ursinus. Next base: position 14,894,372 of record NW_027397073.1, on the reverse strand, counting down.
GTCTCTGCTCTATAGCATCTTATTAGAAAAGACTCTCTTGACCATCCTCTGGAAGATGGCAACACTCTCCCACATCACAATCTTCCTTATCTCACCAAACTTTCATAGCCTGCCATCACCTGACCTAGTTTGTTTGTTTGTTTGTTTGTTTATTTATTGTCTGTCTTGTCCAGCTGGCATGAAGGCTACACGAGAGCAGGAACTTGGCACATTTGGTCATTGCTCTATGCCCCATGGCAAAGTTGTAATCTGCTTCTCCATCCTTGGGGCCAGATCACCTGGAGCTTGGCCATGCTCTAAACCAACGGCTCTGTGCCAATAAGCTCTGCCTGAGCCCATAGAAGGACCTCTCAGCTGAAAATGGCCTTGAGTCTTCTTCCTGGTAGGCTGGGCCACCAGCTTCCCTCTCCTGAATCTCAGGGGCCCACCTCCACTCCGGGAGATATCCTCATACAAAGACTTTGGTTGAATTAAAGTTTCTAAGTAAATATTTTTTTAAATTTTTTTATTGTTATGTTAATCACCATACATTACATCATTAGTTTTTGATGTAGTGTTCCATGATTCATTGTTTATGCATAACACCCAGTGCTCCACGCAGAACGTGCCCTCTTTAATACCCATCACCGGGCTAACCCATCCCCCCACCCCCCTCTAAGTAAATATTTTTTAAAATGTGCCCAGAACATTACTAGAAACGTGGTAGGTGCTCAGTAATTATTTTTAAACAAAATCGACTAATGTCATCAACTAAACATTTGCAGAATCACATTAAGTCACACTGACATAGGTAGAGAGCTGTAACAAGTGGTCTTGGAAATGTTCAGAAGACAAAATGGGGCATAACTGTAAAGTTGCAGAGTATATTTTGATCAGGGATCATACTTAGAAGACCCTAAATGTGTCGTTCTCCATCTTTCTGGGGAGCAGGGGCTTGTAAACTCAGGGATTCTTTGGAAAAAGTTTGGATCACAGTCACAAATGTAACTTTATATAACTTTAATATGAAAAAAACAAACTTCCAAAAAACCAAAAATTTCTTTTTCATTTTTCTGTGTACCTCATTGTTGTCATTTTGAAAATATTTATGGTAATTTTGACCACAGAATCAACATAATGCATTCATCAAAAACATTTTAGTAAATAAATGTTGCTTCAAGAAATCATACATTTATGGATGTGTTTAGCGTTGAAATATGAAGAATGTGAAGGGTTTATGATCTAGGTTGGTTGTCAGATGATTGATACTTTTGTTTGGGGGAAAATCCAAATTTTTAAGAATAAATATAAACCACTGTTGCAGCAATACATCAATTTGAAGTGCTGAAAGTACTTGGAGGAATATGTAAACCATGGCAACTTAAATATAAATGTATAATTGTTGAGATGATTAAGTGGAAAATTATATTCATCATCGTCAGTTAAAATTTATGTGAGATAGTAAAATAAGTAGGACCAATGTAGCATCTGCTATATCCTGAGTCCCACGAGAAACTTTTTTCTAAATTTAATACAGTCTAGGAAGGATTTTTTTATTATTTTTTAAAGTTTTATTATTGAAGTATAGTTGATAGCATTGCTGTATTACTTGCAGGTGTCCAACAATGTGATCTGACAGTTCTGTACATTACACCAGCACTCACCATGATAAACGTGGTCACCATCTGTCACCCTACAAAATTATAATAGCATTATTGACTATATTCCCTATGCCATACTTTTCATCCCCATATCTTATTTACTTTATAACTATAGGTTTGTACTTCTGAATCCCCTTTACCTATTCCAGCCATTCTCCTCCCCCTTACCCTCTGGTAACCACCACTTTGTTCTGTGTATTTTTGAGTCTGTTTATGGTTTTGTGTTTTATATTCCACATTTAAGTGAAATTCTGTGGTATTTGTCTTTCTCTGATTTATTTCACTTGGCATTATATTCTCTAAATCCGTCTTGCAAATAGCAAGATTTCATTCTTTTTATGGCTGAGTAATATTCCATTGTGTGTACATATACTTACCACATCTTTTTTGTCCATTCATCTATCTTCCATATCTTGACTATTGTAAATAACGCTGCAATAAACATAGGGTGCATATATCTTTTTGAATTAGTGCCTTTATTTTCTTTGGGTAAATGCCTAGCAGTGGAATTACTGGATCCCATGGTATTTCTGTTTCTTATTTTTTGAGAAATCCCCATACTGTTTTCTACAGCAGCTGCACCAATTTGCATTCCCAACAACAGTGAATGAGGGTTCCTTTCTCTTTACATCCTCACCAACACTTGTTATTTCTTGTTTTTTGTTTGTTTGCTTGGTTGGTTGGTTGGTTTTGGTTTTTGTTTTTGTTTTGATACTAGTGATTCTGATGTGTGAGGTGATATCTCGTTATGGTTTTGATCTACATTTCCCTGGTGGTGAGTGATGTTGAGCATTTTTTCATATATCTGTTGGCCATCTGTATGTCTTCTTTGGAAGAATGTCTATTTAGATTCTCTGTTCATTTTTTGATGGCGTTGTTTTGTTGGTGTTGAGTTGTATGAGTTCTTTATATATTTTGAATATTAATCCCTTATTGATATATCATTTGCAAATATCTTCCCCCATTCAGTAGATTGCCTTTTCGTTTTTGGATGGTCTTCTTCACTGTGCAAAAGCTTTTAATTTTGATGTAGTCCCTACTGTTCATTTTTGCTTTTGTTTCCCTTGCCTGGGAAGACATATCCAGAAAAATATTGGCCAATTACTGCCTATGCTTTCTTTTAGGAGATTTATGGCTTCAGGTCTTATTACATGTATGTCTTTGATAAGTTTAGAGTTTATTTATTTTTTGTATGGTGTAAGAAAGTGGTCCAGTTTCATTCTTTTGCACATAGCTGACCAGTTTTCCCAACATCATTTATTGAAGAGACTGTCTTTTGCCCTTTGTGTAATATTGCCTCCTTTGTCATAGATTAGCTGATCAAATAATCATGGATTTATTTCTGGGCTCCTTGTTGTGTTCCATTGATCTATGTGTCTTTTTTTTTTTTTTTGCCAGTACTATACCGTTTTTTTAATTTAATTTAATTTTAATTCAGTATAGTTGACATACAGTGTTCTGTTAGTTTCATGTGTACAATACAGTGATTCAGCTATTCCATACATCACTCAATGCTCATCATGATAAGTACACTCGTTAATTCCCATCACCTACATCACCCATCCCCCTACCCACCACCCCAGTACCATGCTGTTTTGATCACTAGAGCTTTGTAGTATACTGTGAAATCTGGGATTGTGATACCTCTAGCTTTGTGCTTCTTTCTCAAGATTGCTTTGGTTATTCAGGGTCTTTGGTGTTCTATGAGAATTTTAGAATTATTTGTTCTAGTTCTGTGAAAAATAGAATTGGTATTTTGATAGAAATTGCATTAAATCTGTAGACTGCTTTTGGGGGGAGTATGGACATTTTAACAATATTAAATTCTCAGCTTTAACTTCTAATACAGTAAACAGCAATAAATAAAACTCACATAAACAGAAACTTTTGGGATCCTCAAGATTTTTAAAGATTATAAAAGGTTGTAGAGACCAAAACTTTTGAGAACTGCTGGTAAGTGGATTTTTTTGAATTGACACCATTTACTGTTATGAATGACAAACTCAAAACTTTTATCCAAGTTCAAAATCATCTATGGAAGTCATGTAAATATGTTTGTGAGACATAAAATAAAGCATATCCAAGTCTTAAGATAAAAATATACAATGAGAGGGCTCGAGAGTGCAAAAAAAAAAAATCACAGTTATCAAGAAAGGAGATTAAAACAACCCATTTCTATTTAAATCAGATGAACACACATAAAATGAGAACATATCATAGTTTTATGTTTCACTGAAAGGGAGTGCACTGTATTTCACTACAAATTTCAGCAAATGAGAAGATTCAATAAAGTATACATTTTATTTTGTTTTTCTTCTACAAATGAAAAGGTGTTCAGAACTGAAGTTATCAGTTCTTCATATCCTATACTAATGCTAACTCTGCACTTTATTTGACTAATGGGCAATAATAATATTTATTAGCCCCAAATTCTCACATTAAAAAGTTTTAGCACGGAAGGCTAAAGCTGAGTACATTTCTACATTTTTAAATGAAACTCTTAAAGTAAATTTTGATAGAGTTGAAAGATTTCAAAGGAAAAAAGAACAAAGAAAAGTATTAACTAAGATTTGTTGGTTCTCTTAGTTTTTTTCCTTCTCTCTTTTTTTATGTTCCCAATAATACAGTTTAACAATGAAAATACAGATGACTATGGACAGCATGGCTCAGTATTGCTCTCTTCTTAAGTTATTACTATTATAATTCTCTACAGAGAGAGAATTCGTCCTTTTATGACCATGAACTTCAGCCAGGAAGACCCTTGGGTGCAGTGGCAACACGGAGAGCCCATTGGTTATGAAACGGTGGCTCCTACTGTATAGATAGGTCATCCACCACCCCTCTGGATCTAGAACAATATGACACCCTTAACACCTTACAGTGTCATTTTTCATAACAAGGCTGGCAAATGGACATGTCATTGACCATCACTTGGGGCTTCTTACCCATCACAGCCGCAATCAAAGCAGCTGAAGTATTTCCCGTGTCCAGTGTGGTCTTTGGCCAGTACTTTGAAGTTTCTCACTGTCTCAGTGTTGTCTCCCACACCGTACATTTTTATTATTCACAACCGAATCACGAGAATGTCTCGTTCTCAGCAGGTGTTACAGATAAAACAAGCTTGGTGCCACCTCAGCATAGACCGCGTGGTCAGCTTTCTCCATGCCCACTTTGTGGCAAAGCAAGAGTGCAGTCTTGTTCTGAGACCTGCAGAATCATCCTCTCTCCTCTCTGCAGCTCCAATGTCCCTCTCCTCACCAGCAAGACGAATTTCATTAGTGGCTCATTCATCCATTTCACTGGGAAATTTAACATCTCCTCTCCGAGCTTCACTGTTGTATTTTACACGTTAAGCTTCCTCTGTTTTACATCAGAGGAGGACAGACACTAACACAGCTTTTTGTCGGGGCTTGACCATGAGTACTGAGCTGTCTGCCTAGCCGTGTCCCCCAAGGTTAGGCCCTTCTGAGGCAGACACGGCAGTTTCTCGGAAAGGCCTAGAACATATCACTTAGTTCGTGCAGATAGTTGCCCTGTAAAAGCACAACACTTTGACAACAAAAACAGCAAATAAGCAGAAGCAAAAATTCTAAAACTAATACATTTGTGTATACAGAAGATTCAAAGGCCTATTCCTAGATGTATCTGGGAGACTTTTTTCTTTCTTTTTTTTGAGCATAAAAAAGAAACTACCAGAAAGAAAACGGACAGAAACACGTAAGTACGCACAAACACAGACTGGTTGCAATGGGAGAAATACCAGGCTTTGTCAGACTATTAAATTACAAAACTAACAGATAAATATAAAGATGCAATAGGTAGTTTTTACAGGACATAATGTGATTCGAAACATGGCTGGCTCATCGAGCTGGGATTATTGTGTGATCTAATATAAAGACATTTTCGCTTACTCCTATTAGCTTCCTGAAACAGCAGCTGCAACAAGCAACACGACACTCATAGATTGGGGAGAGAGGGACCCAAAGAAAACGCAAACACAGAAACGCAGAGGAAGACAAGACGTAGGTATAGATATTGGCACAGGCAGAAGTACGGGAATAGGTATGGAACAAGAAATGTACAGTAGCTGCCTGGGACATAAAAGCTTAAGGCTGCCCAAGTGCTAAAACATGCGTGCATGCACTGACACATGCACACCCACCCACGCGTGCGCGCGCGCGGACCCGCCCCCCCCACATAATTCATACAGTAAAGGCAGGAAGAAGAGAAAATAAGGAAGCATGAAGTACCAAACCATAGAACAAAGCATAAAACAATGAAATGAGAGGAGTAAAACCAAATCTATTCCTTTGAAACTTAAGCGTAAAGAGAGAAACCTTACCTGTTAAAAGATAAATGTTATTAGTGTCAAATAACAAAATCCAGATTTGAATGTTTGCCAAGAAACAGTCCTTCAATAAAATACTACAGAAACTTAACATGAAACATGTCTTTGTAATGCAAGATGTCATAATTGGGACAGCTGGGAACTCTTTGTACTATGCTTGCAATTTTTCTGTAGATCCAAAATTGGTCTAAAATTAAAGGTCTATTTAAAAAATAGAATTCTATTCTATATACTCCATTACAATTTGCTGTAACAATATGCTATAGAATGTTTTCCTGTTATTAACACTTACAGAGTTGTACTATCATTTGTAATACTTGCAGAGTAATTCCTTACTCTGTAACTACATCTATTAAAACACCCTTTCTTGAATTTTGTATACCTGAAACAGTGTTGTGATGAGCACAAGCCTTTTCTGCTCAGATAGTTTGAAAGGACATACATCCAAATGGCACATGCGGTTATTGATGGATGGAAAAGTGAAAGTAATGCTTATTTTCATGTTTATAATTTTATGTAGTTTCTCAATTTTGTTGTATTATTTTTATCATCAAAAGAATCCAGGATAAATTCTTTCTTACAAACGTACATAAATATGAGCTATTTTGTTTATGAGAGGAAATATATAATAAAAGTGGTTTTATATTGGAAAAGTAAAATATATAGGAAAAGTAAAAAAGTAAAATAGGTTTTATATTGGAAAACAAAATGCATTAAACAAAGACTATAAGGAAGAGGATCTAAACTAGTCAATCACTTGGTTTTCTAATGAACTCTGTGTGTCTCCATGTAGTGTGCTTGTCAAACAATAATTACATGGGGGAGCTGAAAAATGTATTTCACATAATTGATTTAATAAATATATATGGACAGCATTCTTTCAAGTGTTAAGAACATTCATTGCATTTGATGACCTATTAAGCCATATACATAAAACACTTACAAAATCTCAAAAAGCTGAGCTTGTAAAGGTCAAACTTAGACACATCAATAGTAGCACTTTAGCTGTTTTCCTATCCTCTTTGTAATTTTTACTGTTTATGTATGAAGGGATTCAGAAGTTTTTAAAGTAATCATAAGAAAATTATCTGTTTTAAAGCATCTGTGTGAAGCCATCTCGAGGACAGAAATACTGTGGGGCTGTTTGCCAGATATCAATGTATTGACTTCCAGCTTCAAATACACCTTTTTATACTTGCTCTGTGATAAAACTAGACTACCTTTAAGTATTTCTCCTTTATAGTGAGAACCATGGTAAGCTTTCTTAGTCAAGGGTGCTGGATGGAGGAGCTTCTCTTGCTAATACTAATAGCTACATACTTGTCTTCAGCAGGGCGGGGGAAGGTCACTGGTGCAGCTCTGCCTGAGCCATACACCCAGATGTGTGGTCTCTTAGTGACCATGCAGCCCTGACCCAGCCTGTGTATGCCGCAGGCTTCCCACATACCCTGGCACCCCACCCCTGTTCCCCTTGCACACCCATGTATGCAACCATGAGCTGAGACTCACATCTGGAAAGCTACCAAGATCTGCTCAAACTCAGGCCACCGAGTGAACCCCTTGCCAGCCAGAAGCTGCAACCACACCTTTTCCAGTGAAGTCTCATTCCTAACATTGGGAAGAGGGTCTCCTTTCAAGATTTTCCTTCCTTGGGTACATTCCCTCAGCCCTTACACACTATACAAAGTTCTCTAGCATTTAACAGTCACTCTTATCATAGTTGAGTAATTCTTTATATCTAATAATCTGCCATGTTTAAATCACTGTGTGGTTTCTATCTCCTGAAATGATCACCACATCAAGCTAATTATCATATCCATCACATCCATGTAGTTACCATTCCTTTTAGTTTGTGATGAGAAGACTTAATTTAAGATTGACCCTCTTAGCAAATTTGAAGTTTGCAATACAGTATCGTTAACCATGCTGTGCATTAGATCCCAAGAACTTAGCTTCTGTATCAGAAAGTTTGTACCTTTTGACCTTTGACCGACATCACCCTCTTTCCCCTTCCTCCAAGTTCCTGGCAACCACTGTTCTATTCTCTGCTTCTGTAAGTTTGACTATTTTAGACTTCATATATAAGTGAGATCATGCAGTATTTGTCTTTTCAAAGTTAGGTACAGAAATGACCACAGAGGAACATAAATTGCCACAAGATACATTTTGAATTAATTAACTCTTGAAGGTGATTTTCTGCTACCCCTCAAATTTCAATCAGTTCCAATTCCATACCTTTCTCACTTGGCAGGAATCTCAATCTCAAAATCCCAATATTTCCAACCCCAAATATTGTGTTCAGGGTCCCTAGGAGAGGAGTGGAGCTGGGTAGAGCGGGCTCTTAAGGGAGTAGGGCTTCTGCTCTTTTCTAGTAGTAGAATATTGAAATATTCCAATATTTTCATAACCTGTGTAATATTTCAGGGCTGGTTGAACATAAGCCCTGATTATCACCGATTCTGTCCCTTAGGGAAATATATGAATTTGGAACAAGCAACAGGAAAGACAACGAGGTTTAAATTTGTTCAAATAAACCTCAAATATATGATGAGGTAATATACGAGAGGCAAATGAGCAGCAAATGAAGGAAAATAAAGTATCTGCCCAGATGAAAAGAATTTCCTCTGATTGCCATTTGAAAATTACAAGACATATTTATGTTTTCTAAAATTTAGTTTTTATAAACTTTCTGAGAAGCCAACACACATTTTTCAGTAGAAGGTTTTTATCTATCACACAAGACTACAGAAAATCCTAATCTATGCCATCATGCTCTTTATCCTTCTGGAATCCAAAATGAACAAGTGCTTAGCATATAGAACTCAGGCAACTAAAAAAAGGAAAAGCTATGTTGACTAGAAGAAAAAATTGGTCCTCATAAGAAAAAAATTACTGGTGATTTGCCATCTCTAATTCAAAACTTTGTCCTTTTTTTATTATGTTCAGTTAGCATATAGTACATCATTAGTTTTTGATGTAGTGTTCAACGATTCATTAGTTGGATATAACACCCCCAGTGCTCATCACAACGCTGCCCCCTCTTGAATACCCATTGATGGCATTATCAAGAATAAGATTTACAATCACCCATTTTATATCTTCAGATCAGATTACAAGAGTCAGAAAGCTGATTCTTAGGAAGTAACCCATAAATGACACAAACCTCTCTAACAATGGAAAACGTCAGCCTCCCTGCTTCTAATATTCAGATATTGCCTTTTGACAGAACTAAAGATTCTTGTAAGTTCATAAAAAAATAAGCAAACTTATTCCACTTATGAGGTTTCCACTATACACTTCAGGGGAGATGAACTAAAGGCCATTTTGTCACTGACATAAAGCAACCAATATATCATGTACCCAGACATAAAGGGTACCTTTCAAATAATGTTATCTATCACACACATTGTGTCAGAAATCAAGATTCTTAGCAGTGGAGGAAAATGTCAGCAGGCAATCAGCAAATGGGCTTGCTTCCAGAACAGAGTATTACCCTCCTGCTCTGCACTATTAACTCACACACACTATTTCTCAGAATTGTGTAAATGCTACATATTTGTTGCCTTGTGAATGTGGCTTGGTGCAGTGTCATCACATGGTGTTCCCTGAAATTCAATCTTAGAGCCAGCCATCAGTTTCACCACATTAGAGTGATAAAATAGTCTTTGTTACTTCTCGTCCTACTGCTTTATCTAAGTGCATTACTAAAGAGTGATGTGCTCTATTTATGAATATATCCACTTATATAGACCATTAGCCATAGAGAAGAAAAATGGTTAGAATCTTAGTGTAGTCCCATTCATTTACTTCATGGATTTTTAGGTCCCTGCAAACACCAAATTATTTTCCTTATAAACATAATTGTAAAGTTTATAGAGGCAAACCTTTTTGTTATTACTGGCACTGTCACGGAGTTGTCAATTTCTTGAAACTTTCAGGGTGTTCCTACCTTAAGGGTAAATAATGGAAGCATTCACAGTGGCTTAAAAGTCAGTCAGTGAGTGACTGACTTCATGCGTCAGAACTCTGATCACCCATCCTTATGTATGTAACCTTTCTTTTCCCGCGACACCACTGTTGGACACGGATATTGGAAATATATTCCCTTTCATGAGTGTGGCCGTTATAATGCTTTGGAATTAAGCAGACAGGGATTTTAATCCAAGTTCCACCACTTACTTATGTAAATAGCTACATCTTGGGACCTCATCTTTAAAGAGGAGAAAATGACAGGTTTTTTTTTCAGCTCTGAGGAATCAGTTTAATAACTAAATGAATTGATTAAAAATAAGTTCTTACTGTCTTAAAATTCACCTACAATACTGGAAAGCAAAATATCTTTAAAATAGTTTGGGGGTGCCTGGCTGGGTCAGTTGGTAGAACATGTGACTCTCAATCTCAGGGTCATGAGTTCAAACCCCACTTTGGGCAAGGGGCCTATTTAAAAAAATTTTTTAAATAAAATAGCAATGTTTAAAATAATATTTGTCTCTTCTTTCTTGTATGTGAGATTTAATTTCACATTTACCCCTTTACTAAATCTGTGGCTCTCAGTTTATGAAGTCAAGATCATCACTTTATACTTTGTATCTACTAGAAAATGTGTATGTCTTTAGGATGCATATGGAGGCATTATAGGGAAATAAACTGGCAGTTAGAAATAGCTTTACAGTTGTCACTGCTATTTACAGAATGAGTACTATTTATTAGTAATTCAATAGCTGATATACTAATGCTAAGGAATTTTCTTTAAAAAAAAAACAGCAGTTAGAGGGGTGTCTGGGTGGCTTAGTTGTTAATCGTCTGCCATTGGCTCGGGTCATGGTCCTGGGATTGAGCCCCACATCGAGCCCCACATCGAGCCCCGCATCGGGCTCCCTGCTCCGCAGGAAACCTGCTTCTCCCTCTCCCACTCCCCCTGCTTGTGTTCCCTCTTTCACTGTGTCTCTCTCTGTCAAATAAATAAATAAAATCTTAAAAAAAAACACAACAATTAGAATAGTGAATAGCACAAAATAATTATTCATTAATTTTTTTATCAAATGAATGAGTGAATGTGGGAATATTATTTCGTTAGATCTTCAGAATGAGGGTTAAGGAATATATTCATCGCTCTGATGTTAATGAAGTTTTCTAACTGACCCAAATTCACACCATAAGTCACTGTTTTTTGTTTTTTTTTTCAATTGCAGATGGAACCATCCTCCAATGTACCAACAAGGGTTCCCTTCCCCAAGGAACAGGGTTGGTTGCTGTGGTTGGGTCAGCAGTCAAATCCCTGATGGGGCTGTTTCTCTAGTAGGTGGAGACACTGTACCTCCACAGGTTACTGGAAGTAGGTTCTCCTACATTCCTATGAATTAGTGGCAGGAGAATGTAAAGGTTTTCTCCTTGAAGAGAGTCTGTTACTCATTTCCGGTTTTCTTCTCAGTTAACAGAAAACAAAATACAAAGTTACTTGGCTTCCATTTGCTATTGTTTCACAAGCATATACATCCCTCAGGAACTCATGGTATGTGTGTGCCTGGGGGGCCAGTGAGGCCCTGCATTTGGGGTCAAGGACCTCTCTCAAGTTCATTTATGCATCTCAGGGTAACTGAAAATGTTATTCAATTAAATGAATTTCAATTTATTAATGCAACTTTCAAGCATGTTTATTTTTAGGGAATTTAATTAGGTTAGGCAGTTGTTCTTCCTGTCCATATTTCATGTCATGTGTGCAAATTAAAAGTATAAATCAAGGATTTCACTTTGTGGTTTGTCTAAGGGGGAAGAACAAATTTGTGAAGCCATTTAATCTTATTAAACAAAGTTGTTTTAAATTTGCAAACAAGAATATTTCATGCTATGCCAAAAGACATAAATTGGAATTTCTGTAAAACAAAAGACAAGAATTTCTACGAGCTCATGAAAATAATTTTGCCATATCCCATCATGTTGACCAAGCTAGCGATGGGTTGAACAGTAATGTAAGGCTTTGTATCATCCACCATTCATAAAAGAGCTCCACCTGACTACAAATATCATTATTGTTTTTGCTTTGGCAGAGGAAGAAACATTCTCAGCAGGTTCGAATACCTTTTTATGTCAGAGTAATTTGAAGGAGAAATCTAAACTAAAACTTCATACTCTTTTATGCCAATGCAATTCTCATTAAATTGTTTCACTTTTAAACTTTGAGTCCTTACAAATTTATCCTAAAATACCGACTTTATTATCTCTTTCTCCTGCTGAAAAGTATCCAAAGCTCTACTTTTTTTTCAGCATTCAAATCAAGGCTTTCTATAATCTCACCACAGCTTTTGTAGTGAAACTAATGTCCCACTAGGCAATTTCTGGCCTCTTTGTTTCCCATACACTTTGCATAGTCTTGCCTTCCTAAATACCATTCCTCTCGGTTCTTTTATCTTTTTTCCCCTCCACCACATCATTAAAAATAACATTGGACTAGAAGTCTCGATGCCTTTCAATTTTAGTTTTATCATTTCCAAAATGGAATTGAAATCAACCTTTCCAAGTTGTTAATAAGATCAAATGAGGCAGTGTGGACGGGAGCACCTGATAAGCAGTAAAGCACTCTTGAACTGTAAGTTATAATTATTCCCTGTTACCCAGATCACAGCACAAACCCTCCTTGCCTGGGTGGTTTTTCCGTTTGCTTTAGGTCACACCGATGGCAGTAATGATGAACGCTTCTAGACCACTTACTACAACCCTGACTAATGCAGTGCCAGACACCATTCTAACTGCTTTACATATTTTAACTTGATTAGTCCTCGCAACAGTCCCTAGAGGTAGGTTGTATTGTCATCCCCAACCTACAGCCGAAGAATCACAGCCACAAAGAGGCCAGTAATTTTATACACCTACTAAACGGTGGAATTGAAATTTGAATTCAAGCCACCTAACTAGAACTGTCCTGATTCAGGACATTAGTCAGTGTGATCTGTGCCCTACCCCTATTTTGCACAGAAACACCTGAAATTATTCAGAGAATGCTGCAGTGATTACCATTTATCTATCTAGTCAGTTTATACATCCTTGAGAAGAAAAAAACATGTATTTCTTTTTCTATAACTCATACGGCAGAGTGTGTAGTGTATGCACATCTGTTACTTTATAAAAAATTAATCAGAAGAAGACACTGGCTGAGGTTGAGTTCCCTGGGAAGCAGGTCATGAGACAGAAATCTGAGTGCAGGAGGTTTACTGGGGAGCACTCTGGGGGGGGAGCTGTGCAGTGAAGGGAGGAGAGGGGGGTAGAAGGAGATTAACGGTGGTACAGTCACAACAAAGGCTTTAGCTGATGCCCAGGAAGACCCCGAGATGTTCCCAGACCAGGACTTTGAACCCCGGCACCTATAGTCATGAGATATGGGCTTCCTGCACCCCTACCCTTGGGAAGTCTATGACACTAAGCAAGGCAGCTTTCTCTGACCAAAGGCAAGTGACTCAGCTCTAAGCCAAGGCTGCTGGCAGCCGGGGTAATGAGTGTTTCCGACAGGGGTGGTGTGCCACGGTGTCTTCGCTGGTTGATCTCTTGCACCACTCAGATGGCTTTGTATAATAAGTCTGCGCCATGTGGAAATAGCTTCTTTAGAATTCTGGTTGGTTTCATCTCTGGGAAACTTGCAGGAGTCATAGAATGTTCTACGACTCTAAGCACAGCAACTGGTCTGAGGACTGCCCCGTCACTTCTCCCCATCTTCCATTCTACATTCCTTCCGCCCACCGTGGGCACCTCTTCCTACCTGATATGGTGGCCCAAGTCCTCACACCTGAAGGCTCTGATCACAATGCTCTTAGGAGACTGTGGCTGCTACACGTGTTCATTTACCCTCCAAATCGAGCCAGGGGTAGAAAGAGATGACACATTCGATTACATAGATGTTAAACCAATTCCCTCCCCACCCCGTGAGGGACAGCAGACTACCTCATCCTGATGGTCAGGGTCGATTACCACAGCCAGGGTAGTGACTCCTGTCTTTGCCCGCAGGTTTCTCCGCTCAAGAAGCCTGCAGTAGCCAGGCAGCAGCTCTAGTTTCATGGCATCTTGCCATGCTCCTTGGTTAAGTATTCTCTCTCTGGGAAGTAGAACTTCTGACCCTGCACGGATCAGAGTTTCAAGGGAGGGAGCATAAAGCCTCCAAATGGCTCACTGGGAGCGATGGTAAGTCTGGCCACTTCTGCCTGTGTTCCAGAACTTGTGTGTTCGTTTTACGGATTGGTGACATCATTTCATAAGAGGGTTGTTGACTGATGGTGGACACGTTCTCCCAAAGGAGGATACCTTATCCTCACAGGGTATAATCTCCGAGCTACCCATCAGCTGGATCTTTGACAAATTGTTCCCTGGCTCTCCCAGGCGAGAAGCGATGGCTAATGCAGTACGTGGTAAGAGCGGCAGCTCCCCTGGTAGCATGTTACTCCTGCCCCTCCTTTGCTGGATAAAGTGGGTTCTTGCGTCAGATGAGATGTTATATGGAACCCCATGTCAACAGAGAAAACACTTAGACAGTAGGGCTGATGGAGGCCCTGTGACCGAGAAGGAAAACCCTGTAATATATGTCTCTCCCAAACAAAACTAATCATGCCCCTTTGAGGATAGAAGAGGTCCAAACTCATCTACTGCCATAAAGAGATTTTTAAAAATCTCTAAGGAGGGGCGCCTGGGTGGCTCAGTTTGTTAAAGGGACAGCCTTCGGCCCAGGTCATGATCCCAGAGGATCTCAGGGTCCTGGGATCGAGCCCCACATCGGGCTCACTGCTCGACCGGAAGCTTGCTTCTCCCTTTCCCACTCCCCCTGCTTGTGTTCCCTTTCACGCTGTCTCTCTCTCTCGCTCTCTCTCTCCCTCTGTCAATTAAATAAATAAATAAAATCTTAAAAAAATAAAATAAAATAAAATAAAAATCTCTAAAGGTTCTGGGAATATAGTAAAGGAGATAGTCATGAAAATCAAAAATTATGAGACATTGTGATTGGTGAACTAAGTTCATGTAAGGAAGAATTAATCACTTGGGTTTGAAGATTCAGAGAAGTGGAGCTTTATGAGATGGGAACTTCAACTGGTCAGTACTCTGTTTTTATTTAAAAGATTTATTTATTTTAGAGAGAGATGAAGAGAGAGTGTGGGGGGGGAGGGGCAGAGGGAAAAGAAGAGAGAGAATCTCAAGCAGACTCCCTGCTGAGTGCAGAGCCCAAGGCTTGGCTCGATCCCATGACCCTGAGATCATGACCTGAGCCAAAATCAAGTTGGACACTCAACTGACCGAATCACCCAGGCACCCTGGTCAGTACTCTTGATAGAATGAACATTTATGTTGGGAAAATGAAGTCTCTTACATTTTCATACCTGACTTTGGGAATTCATCAGTACTGAAGGTTCTAGAATGTAAACATACTTAATTCAGTGCCTGGCAAGTAGCTGATGCCCCATACAAGCCAGTCTCCATTTTCTTGGCTATTGCTGTGATAAATTCTATCAACAAATCCTGTATTGAGTAGATCCATTAACAAAAGTGAGTGTTCTCCAAATTGAAAGTAATGCATTCTTAAGCTTGGAAGTATGGTTCAGGGGAAGCTGGTAATGAAAAGGGCCAAGAAAGTCAAACTTACTGAAATAGAAATTTCTTTTTGACTCAGGATTATATTCTGTGTTGACAAAATCATTTTATCTTAAATGTAGTTTTGAACTTCAGCTTTTGTTTCCTAATTATTTGGTCTGAACTGGAATTTTTAAGATTCTATACTAGTTGTAGGTCCTGAGTACAATGTTATCATGAGTATCACGTCATAAAAGTGTAATTATAGCTCCAGAAAAATCTAAGAAATACATAAAATAAATTAAAAAAAACAAGAAAAAGACCAAGAACAAAACAAAAATAGAAATCATTTCTTTCAGCTTCTTATTTTGAATGAGATGTGCACATTTTTGTCTTATTAAAAAATCGATTTATCCATTCATCAGTCTATGGACACTTGGGCTGTTTCCATAATTTTTGGCTATTGTAGATAGTGCTGCTATCAGGGTACATGCATCCCTTTGAATTAGTATTTTTGTATTCTTGGTGTAAATACCCAGTAGTGCAATTGCTGGATCATAGGGTAGTTCTTGTGATGAGCACTGGGTGTTGTATGGAAGTGTTGAATCACTATATTGTACACCTGAAACTAATACTACACTGTATGTTAACGAACTGGAATTTAAGTAAAAACTTTAAAAAATTTAAAAATTCATTTATATTTCTGTTAGAATAATAAGGTATTAAATATGTTTAATTAAATAATATATTTAAGGAGAAAGTATTGAGGAAAAATCAAATGTAGGATTTCAAATAATACAAAATAAATGCTTTAAGATTATGTATATTATAATTTTTAGAACGCATAAATTTAACTTTAAATGGCAAAATTTGAATAGTCAAGCCAAGTTGCCATATTTTTTGTTTGTTGTTCAACATTGATGAAATTAAATAAAAACACTTGAAAATGTAAAGATCAGATAGTACTACATTTATAAGAATTGAAAAACAGTATTACCACTTGACTCACTGTAAATCTCACCACCTCGTTTTATTTTTATTATTTTACTTTATTTTATTCTACTTTTACTTATTTTTTAAGTAGGCTCCATGCCCAGCATGGAGCCCATTGTGGGGCTTGAACTCACAAACCTAAGATCAAAACCTGACTGGGATCAAGAGTCAGATGCTTAACCAACTGAGTTACCCCTCACCACCTCATTTTATTAATAATTTTGTTAATGATTTCACTATGTTGTAAGAAAATTCCTGTATAAGTAATACAGCAATCTGATTTTCTGAATATACTCTAAGAGGTATAATTTGACTATCAAATAGTTAAAAAATACTTTTGCTTTTGTTCTGGTAAACAAAGTGAAAGAAACTGATCCTGCTGAATTAATTCCTTGAATTTATTAGGCATGGGCTTCCTAGGTCTGATTGTAAGTACAACAGTGCCCTCTATATGCCATTCTCTGTACAGAATTCTAGTGTTCGAAAACAACATCTAAGGATCACGGAGACAAAACCCTATTCTCAGATTTATAATTTATGTCCTCTGTAATAAGAAATAATAAGAAAATTTTAGTCATGTAATCTGTCATCCAAAATACATATTCTCAACATTTTCTTTTAAAATAGCAATATCTTAAAAAAATAAAATAAAATAGCAATATCTTCTGCTTTCCTAAGAAGACAGATGCCAGGTATAGCTTATATTTTGTATTTATATATTACTTATGATATTTTCAAAGCTGTATTTGAACTATGGCAAATTTTGGAATACCTTTCTTTAAAAATATGATCTGTAAAGTTTGTCACTGCTGTGGAATGGATAGGTCTTGGGAATAAAGGCACAACATAAGGAATACAGTCCATGGTATTGGAGTAACATTGTCTGGTCAGAGCTGGTGGTGACGTAACCTTGTCTGGTGATGACACTTGTGAGCACAGCACAGTACAGAGAAGCTGAATCACTACATTGTATGCCCGAGACTAATATTACATTTTCTGTCAACTATACTCAAAAAAATTATGAGGTTTGTCACTGCTAAGAACTAATGGAACTGGATTTTCAGAATTTTGTAAAGTTGAAATTACAATGTAAAAAACCAAAGATATCCACTCAGACTCTTTTCCTAGATGTAGTATTTCAACTTACTGTTGAGGTCTAACCTTTGGTGGGCTGAGGGAAAGGGATTTTAATATTTGATCTGCTAGTTCACTCGTTAAACAACAACAACAACAAGCTGCTTTTAGCCCTTCAGTTGACAGGTCTCCATGTTGTTGGGTGGGAAGGAGATGAAGGGGGGCAGAGGGGATGCAGACATATTTGTAAAGCTCTCTTCCAACTGTAACAACTTTGTTTTGACTGACAGTAGCAAGGACACTGGTTTGATTCAGCAAGATATTTTTGTTTGAGGCTTACCGCACGATAACCCAAGCAATTGGTTCTATATAAGGAAGGTTCTGAACTGCTAAAATACCATTTGTTCAAATTTTATTTGAATAGTGACTAGTTTTGAGAATTAAAATTTCTAATTGTGATTTATCTGAAAGGTAACCAAGTCGAGGTGGGAGGAGAGAATGCATAAAGAATTTGAATATCTTCTATGGATTTTGTAAAAGTTTGGAATTCAAATATTTTAGCAATCGTTCAATGATCCTTTTTGGGGGTGTGAATAATTCTTAACCAGATTGTTAAAGCCATATTTAAATGGTTTGACTAAAGTCTTTGATTTGTATTGAATTAGTGTTTTAACTAAAATCTGATACCATAACATAGGTAAAGCTAGGTAAATTTAGATAATCTAAGTAAACAATCAAATATCTAATATTTATTCTTGCTTTAATGATCTCATATTTATGCTTAGATTTAAAATAGTCTTTTATTTTTTAAAAAATAATGTCTGAATGTAAAAACCAAATGGAAATTATTTGCTGTTAACCACAGCTCCTCACTGATAAGGTTGTAGGAAGGCTCTATTGCTCACCTGCAGACATTGTGCTTGATGTCAGCAAAGTTTCTAAGTAAAACAAATGGCTACTTACAAATACAAATCTTCAAGATGCACAGTTTACATTATAAAGCAAAAGAAGCCTAAATTTAGCCCCAGCATTTTTAATACATGTTGAAATTGAAGGTTTGTAAAAATCAAACTACAACCTTTTCATGAAAACCAATTATTCTATATTTTTCCCAACTGATAAAAAAATTATAGCTATTCTCCAAAATAACCATAATCCGCCATGTGGAAATTGAAGGTTTCAAGGGGAAGATTGATCTAGCATTCTCACACCACTGCAGAGAGGATGAAGTTATTTGGTTACCAGAGAAACTAACAAGAAGGCAGATTCTGGTGTAAGACATGATGTGTCATTTGACATCAGTATTTCAGGGGAGATGCTCTATATTTATGAGAATAATTCAATGAGACTTGATCTCATGACAAAATGCATTGCTAACTTATTTATACTAAAGATATTTGCTATAAAATTTTAAGCTGAAAAACTTGCTGAGTTGATATAGGTGACCTAATCAAACTGTTCAAGTTTATTCTGTTTTATTATTCTCTCTTTTTCCCCTCTGAGACCAGGCTTCAAAAAATAATGGAATATAAGGCTAATTATAATTACAGGATAACAATGCCAATTATATCTCTCAACTGGAAGACACTCTATTTCCTTTTCATTTGTTAAATTTTACAAAAGAACAAACTTGTATAGTTCAAACAATACTTGAATGAACAATAATTGAATTTCATGCTCCATCAGCCAGTCAAATTTAAGTATATTCCCAATTATTGTCCCAGAGCACAAAGCATGGATTTCATTATATTCAACAAAGAGCAATGTCCTTTAGCGCTGCTAACCTTCTGAGCTTTGAGAGACTGCATAAGGACAAATGCCTTTTAGAATACATCAAGGCTTCTGATGTTTCATCTAACAGTAGCCTCTGGTAAAATTAAACTCCACCCCAACATTCATCCTTCTGACACTGAAAAAGTTAAGATAAATACCTGTGTATTTTCAGCATTTGCTGTAATTTGAAGATAAAATAGTTCTGCTCTAACTCTCTGATCTTCCAGTTGACCGCTTACTCACTTTCTCTCCCCCGCCCCCCACCGTGTGTGTGTGTGTGTGTGTGTGTGTGTGTGTGTGTGTGTGTTAGAGATCACTTCAGCTTTGGTCTTCTTGGTTCTCATGGTAAGAAAAATAATTACCAGGACACCTGGGTGGCTCAGTCGATTAAGCATCTGCCTTCGGCTCAGGTCATGATTCCAGGGTCCTGGGATCGAGTCCCACATCAGGCTCCTTGCTCTGCAGGGAGTCTGCTTCTCCATCTCCCTCTGCCTGCCCCTTGCCCTACCTGTGCTCTCTCTTTCTCTCTTTCTGTCAAATAAATAAATAAAATCTTTGAGAAAAAAAGAAAAATGATTACCTTGGCTCTAACAAACAGCCTGCTGGATATCCTACTGTAGAGCAGGGAGGGAGCAAGTCAAGGTCAGAGGGAAATGAAGGCTCCCCAATTGGGGAGCACAAACTGGAATTTACAGCCGAGATCCTACAGATAGAACAGTTTAAATGACAAGGTGGTATTGCAAATGTCCCTTCCCCATCCAAAGTTTCTATGACTGACTACTCATAAGAAATGGGGCAAAGTGTGTCTTCGAGACTAGTGAATGCAAATAGCTCAATTCACATTCCCATTTTTCCATCTCCAGTGAGGTGCACTCATCACACTGGAGTCTCCAAGATTTCTTCATAACTAGGGCCTGCAAACCTCTTTATGTTTAGATCCAGTCTCTTTTGCTTGAAATGCTCTTCTATCCTTCTTTACAAGTTAACTTCAAAATCTAGTTGTTACCCTTACATGTAAGAGCTTTTCCAGTTCTCTCAAGGAGAATTGGCCATTCTCTCTCCCTGCTCCCATATACTTAATATATACCTCTTTTCTGTCTACAGGCATCCCTCCGAGATATTGTGGGTTTGGTTCAGACAATTATAATAAAGTGAACACCGCAATAAACCATGTCACATGAATTTGTTGGTTTCCCAATGCATATAAAAATTGTTTATATTATACTGTAGTCTATTAAGTGTGCAATAGTATTATGTCTAAAAAACAATATACATACCTTAATTACAAAATACTTTATTGCTAAAAAAATCTAACCATCACCTGAGCTTTCAGCAAGTCATATGTTTTTGCTGGTGGTGTTAGATGGCTGCTGACTAATCAGGGTGGTGGTTGCTGGGGGTTGGGTTGGCTGTGCAATTTCTTAAAATAAGGCAACAATGAAGTTTGCTACATTGACTCTTCCTTTCAGGAATGATTTCTCTGTCACATGTGAGGCTGTTTGATAGCATTTTACCCACAGCAGAACTTCTTTAAAAATTGGAGTCAGTCCTCTCAAACCCTGGCATTGCCTTATCAACTAAGATTATGTCATATTCTAAATTCTTTGTTGTCATTTCAACAATCTTCATAGCATCTTCACCAAGAGTACATTCCATTTCAAGAAACCACTTTTTTCCCCGTCCATAAAAAGCAACTCCTCATCTGTCCAACTTTTATCATGAGATTCCAGCAATTCAGCCACATCTTCAGGCTTCGTTTCCAATTCTAGTTCTCTTGCTATTCCCACCACATCCGCAGTACTTCCTTCATTTAAGTCTTGAACCTACAATTTGTAAAAAAAAAAAAAAAAAAAAATGTGTTTTCTGCGGAATGCAGTAAAGCGAAGTGCAATAAAATGAGGTATGCCTATATGCTACTTTGAATATTGGATTCAAGTTTTTTGAAAACACAAGTAGAATGATCTACAAGTCAAGGAGAATCACTCTTAAGGAGAAGAAAGGCATTGTATAATAAAATAAGAGAGGCATGTGTGTTCAAAACCGGAGGAATTTTTGAAGTTGGAAAAGTTTGAATTTCTATAAGGTCCAATGAAATCTGTATCAGTTTGTTAGGGCTGCCATAACAAATTACCAGAAACTGAGTAGCCTAAACAGCAGGAATTTATTTTCTATCAGTTCTGGAAGCTAGAAGTCTGAGTTCAAGCTATGAGTGAAATTGGTTTCTTCTGAGACCCCTCTCCTTGGCTTGTAGATGATCATATTTCTCTGTGTCTTTACTTTGCTGTTTTTGTACGTGTTTTTGTTTCCTAATCTCTTCTTATAAGGAGGCCAATCATACTGGATTGGGCCCCACCCTAATGATCCCTTTTAACTTAATCACCGCTTTAAAGACCTATTTGCAAATTCAGTTCTAACGGGGGTTAGGACTTCAACATGAGTTTTCTGGGGACACTGTTCAAACCACAACACACGTCATTGGAGCTCTGTTTCCAGTAAAAGGGAAGAAGTGGAAGTCATAGGAGAGGGGATTCATGAGAGAATGAAGTCCCTGCAGGACATAGACCAGAACAGGGCGCAGAAGAGGATCAGCCAGAGAGGAGAGACATTGCTTTAGATAATAGAGGTTGAAAAGTAGATAGATACAGATGAATTTAAGCTTATTGAGAAATCAGAGTCTGATGGCTTTTATCTGTGGAGGGAGAGGAAGTATGGTGGCAGCTGAGGTAAAGTTTTTTTTTTTAATTTTTTATTGTTATGTTAATCACCATATATTACATAATTTGTTTTGATGTAGTGTTCCATGATTCATTGTTTCTTCATAACACCCAGTGCTCCATGCAGAATGTGCCCTCTTTAATACCCATCACCAGGCTAACCCATCCCCCTACCCTCCTCCCCTCTAGAAACCTCAGTTTGTTTTTCAGAGTTGAGGTAAAGTTTTGAGGAAGATTTGCTGAATGGGAGAGGCCAGAAAACAGTAACAAGAGATTGAGACTATTGGCAAGAAGTAAAACCATGAGCCATGGGGTCAATGCTGTCTGGGGAAGGGACGGAAGATCGGAAGACATTAAAGGGAAGGTATTGACAAGGATGTTGAAGGCCTAGAGAGCTCAGGCTCAAAAATATAAACCTAAAGGATGATGTTTTTCTAACTTTTATTATTAGCTAAATCCATCCGTGCTTTTTCTTATCCAAACATCATTGAACTTTCTATACAAGAAACTTGCTTGTTCATAGAGGTTAATACGATCACTCAGTACATCCTTTTATACCAGGTATAAATATAAATAAATATTAGGCGTGTTTACTCACTATCTTATGATGTTTTGAAAGATGTTGCCTTTGGGTAAAAGAATATAATACTTATTTTGAAGGAACAGAACTGAGGGTTGAAATGTTACTGACTAATAAAATGAGAATTGTTGCCAAGAATAGATTGCAGAGTGCACGTACAAGTGGAGGGCAGAAAAATAAGTTTGGAAGAAATGTCTGGAAAAGAAAAGAATGTGCGTGGGGGGGTCAATCTCACTTGCAAGGGCACAAAGTAAACCAAATGAGAACTGATGAGTGATCACAATTATGTCTGAGTAATAAAGGGTCTATTTTAAGTTCGCTGCCTGTAGTTTAAAATGTTTAACTGTTCCCTATATCATAAATTAGTACTTGCACTATTATTAAAGTCTGTTAACATTCATATTCTTTAAAGCAAGAAAAGTAACAGGTGAATTTATTAAATATTTAAGTGTCAAATGATGCATTCTGTAAAAGAAAGCCTTTATTTTCCAAAAGTATAGCTAATGTGTCACGAGATACAAAAAAAATCACCCCGATTATCATCACTCCTACCACCTTCGCCTATTGCTCACCACTACTTTACATGTTATATAAATTCACAAAACACTGTAATGCAATATGGATCCTTCCTCAATCTATTGATTTAGCAGCTCCACTCCTGCTTCAGCTGTTCTACAGAGAAAAAGAGGAATAAATTATTTTGATGATTTAAAAATGGAATAAATAAATTGTACACATTCATGCTCATTCCAGAGTCTGTCTATCTCAAGGAGGGTCACTTTTTTTTTTTTTTTAAATAGATAGTGAACTACACTGTTGGCTTTTACACAGTAAAAACCAAGCAGCTTATAACTCTGATCATTCTCAAAGAGCATTACTCTTATATTTTCCACCTTTTTCAAATCCCTTCTTCCTTCTTTTCTTTGACACCCTTCTTCAGCCTTCCTTAGATACAAGGGTACCGCAAATCTGCTGACATGGACACAGGTGGAATGCGAGCCTCCGAGTTAAGTAACTTTTGGGGGCCAATGTTCATTTTAAAAAGTGGGTTTAGGATTTAGGCCCAGACCAGTCTGGACACATCCACATTTGCGTTATGGTGGCCGGTTTGGGCAGGGGGACAATTTGCTTTGGGAAAGATGGAGAAAGCCAGCCAAAATTCATCTCAATAAAAATAGGATGACATAGGGATCCTCCTAACGGCTTCTTTAGAGGGAAGAGATTGTTACTGTCAGAGAGTCAGTTCTGAGACTAAGACAATTTTTTTATTCATTTTGAAAGAGTCTTAATGGCACACTTACTATGTACTAGGCATATGCTAGAGGCCAGAAATACAGAATAAAACAAGCACCATTCCTAACCCTGGAAAGATCATATCCTATTTGGAGACATTATTAGGTTTGTGCTTTACTGGCTGGTATGACTCAATCAGTTATGCGATTGTCGTGGTTCAAAGGTCTTTTGGGAGAAGTAGGTAAAGTGCAAGTAACTGTAGGAGAGGTAGGGTGTATTCACAAATATGATAAGATTATGATTTTGAAGTATGAGCAAGTTGGTTTGATATAAAAAAGGGAAAAAGTATTCCAGGCAGAGGGAATAATATGACTAAAAACACAAGGAAAGATTTAACTGCTTAAACATAATTTACATCTGCTCTAAATAGGTAAGATTTTTTTTCCCCATGATTTTTCTCCAAAAAGAAACAACTAATACTTATGTGGCTGTTTAGATACATTTTAAAAATCTTTAAGATGATTGAGTTTTAAAGAATTAAACGTAGCAGGAAGGGAAAATTGTTGGGGACACTATACGAGACTGGTGGAAACTAATTTAATAAAACCAAGTTGATGAGTCCTTCTCTAGAATAAATTACGATTTTTTCCTATAAGTACGTAAAATACTATCCATGTATGGAAATCTCTCCTAAATATAAGGAAAAAATGGTCACTACTACATTTGTGGCACAGTCACTTAAATCATATTTCTTACAATTATTTTGTATGTTTCATAATTAAAGTTGGCTGTCAATAAAGCTATAATTAATCTAAAAGCAATATGGGTGGGAAAGTCTAGATTCCATGACTGCGTGAGGTAGGTAATCAAAGAAAATCAGTGTAAATGTAAATTTCACTATTTCACTGATTAGAGTGTCCCTGGTTTATAGTAGCAGCAAGGAATTCTATATATTTTATGTTATCTACTTCAAGATTTTGAAAAATCAAAGAGCAAATCGCTGTTTTTGCAAATCTATAGCTTGTTAGGAGGAAAACAGCTGTTCCTCTTTGCATAACTCCAGGTTGGTTTCTCATCTGAAATGCTCATTGCTGCTTTCTGTGAAAGTGAGAATTTGCTCAGGAAGTTTGTCAACAGGATGGTATCAGAGGAGGAGACCTTTCCAGTGGGAAGATGTGGATGATGAGACAGAAGAATCATAGCAGGATGAAAAAAGTAAAAACAAACAAAAACCCTATATTTTTTGGTTGCAAAGGGATAGTCATAGCAATAATCATGGTAGGAGATTGGAAACAATTTTTACAATCTGTGCTCTCAGATCCCAAGAACTCCAATATGGAATGAAACAGGAAGACAAATTCACCTTAAATTTTTTTAAAGGATAATGATGTAATTCTTCAAAATTTAAAGAATTCATTGATTTGCATTGTAATAACAGACTAGTTCCTTTAACCTGTTTTTTTAAAAAGATTGATTTATTATTTAAGAGGGGTGGTGAGAGGCAGAGGGAGAGAGAAAGAGAGAATCTCAAGCAGACTCCCCGCTGAGTGCAGAGCCTAATGTGGGGCTTATCCCAGGACCCTGAGATCATGACCTGAGTAGAAATCAAGAGTCAGATACTTAACCTACTGAGCCACCCAGGTATCCCTCCTTTGATCTGTTTTTGAGAGCACAGTATTTTCCGTATTTATTTCTCTTCATCTCGTTCTGTAATACATATCTGATAAATTGAAGACATATTTCCATTTAGTTATCCCATTGCAGACTCCCCTCAGTTTCATTGGGTGCCATTTGCAGTAATTAGGAAAACGTTCCATCACAACTTTTAACATATCCATAAGTTTAATCCTATCTCTCATGAATCACCTTGTTTAGGTTTAGAGTCTCCAGAACTCAGGAGAATATAGAACAAAAATTCTAGAATTGAATATAGAATTGTTTCATCATTTTCCACCTCTCAACAGTGTCCTCAGCTCATTCCCTCCTGATTCACATCCCTTAAAAGTGGAGACAAGATTAGTCTCCAGAGGCTTTAGTATTCTTGGTTTGGAGGGAAATGTGGAAGGCTTACTGTTCCACTCCTAAATCAAACTGTCTATGATCCACTTTATGGTTAATAGTAATATGGAGAGTATTTTGAACTTGCTTACTCAAAGGTATTGAATTAAAATCTCCTACAAATTATTGATCCAAAATATCTATAGAAATATAGTATGAATTTGAAAGTCAATATACAAATGGGGGAAATGGGGGGATTGTTATGAATATTTAATTCTCTTCTTACACTGAACTTGTATTAAATACACTATACATTTACATACTTGTTCAAATAACTTAGAGGTATATAATATGTATTTGTTGCTTTTTTCCTTCTTTTTCTTTGTAGTATAACTTAAAATCTAAGAGCATATGGAATTGACATTTTCACCATAAATCCACAGGATTCCCAACTTTAGGGTTTAATTTCTGTGATAGTATAGGAATATCCATGTATTCACTACCAATCTTAACATTGATCCTGTTTGTTTAATATCTTTTCACCGGTTTGACATACAGTATCTGACACACAGAGGGAATATCTATAACACAAACATAACTTAAGAAGCAAAATGATGAAACAGACACCCATTAACTAAGCTACCTACTTTCCCCTACACTGTCTCATTTCCCTGCCTCAGATCTTTTGTCCCGAAAAATAAAGCATTTCCAATCTTACTGATGCCCCGTGTGCTTCCCTCAGTTCTCTATCTGTCCCCACTGTCTTGAATTTGTTGTATATAATTCTCATGCCAGTTCTTCTCTTTTTTTAACATTTTTACAACAAATATATGAAACCTAAACAATGTGTACTAATTTCATATAAGATTTATTAATTTGATACTTGGAGCTCCAGTTAATTAATTTTATCTAAATATTAAATTAATATGTCAATATTATTTATCCCTTTTTCCAATGATAGTGTTTGGTAGTGATATATAGATATATTTTTTTCTGTATGTGTTAATGCTTTGATGAACATTCTTATGCAAGTTGTACACAGATGCTGAAGTTCCTGTAAGGTGGAGGTTAATTTTTACTGCACATTGAAATCACCTGGGGAGTATTAAAAAACTCTGATGCCTCACTCTCACCCCCAGAGATCATAGCTTAATGGATCTGCAGAATGACTTGGGCATCAGGATTATATTAAAGTTCCCCATAGTGAACTGAGTTTGATATAGGTTTATATATGATATAGGTTTATGTATGGAGAGTTATTAGGTTGTAGGTAATGCATATAAACATCTTCAGATTTACCATATATTAATACAGTGTTCCTTTGAGTGGGGGTACCATTTTACACTTCTAGTGAAAGTGTGTGAAAATTCCCTTTTTAAAAAAATTCGTGGGGCGTCTGGGTGTCTCAGCTGCTTGTGTCCGACTCTTGATTGCGGCTCACGTCATGATCTCAGGGTCATGAGATCAAGCCCTACATCGGGCTCCACACTCAGCAGGGAGTCTGCTGGAGATTCTCTCTCTCTCTCCCTCTGCCCCTCCCCCTGCTCTCTCTTTCTCTAAGATAAATAAATCTTTTTAAAAACTTCTTGCCACCACTTGATATTGCCAGGCTTTTACATTTCTGCCAGTTTAATTAGAGTACGACATTTTATCTTCTATGGGTTTTAACTTGCCCTTTGCCGGATCATTAATGAGAAGGAGTAATTTTTCAATGCTATTGGTATTGAGGTTTTTGTTCTATGAATTATCTTTTCATATTTTTATGCATTTTAATTAAACTTTTTTCTTTCGTGCTGAAGTCATTAATCAGTTCCATATTGTTATTTGTGTATAGCGTAAGAACTCTAACTTAAAAAAAGTTTTCTATTTGAATTTGACTGTCTCAGCATCATATTATTGAATAATCCTTTCTCCACTGATATGCAGTGTTGCTTCAATGATGAGTCAAATTTCCACGTATGTATGGGTCAGTTTCTTGTCTCCTTATTCTATCCCAATAGTTTGTGTATGCCCGCATGAGTAAGTCGCTTCTGTAATATTGACTTTATAATAACTATTTCTATCTGTTAGGATAAATTCCCTTGTCTTTTTCTTCTTTAACATTGCCTCATCCGTGTTGGATCCTTTATTCTTCCTTACTAATTTTAGAATTAGTTGGTCAAGTTAAGATCTTTTTCTTTTTCTTTTTTTTCTTTTTTCTAAGAAAAAAGCCCAACATGGGGCTTGAGCTTACAACTCTGAGATCAAGACCTCAGCTAAGATTAAGAGTTGGACACTCAACCGACTGAGCTGCCAAGGTATCCCTGGTTAAGTTTTTGATGATAATTCCAATGAATGTATAGATAAATTTGAGAAGACTTGCCATCACAAGACTAGGTCATCTTATGATGAGGCAAATAATTCCATTTATTTAGA
The DNA here is from genome assembly GCF_003265705.2 of Callorhinus ursinus. Taxonomy (NCBI): domain Eukaryota; kingdom Metazoa; phylum Chordata; class Mammalia; order Carnivora; family Otariidae; genus Callorhinus; species Callorhinus ursinus. The sequence goes on along the minus strand of NW_027397073.1, from coordinate 14,866,061 downwards.
TCTTCCCTTATGGCTTCCAATAAATGTTTATTATACTCTCTCTAGACTAATTGCATCATTTCATTGGATTTCTTCTTAGGTAGCATTTAATTTTGTTGCTATTATAAATGTCTTTTTTAAAAATATAATTTTTAGTAGTCATTCGTGGTATATAGGAACATAACTGATTCCTGTAGATTGATTTTCAATCCAATAAACTTGAATTCTGTTAGCTCTGATAGTTTTCCTGTATATTTGACTGGATTTTCTGTATTGACCGTGATATTGTCTGTGAGTAGTGAAAATTTTAATCTTTAGAATTTATTGATTTTGTTTTACTATGCTCTCTAGGACCTGAAGAAAATTTTGAACACAGTGATAAAATTCATCCTAGAAATATTCCTGATTGTTTTTTTTCTCTTACTCTAAAGCCTATTTTGTCTGATACTAATTTAACCACACAGTTTATTTGTAACTGTCTTCTCCTAGTTTTTCTTTTCTTTCCTTTGACTTTTCATCTTTGGTATCCTTATACCCTTATGTGTGTTTCTTGTTAATAACATACATCTGGATTATGTTCTTTATGCAATTTGATTAACCACTGTCTTTTTTTAAATATAGTTTTATTGGGATACAATTTGTAGAACCATAAAATGCACCTATTTAAGTTTACCTTTCATTTTTTGTGGTGAATTTATAGAATTGTGAAAGCATCACCAAAATCTAGTTTTAGAACAGTTTCTTTTCCCCTAAAAGATCCCCGTCAGCTGTTATGGGTAGTGATGAATTGTACGTTCACATACAAAGCTCGTGTGGACATAGCTCTCATTTCTTTAGAAAAATGCCAGGCAGTACATTTGCTGGCTCTGATGGCAAGTTTATGTTTCACTTTTTGAGAAACTGCAAATTGTTGTCTGAAGTGATGGCACCGTGTCACATTCCCATCAGCAACATAGGAGAGGGTCTCGTTTCTCCACGTTCTCCAACATGTGTTACTGTCATCTTGGAGATGGACATTCAAGTATTTGTGAAATCGTATCTCATTGTGGTTTTAACTGGAATTTCTCAGATGACTCATGATACCGAAGACCTTTTCATGTGTTTATTCACCATTCATATACCTTTGGTGAAGTATCTATTCAGATATATTCCTCATTTAAAAAATTAGGTTATTGTCTTATTATTGAGTTGTTAGTGTTCTATGTTTTAAAATAAGTCCTTTGTAAATGATATGATTTGCAAATATTTCCTCAGAGTAGGTGGCTTTTTCTTTCTCATGTTAATGGTGCCTTTTGAAGAATACTGTACTTTTGATGTTATATATTCAAGAGCTCTTTGCCTAACAGAAGGTCATGCAGAAAGTCCCAGAAGGTCCTGTGTTTTCCAATCCCTCTCCTCAGCTGATGAATTTAGTCCATCTGTTTTTTTGTTTTTTCCTGTCAGATTAGTTTTTAGATCTATCCTTTAACATTTTTTATTCTTTAGTGTCATCTTGTCAGCAGTGAGAGGATTCATGAGTTCAAAGGATGTTCATAGTATTACAAAAGGACAATAATATAAAAGGATAATAATATTATACTTTTCCCTCTTGTTCTCTCATAAGTGGACAGCGTGGGTTTTTCAGAGGCCACATGACTGATGCTGAAGGCAGAACAAGATGTGAGGATCCGTTTCTCTTCCCTTAAGTCATATTGAAGGAGATCGGCAGAAATGTGAAACAATGACACCCTTAGTAGTTTTGGAAAATATATTTTTCATATGAATGTTAATATGGAAGAGGCTCGTTTTGTTTTCCCCAGTGACTTATAACACTCAGAAAAAACTGAGGCCAAGGTGTTTGAGAATTACTGCCCTGCCTCGTGTGTAGTGCAGAGTGGGCTTTGTGTATGTGTGTGTTTGAGTCCTGCTCAGCACGACATGTTCTTTGGCATGAGGGCCCAGAGCTTTCTTCCCTTTCTGGAACATCAGCTGTGATCTCGTCCATCAGCAGCGTCTTCCCCTCTCCCCTCACTCTAGTCTTCCGGACTGTTTACACCCTCTCGTGCTGTCTTCTGTACCTCTCTGTCTCCGTGGTAGTTTTCATTTCTGTCGTACATCCGGAGTGATTTCTTCACATCTGGTTTGAAATTTGTTAACTTATCGTTTGTTTTTTCATCCTTTTTTCTCTCTTTGTTGAGGTGTAATTGACAAATTAAAAAAGTATATATTTAATGGGTATGTGGGATGGCTTTATATACATATACCTTGTGAAAGAATTACCGCAGTCAAGCTAATCCATCCATTACCTCACATAGTTACCTTGTGTGTGTGTGTGTGTGTGTGTGTGTGTGTGTGTGTGTGTGTGTGTGTTTGTATGGTGAGAATCATTCCTCATTAACGGAGCTATATCAAATATGTTGTTTAATTGTTCCACTTGATTTTTGATGACTGTAGATTCATTTCTAGAAATAATATTTGGTTCTTATGAAAATCTGGTTGGTTGGTAGTGTTCTCTTTTGCAGCCTTAAGAAGACTCTATCCCTACCAGTATGTGGGCATCTAAGCTTTTGGTTCCTGAGATGAGCAAAGGCCACCTCTTCTAAATTTCCTTCCCAGTGATAAAACAGTGTCAGCTCATGTGCTTGTCACTATTCTTTCCAGACCTGCAAAGATTTCCCCAGTTCTTTGGAAGGGCTCATGAGACTCCAAAGGGCATACTTACGTGAGGCTTTTACTTAAAGGCAGAGATTGCAGTGTAATAAGAGAAAGAGAATGCAGCAAACATCTGAAGTCCTAGACATCTCAAGAGCAAGATGTCCAATGGTCCTATTCACATGGACCGCACCGTGTCTCCAGGTTGAACCCCAGGATCAATATGAGAAATCATGGCTTTGTGAAAGTTTAAAGAGAAGCTTTCAAGGAGGCCCTTCAGGTAATCAAGCCAAGTTTATCAAAGCAGGTAGACCACCTGCAAAAGCTAGGTAAAGAAGCTAACTCCGGAAGTTACCAGGGAACCTAAAATAAGACATAAAGTAGGATATCCTAAACAGTGCATCTTAAATCCCACTGCCTTGATCTTGACTCAGAGTAAAAACCAGACATGCACACTTCTCTTGAGATAAGCTCAGAGCTTTTCCATTCCATCTGAAAGTCAACTTGATCTCCTCAAGGTCTCTCTTTCCTTTGATTCCCGGAAGTTTCTTTTACTTTCATATGAGCTCAGTTATACAATTGAAGGTATGATTTTTGTATTTTATACAGAATTTGTAGGTGATTTTTAATAGGGAATAGTCCAAGTTGTCTTGGTGTTACTTAAATCAATAATCCTCCATTATTTTTAATAATGGGAGTGACCGAAATTCACTGGGTTTACTATAATCCCAGCGGGCTACAACCCTTTTCTGAACCTGCACACTTTTTTTTTAAAGATTTTATCTTTAAGTAATCTCTACACCCAATGTGGGGCTCCAACTCACAACCCTGAGATCAAGCATTACACGCGCTACTGACAGAGCCAGCCAGGCAGCCCTGAATCTGCTCTTTATTGCGTGTCTGATCTTCTCTCTGAGGTTACTAGATCCCATTTCTTATACTTTAGGCCACTGGCTGGATTGCTAGATAAAAGAACTGTTGGCCATCTTACTTCATCTATTTTACTCAAATTCCTGTTAGTAGAACTTATCTCAATTATGTCTGTTTCCTTTTTTTTGGGGGGGGCGTCCTTGTAACTACAACAGCTCCTTCAGTGCCCCAGCAGTCTCTTGCCTTCATAGGCCACCACTGCTGATATTTGATTCATTGAGTACACTTTATAACAGGGAATTTAAAAATTAAAATTTCATTGAAAGCAAAGAGCATATTTTGATCTATTTTTTTTCCTGTATGAAACAAATATTTTTCTTCAGTCATTTATCTTGTTGGAATTAAAAATTCTACTAACAAAGAGAGATCCCTCCACATAAATATGGAAATAAGACTGATTTCTTGTTAAGCATAAGAGAGAACATGCGTGTAGGTAGTCCATAAAAACTATAGAGCCAGGATAAAATACTACACAATTTATATAGCGAAGCATGTATAAAGTTCACTCGGGACTTGAGATAGCTATTTGTTTAGTTAATTGACCTCCTCCAAAAGAATATTAAAACTTCTTTTATCTTCCCAAGAAACCAATGGTTGCACCTGGCACTGTGCACCTAAAGATCAGAGGAGGGAGTGAATGGCAACATTTTTTCCTACACTTTCATTGTCATGCCTGAGCCTCACAATTACCCAGGGAAGGAGGAAATCACCCCATTTCACAGACCGCAAAGACCCCAAAAGTTTGAAGTGACATGTTCCAGAACATGCAGTCAGTTGGTGTAGTGTTATGACTCCCCTCCCTCCCTCCCTTCCTCCCTCCCTACCCCCCCTTCCCTCCTTCCTTCCTTCTTCTTTTCTCTTTAAACAACAGTTGGAAGTTATTTTTTTCACATCAAAGTAGCACACAGGGATGTAAGATTGTTAAAATATTGCATTTGGGCACTCTTCCACTCTTTAGTTTTCTTTTATATCTTTTGTTCTTATTTTATTCTATATAGTTAAGTTCATTATAATTTTCTATACATGACTAAGCTTTTAAATTACTGCGACATGTTCAAGTCTCTCTCTCATTATTGGGGAAGTGGAATTTCCCCAGAGGGGAAATTATAATTAACTTGATTACCTTTTATCCAGAAAATAAAATAAAATAATATAGAATTGTTTTCCAAGTCAGGTTTTTAAATAAAACTTTCCTACCATTGATTAAAGTAAGATGTTAAGTGTGCTTTGAACTCTGTATTATTTTTATAAATATTCAAAATTATTTTCTTTATAATTTTATCAGGAATTTTTTTTGGTGCTCATTGATTCTTTATTCTATGCATTATATATACATATATACATATTCTATGGCTTACATATACATATAATCTGGAATATGTCAAGCAGAGATTTTGAGTGATAAGTCTACAACAACAAATAAAGGAAGGCTCAGCTTTCAAAGAACTTACACTTCTTTGGGGGAGAGAGATAATATACAATTAAATATATAATATTTTAGGTACAATACTCTGCAGTTACAGCTGTGCAACATAATAGAAATTTAGATAAATTCTCAAGTTTTGTACAACATTGCTGCAGGCATATTGGTTTATCACTCTTAAGGGAACCTGCAATGGAGTCCAGTACCCTCTCTGATAATAGCAATTATTGAGTGCTTTTTCTTATTACCATACACACTTGCAACTCTGAAACACAAATCTGATAATGTCATTTCCACAGTAAATTCCACAGTGGCTTCTTGTATCCTAGAACACTCTTCTCAAGCCTTTCCACCAAAGTACCTCAGTGAGGAAAGGATACAATGAAGGGTGTGATAACCAAGGCTCGAATGATTGTTGAAGACTGTGAAAGTACTTAAATCTTGTATTTTGATATAAATATGCCAGCAGATTTATACTCTATACATAATATGCTTACTTTAAAATAATATTTTATTTATAATTACATAGTATAAGGAGAAAACTTAACCATCATTGATTCGTGGGTACAATGCTGGTGAATTTTGCCTATTAGTTTTAGAAAATTGAATTGAAAGTTGATATATTATTTTCATTTCAGTTTAATTTTGATTCTCAGATTTTGTATTGCATTATTGTAGTGATCTTTATTACCCAAATCGAGTGACATTCTTGATAAGGGAAGATATGTGTGACATAATGCTCCTTTCAAATACCAAGATTTTACTTTATCCTCTTTTAGCTTTGTAGCTGTTAGAAAAAAGACCTTCAAGATAATTTATATTCCTTAGCATAGCAGTGTTGTTTGAACTAGCTTAGTAATAAAGATAAAAAGAAGGAAGAGGTGTTGGAAAAACATTAAGAATATTGGAACAGTTCACAGAAGGAAGTGTTCTAGAAAATAGGGCCACTCTGTTGCTGGGTGAAGTGGGGAGACACTGGGGCCCTAGGGCCTGGACCCAGCTGGACCCAAAGGAGTCACCTAAGGCTCTTGGGCTTGTCATGAGAAGGAATTCAAGGACAGACATGCAGCACAGTGGATGAATAACAGAAGCAGGAATGTTTATTAAAGTGAAAAGTACACTCTAGAAATATGACAACAGGTGAGCTCAAGAGAGCCAGTGAGCTGCTCACCCTGGGGGTTGGGTTTCTATCTTTTATTGACAGTTGTTAGTAGGGCGTGGAATATTGATTACTTGGGGTGCAGAAACAGTTTCTAGCTTTTTCGTCCTAATGTGGTCAGGGGTTTCTTGTCATGACACCCACCATCCTGGGCCTGTCTGGTTTGATCTGACTTCTTGTAGAGTGCTGCCAGGATAGGCCTCGGATTTTCCAATAGCTGGCCATAACTTCCTCATTGCTGACCCCCAGAGTATCCTGTTAGAACTTAATTGCTTACTCTAACAGCTCTCGAGTTCCTCGAGAAAGAACCAGAGTTTGGTTGGATCCAGAATTTTCTTTTTCTGCTTCTGTTTTTTATGTTCTCTGATAATCAGCTTCATTCACTCTGGCTGATTCATGTGGCACAGAACAGTTACCAGCAGTCTGGGGTCAGACACTGATATGTTAGTGAAGTAAAAAGGTCTTTAGCACCTGCTTCAATTAAAAAATTCTTGGAGAAGGGCTCTGACTGTTCTCGCTTGGGTTATATGTTCAACCCTGGATGAATGACAATGGTCATAGGATGTGCGATTGATCATGTCTTAGGGTGTATGATTGGCCCTTGAAGACCTATGTGTTTGACATGAAGTGGAACAAAATATTCCACCCCCAAATATGCCTCTTTGGTATACTGACTTTTTGAGGCTGATTATTTTTAAGAAGGAGCAGATCCCAGAGAAGCTCTGAAAACCGGGTAGAAGTTACTCTTTTGTAAGAGACATTTACATATATAATGGATAGCTCCATTTATAAAGGTGTCTCCATCTCTGTACCAGAAAAGGAAGGTGACTAAATCTTTAGAAACTCTTATCAATAGAGAAGGCAGTGACTTAATCTGAATAACAACCATACCTTTGTTTATTGTGCTTCTCTGGCAACCCCCCATAAGTGGTCTCTGCTCCCTGTACCCCCAACATTTTCTTCTGTCTTTAGCTGGAGATGGTGTTTGAGGTGGTGGCTTGGACCATTTTGGGGAATTACTCAGTTTCTCCTGGATATCTCCCATTGTATACAGAAGGTATGTGTGTTATTAAACTTCTTTTCATTTTTCTCCTGTTAATCTGTCCTCTATTTTGGGGGTCTCAGCCACGAACCTAGAAGGGTAGAAGAAAAATTATTCTTCTTCCCTGACCGACGTATCAGTAAAGGTCCTTAGACTAAATCAATGCAGGAATATGAGTAACACTCACTTGGCTATGGTTTGTAGGATTAGAAGGAAACAAGAGCATAGAGAAGAAATTCAGTTAGGAAGCTACTGAGATTTGTTGGCAACTTAGAAGATGAATGACACAAAGTTGTGATTAAAAGTTGACTCTTCACAGTGAACCTTGATGTGACACATGCTCTAGGTGTCTCAACTCTAGGTCACATCTCTAAAACTCCGTCTCTCCATAGAACTTAATATTTAGTAATTAGGACTTTGACATAATTTAGAGGGAAAAAAATAAAAGACTATATATATATATATTTTAAGATTTTTTATTTTATTTTTGACAGAGAGAGAGAGAGTGTACAAGCAGGGGAAGCAGCAGGCAGAGGGAGAGGGAGAAGCAGGCTCCCCACTGAGCAGGGAGCCCGATGCGGAGCTCGATCCCAGGACTCTGGGATCATGACCTGAGCCAAAGGCAGACGCTTAACCGTCTGAGCCACCCAGCACCCAAAAGACTATATTTAGTATTTATCCTAAGATTTAAGAACATAGATTTTGTGTTTTTTTCTTTTGCAATAGGAAAGAAGGTATTCTTTCATTCTCATTCAATAATAATACAAAATATGAAGATGGTACTCTTGCCACTTGACTTTCCCTGTATCAAGTTTGTTTTTTGTACCTCACAGCAGGAGATTTGTGCTGAGCTGATAGAACTTGCTGAGGTTGTTTAATTTGTTTTAGTTAACAGAAAATAGCCATCTACTAAGTTCTTTGCTGTGCCCCAGATCAATACAGACAGAGCTGATTAAGACACAAAGGTGAATAAGACACAATGCCAGTTTACTTCAGGGAACTGATAATGTAGTCAGTGACATAAAATGTATATAAATAATTACAGTCCAAGATATTTGATAGGCATTTTAAGGTAAAAACAGAATAAAACTTAAAATACCCTATGTTAATACTGAGGAAACAAAATTATTTCATCTTAAGGTATTAAGAAGGATGTAAGGGAGCCCTGTAGGAATAAATAGGACTCAAATAATAAAGGAAATTTGGAGAAGGCATGCAAAACTGAGTTAGCAGTTTTAACAGAGCTTAACTTTTAATTCATGCAAGTAAACTTTCACAAGGAAATAAATATATTTGGACTTATACACAAGACCCTATCATCTGATATATATATAGATCACACAGGAGGCTAAGTGAATGAGTTTGAGTGGGTAGATAGAACTCTACCTCACTCCCAAAAAACTAGAGAGATGAGAGGTAAATGAACTATGCTCTGCTCTTTCTTAATTATCATCATTTCTATCAGTTTTAAAGTTTCCTAATGTGCAAACAAGACTCAAACTAATATCTCATTTTCAAATGGCGTTCAATTATGTAAATCTCTATCTTTCATTTTTTGCTTTTATTAGCATAACGGTGTCCAGTGACTATAATGAGAGAGCATTTTCTCAACTATTCAAATGTCACTTATTTAAGAAGCAAAATTTTGCATAATACACCTACAAAAGATCAAATAGATAAATAATTCAAGGAATATTTATGAGTTTATTCATTTATTTTGCAAGCCTTCCTTCTCGGTAGGTGAATTAAGGTGCAAATTAAATATTCATGAGCCAATTTGTGTTATTGGCTTATTTTGTGATATCCAGATGTTATTTTTTTTCCTTCTTTGTATTCAGTAATGATCATTTGAGATTCAATTGCAAACACTAGGCATGGTTGTCATACCTATGTATCATTAAAAATGAATAATAAGGCACCATAAGAAAAAGCATTTTACTTATTGCGTTCTTTTCAATTTCAATAAGACAATACCATTGGAAATGTTACTTTCTACTTTAGAATAATTTTATATCTACAATATCTATGCTTATGAAGGCAGCATTTTATAACGCGGTAGTTTTAAAACTTTTTGGTCTCAGAATCCCTTTATATGCTTATAAGTTATTGAAAACCTCAAAGAAACCCAAAGAACTTGTTTTATCTGTGGTATAACTAATAATTTTGACTGTATTAGAATCACAGACCTGTACCTCTGAAACAAATAGTACATTATATGTTAAAAAAAAAAAAAAAAGAAGATAGTAGGAAGGGAAAAATGAAGGGGGGCATTGGGAGGGGGAGAGGAACCATGAGAGACGATGGACTCTGAGAAACAAACTGAGGGTTCTGGGGGGTGGGGTGGGAGGGATGGGTTAGCCTGGTGATGGGTATTAAAGAGGGCACGTTCTGCGTGGAGCATGGGTGTTATGAGCAAACAATGAATCATGGAGCACTATATCAAAAACTAATGATGTAAAGTATGGTGATTAACATAACAATAACAAATTTTTTAAAAAGAAGATTTCAAAGAGAAAAAATATTAAATTTAAAAATATCAATTTATTTTAAAATAATAGTTATATATTATATTAATGATCATATATATTAACATTAATAACATTGTTTTATAAAACTAATCCTATTTTCCAAGACCAAAATAAAAATTGTACCAACATTCACTTGTCAACCCACCAGCCTGGCTTCTGTTCTTAATATTTCACTGTGACTTGTTTTGGCAAGGACAAACAATATTCTCTATACTGCCAAATCCAACAAGTACTCCTTGCCCTTACATTCTTATATTACTGGTTTTCTCTGTTGCATCTGAGGAAAATAGTTATATATATGTGTGTGTGTGTGTGTGTGTGTGTGTGTGTGTGTGTACATATATATACATGTATATATTTTTTGCTTTAAACAATTGTTTTTTAAAAACTTAAAATAAGAAAAATGCCTTTACTCACATACTTATCATTTCTAACCACTCTTCATTCCTTTGTGTAGAGCCAAGTTTTTTAAAAATATTTCAATTTTTTTTTTTAGCTTGAAGAACATCCTTAATGTATCTCATAGTACTGTCAACAAAGTCCCTTTGTGATGGAGAATGTGACACAAAATTCTAGTTAGTGTCTAGTTAGTGTCTGCTTGTTTTCTTTCAGTACTTTAAAGAAGTCTTGTTTCTTTGTTTGTTTATTTATAGCGCAAGTGGAGGGAGGAGCAGATGGAGAGAGAGAGAGAATGTCAAGCAGACTCTGAGCTGAGTGTAGAGCCTGACATAGGGCTCAATCTCAGGACCCTGAGATCATGACCTGAGCTGAAACCAAGAGTCAGATCCTAACTGACTGAGCCACCCAGGCACCCCTAAAGAAGTATTTTCATTGCTTTCTGACTTACACTATTTCTGATGAGAAATCTAGTCATTATTTTTTTTTATTAACGTTAGTCCCCTGTACATAATAAATCTTTTCTTGGCTGTTGTAAATTTTTTTAAATAGCTGCTTTCAGCAATTTGATATATGTATTCAGGGTATGGTTTTCTTTGTTTATTCACTTTGGGATTTGTAGAGCATTCTGGGATCTGTGTGTTTATAATGTTGATCAAATTTGGAAATTTTTTTAGCCATTATTTTCTTCAAATATTTTTCTGCATCTCCTCTCCTTCTGGAACTCCAGTTAAGGATATATTAAATTACATTATTTTGCTGCACACATCACTAGATTCTGGTCATATTTTTCCAGCATTTTTTCTCCCTGTGTTTCAGTTTGGGTAGTTTTTATTGCCCTTTCTTCAAATTCATTAGTCCTATCTTTTTTTTTCCTATAACCTATAATAGAAGGTTTTCTATTAGGCCAAGCCAGTGAATTTTTCATTTCAGTTATTTTTTTCAGCCCTAGAAATTCTATTTAATTTAGTTTTATTGTCTCCATTTATCTTTTTATTATGTGCAAGTCTTCTTTAAATCCTTGAATATATTTGTAGCAGATGTTTTTTTAAAGTCTTTACCTGCTTATTTCATCATCCTGTCATTTCTTGTTCTGTTTCTATTCACTGATTTTTTTCCTGGTTGCAAGTCACATTTTTTTCTACTTCTTTGTATATTTTATAATTTTTATTGCATGCTGGACATTGTGAATTTTTTGTTATTTTGAATTTAGATGTCATCCTTCAAAGAATGTCGAGTTTTGTTAGGTAGTTAACTTACTTGTGGGTCACCGTTATCCTTTTAAGGATTCTTGTTTTTAGGCATTATTAGGTCTAGATCAACCTTTTTTCCTAGGGCTATTTTTTAAAGTAAGAAATCATTCTCTTTGTCCAGTCTAATAGGCAATAATTTTATAATTTTAATTTTCAAAATACTAATAATGTATTATCAATTAATTTGTCAATTATTAAAATTTAAAGAGTTTATTAAAGTCATATTTACATGCCATTCCTTGATTTCTTTTGAGATTGATAATTTTTTCACTTCCCTAATGTCTATTTAAAATTTTTTTTTCCTTTATTTCTTGTTTGCAATCTTCGTAGTATCTTCAGTTCAAACTTTGGCGATTTGGCCTGGCTGGAAGGGACTGATTGATTCCAGATTATATAACCTGATAAATACTAATAACCCTTAATTCCTAAAAATATCAAAAAGTTAGTTGGTTTAATTACCAATTGTTACATATGTATTTCATTCAGTTACTGGATTAAGTTATCTCTGAATAACAACAATTCATAATGAAGTAGGTGCCATTTAGCTGTTCTATGGTTTACATAACTGGGATAACTTGAGGTTTGCCTTGATTTTCCAAGGATGCTATAAGTCAGTTAGCATAGATGTTATAGATCTGGTTCAGGCCAGGTTATATTGAAACCTGTGAGATTCAACTTGGAATTATTTGTCCCTATTGGTCCATATTCGAAAATCATTCTTCAGGGCACCTGGCTGGCTCAGTCGGTTAAGCGTCTGACTCTTGGTTTCAGCTCAGGTCATGATCTCAGGTTCATGGGATTGAGCCCCGCGTTGGGCTCTGCACTTAGCAGGGAGTCTGCTTCTCTCCCTCTCCCTTTGCCCCTCCCCCTGCTCCCACACTCTCTCTCTAAAATAAATAAGCAAATCTTAAAAAAAATCATTCTTCATAATGCAGGCTTTGAGAAAATGTGGGAACTTTGGAGAAAAAATATAATTTACATGTGTCAACAAATAGGATGTGGAGATACGAATGGCAATTCAATTCCCTCATTGTAGGGAGCCATTTAGAAAGGCCTCAACGAACTCAGATAATTGGAAGAATTAATGTTGAAAGCAAAGAATTGGTGTTGCTTTACATGTTAATATTTTGTGTTCAAGTAAAAGCATACATTACCTGAAAACAATTTCAAAGTTTGATAACATCACAAGGTCTATTTACTAAGTCACTAGGTAGGCAGGAAGAGTTAGTATGTTATGTTTCAGCAAAATGAAGAGATTAAGGTTGGAAGATCTAGTTTTTGGTCTGGGGTCAAAACTCTGTTCTGAGAGTTGCTACTTGTACTTTGTTGGGCAAACTCTCTTAAGTTTTCTGTAGGTTTCTATACTGTGGATATTTTGTTAGAATTATACATTTGTATAATGCAAATGGTGATTTACAAAAACAAAACAAAACTCTTTTCTTCAACTTTAAAGATCAAGCTAATAAAAGAAAGATATCCTGTAGTTATCCACAATAACTACAAAGAACAATATATGGTTCTGAGTATTTTATATGATTGTGATCTTTTCTCCTTTCAATATGTATAAACAATAAGTTTGCAAGTGCTTATGGGAAAATGAAGGTGAAATGAAAGATGAAAGAATCACATGAATGTAAAGACCAGATGAAAGCATGAGAGATTTTCTCTATATTTTGTGTATTTAGAATATCATGCTTCATGGTATTATCGAAAACAATTTCTCAGAGATGAAAAGAAATTTTCCCAGAAGACATCAGTGATTTACAAAAACAGATGAAGTCAAACAACACAAAGTAAACACGTATCAATGTCTCTGGGTGTTTATCGAGTTATCATGTCTTTCTGTCCCACAGTTTTAGCTGTTTATCTTCAAATTTATCTTTCTCTTTGAACCCATATAATCAGAAATTATGTGGACAGAAAGGCTAATAAGTATGACCTAGGTGAAGGGAATGATGTAACCCTTCTTTGGATATTACAGTGTGACTACACATCATATAAATGTGTAAAGCATTACATGATATTAAGCACTGTGAAAGTGTATAAGGAATTGAATTATACTTTTTCCTCACCTTCAAAGTTCATACAATCTGAAGTATCTAGAGTATCGACATAAGTAAGTTAAGAAATAAGAAAATATTAGGTAACAATTGTCACAATCTTTTATGTATAACATGTTGAAATACCAAACATTTTTTATATCATGGACCAAATATAATTTTTTCCACTTTGAGTAGCTAATAAATGCACAAATGTGGGCAAGGTGCATAACGTTTTTGTGCTTCCCTTTCCTTATCTGAAAATGAGTGCCACAGTATCTGCACATGGCGTAGATCGTTAATGCTTCCCAATATCCATCTCATCTTTGTATTAGTAACGCTAAACCTTCTCTTCTCTGCTCACCTCTTTCCTCCCTTATATACAGTGTTAGCAGGGAAGATGTCCATCCAGCAGGAGACTGTAGTTTCTATCCTAACCTCCTAGCAGCTCTGTGTGGCCATGTCAGCTCTCTGGTCATGTGACTAAGTTCTGGCCAATAAGATGTGCACAAGTTCTAGATCACACCTTAAGTGATGGTCTAATTTCTCTTGTTTCCCTTTCCCCCATTCCTTGGTTTAGAATGCAGATACAGTGCTAATGAGCTAGCTTTGTGGATGAGAAGTGGGTGAAAGCAAAGTTTTGACCTGTGCTGTCTAGTTCAGTGGTTACCAGCCTCATGCGGCTGTTCAACACCTAAAATGTGGTTAGTGTAACTGAAGAAATTAATTTTTTATTTTATTTGGGTTAAAGAACTTTTTAAAAATTTTATTTATTTACTTGAAAGAGAGAGAGAGGGAGAGAGACCATGAGCTGGGGGAGAAAGGGAGAAGCAGACTCCCTGCTGAGCAGGGAGCCCAATGCAGGGCTCAATCCCAGGACCCAGAGGTCACGACCTGAGCTGAAGGCAGCCACTTAAATGGCTGAGCCACCCAGGTGCCCCTCAAAGAACTTTTAAGTATGTTTGAAGCACACATAAATTAGTATTTTTATCTGTTTTTTCAAATGAAGCTTTTATGAAATCTAAATATGGACTATTTCCCAATTAACATGTAATTAAACATCCACTTAACATCTAATTGAGATGCAACACATGTTTGAATTACAATATTTTGGATATAATAGGTTAAACTGAATGAATTTTTAAACATAATTTCACCTGTTTCTATTTTTTTAAATGTGATTAATAGAAAATTAAAAATTACACATGTTATTCCTTACATATATATATCTCAGAGAGCACTGGTCTCGGGGATGGGAGAGTCACAAGATAGAAGGAACCCTGGTCTTTGGATGACCTCATGGACAGAATAATACAACTGCCCTGAGCCATTTACCAGTTTAGACTTCTATGTAGGAGAGCAATAAATCTTCTAATTGGCTTAAGTTACTATTTTTTGTTTCTGTTTAAGCAGGCATATATGGTTTTAACTAATAAACTACTTCATAGAGTTTGGGAAGAACTAAATGAGTTAATGCTCATTAAAGTTTAGAACAGATTGTGCCTCAGACTAAAGGCTCAATGCCTATAAATTATTATCATTATTAAATCTCTCAATTTCATTGAAATTTTCTACCCCCTTATAATTCGTATCATTTTATGTATTTGTATAATATAGTGCCATCATCACTATCAATTTCATGCATTTTTTAAAAGATTTTATTTATTTATTTGAGAGAGAGCGAGACAGAGAGAGAGAAGGAACAGAGGGAGGGGCAGAGAAAGAGGGAGAAGCAGACTCCCCGCTGAGCAGGGATCCCAACGTGGGCTTGAACCCAGGACTCCAGGATCATGGCCTGAGCAGAAGGTAGACACTTAACCAACCCAGGAGCCCCTCGATTTCATGTATTTAAATTAGAATGCACTTTGGAAAATTTTTCAGAAGGCATATGTTCCTTTTCTATAATCTGTTAATCTCAAAGATGATAAACAGCTCTTGCTCAGAGTTTTACTAATATATGTATTACGTTCAACCACCATCCCTTCACGATTGTTTCTACAACCATAAGGAAAACACAGTCATGTCACTGCATATCTCAAACCCTTCTCTGGTTTTCTCTTATTTCTTTTGCTTTAAGGATAAGCACCAAACAAATTCATGTGCCCTTCCCACCTCCCCAGGATTACTTCTCCTCGTTGGTTTTCTGGGCTGTCCTATACTCTGGTTTTCTCTTATTTCTTCAATTGACATCTCAATATCTTGTGCATTTGATTCTTCCTTGAATACGTCTCTTCCCTCAGCACGTAGTTAAATCATACTAATCCTACATGTTTTAGCTCACATGTTGTCCTCTTTAGAGAGGCCTTCCATGTTCGTCTCCTGCTAAATGTTCACAGAGCACCTTGATGGCACCTTCCTGTACCACCCTGTCCCGTGTCTCTTCTAGACTCTATGATTATCATCCTTGTTATAAATGCAGCACTTTTCCCCCTTATTAAAATATGACACTTTTCTGTCCATTACTCACTTTTCTGCTAAGTTGTAACTTCCTTACAGGCAGTATTGAATGTACATTTGGTACTTCCCCTCCCACATCAAAACAGAACCTCTTTTTTTTTTCTTTACTGTAAGCTCTACACCCAATGTGGGGCTTGAACTCACAACCCCGAGATCAAGGGTCACATGCTCTACTGACTGAGCCAGCCAGGTGCCCCAAGACACAACTTCTAATAAATGTATTAAGCTGCCAAATAAACTGTACAAAAATTGACCAATATTTGTTGTGATAATTCAGAGAAAAATAAAGATCACTTCAGCTCACTGATGGAGATAAGAAAATATCTATGGAGCTACTAAGATGTGAGTTGGAACTTCTCGGATAGAATTCAGGATAGGGTTAAGAGAGTGGATTGTAGAACCAGAATAGCTGGGATTGAGTCTTGCATCTGCCAGTTAGTAGCTATGCGATTCTTAGCAAATAACATGAATTCTCAGTGCTTTAGGTTCTTCATTTGTAAAATGGAGTAAGTAAACAGTAGTGTTATAAGGTTTCAGGGAGAATTAAATGAGTTCATACAAATTTAGCTTGGAAGAGTGCTTGGCACATAGAAGTACTTGATAAATATGGATTAAATGTAACTTTTGGATTAGAAGAGAGGAGGAAGGAAAGCATTTAAAACAGATGAAATTTTACAAAATATAATGAGGCGAAGTAAGAAAAAGAGTGAATGAACTTACTTTTGAGATGCAGAAAATTTCTATAAATGCATACTAAGAGGTAACACAAGGAAAGAGTCAATAAAGGACTTTATCAAATAGTGGTTGGGAAGCAGGGCACGCTTTTGGTCAGAGCAAGTGGTGTTCTCAAAATGATTTTTTGTTTGTGTTTGTCTGTCAGGATTGCCAGAGAAAAGAGTGACATAAAGAATTAATATTAGAAGACCTTAAGAGGCATTGTCTCGATACCACAAAGCCATGAGTAGGTATTAGTACCGTGCCCACTTTATTGATGGCAGAACTGAGGTAAGGAGACATGCCAAAATCATAGACTCTCTATGAAGACTCAACATGTGAAAAATATTTAGCACGGTACAAAATACAACAAGGGTCCAGTGAAAGAAATCTACAGGTGTTAATATTAGTACCAATCATAAGAGGGGAGTATTGTCTTCTTTTCCCCTTTGTAGTCCTATATAATGTCGTGTAATAATAAGAAAGCTTTCACATGCTTTGGGGAGAAAAATTGTGGGTTTTAATTTTAATTTATTTGTGTTTACAAATGTATAAAATTAGGGTAAGGTGAAACAAACAACAACATTAATTTTCCTTCGGGCTGGGGAGGGTTTTGTGCTGAGCATGTCTACAAATAAAAGTCTAATTGCCAATGTGAGGACATGAAAGGGAAGAAATGAGTGATAGCTAGAGAGTAACTTATAGCTCAAAACCCATTTCCTCAGAATTGGGATTGTTTGAGGCTTGAACGTAGAGTGCTGCTGGTTATTATGTGTGAGAAAGGAAGGGGCAGGTGAGGAGCTTCGGGGATGAACTTGGAATGTGAGGGATGACTCACTGCACAAGTAGTGGGCGATCATGGGTGGGCCTATTGACGGAGATGAGGGTGAGTCCAGGAATCCTGAGAAGGGTTCATCTTTGCAGAATGAAGATAATGGGACAACCTTCCTTAATGGATGTCATGATACTATTAGAGCAAAGAAGTTCTGCAGATCATTCAAAGGAATGGAAAGACAGCTGTGGGCTCCTTGCGGTTTATTTTTTCTATTTTCCCACATATATGCCACTTCTACCATCATCAGTCAATTCCACTGGAAAACAATGGAAGGGGGAAATGGTTTTCAAATCATCAAATATATATATTTTTGTGTGTTACAGGCTCTAAGTGGACTCCTTAATGAAGAAAAAGTTGCAGTAATGTCTCAAATTGGGTTGAAAGTTATAAATGGCTTTTGATAAACCACAATGCTTTTTTCATTATTGTTAGAATAAATTAAGTTACTTAATCATTTTATAAATTGTACCCAAATGCCTAGGATAGAGGATAATGTATTCCAGATGATTTTCTTATGTGAATCATCTGTGTTTTCCTGCTCTTTCATTAACATGCTTAATAAAGAAAAATAATGTTGACCAGCATATTATTCAATAGTTGTAAATCCCAAGGGATAAGTGGACATTTGATTAATTCTGGAGAAAATGCGTACTTGGAAATGAGGCTCAGAAGTGAAGACCATTATGTATTTTTGGATTATTTAAAATGTTAAGGTTGTCAGGCAGCTGGTGGCTCAGTCGGTTAAGTGGAAGCCTTCAGCTCAGGTCATGGTCTCAGGGTCCTGGAATCGAGTCCCGCATCGGGCTAGCTGCTCAGCGGGAAACCTGCTTCTCCCTCTCCCTCTGCCTCTCTCCCCTGCTTGTGCTCTCTCTCTCTCAAATAAATAAATAAAATCTTAAAAAAAAATAAAATGTTAAGGTTTTCAATCCAAAGGCAAGTAAATACCTGTGTTACAAGGGTGTGAATTGTATTGTTAACATGCCCATGCATTTTTTTCATTTCTGCCCTAGAATGTTAAGTACCTAACACTTCACCCTGCAGATAAAAATTGTAATTGTCAAAAGGGAAGTTGAAGCCCATTCCTTTTTTGACAGGAAATCATACTTTTAAAAAGCCTTAGCGTTTAAACACAAATACATTACAATCATCTTTTGTTTAATTCTCTAAACAAATAAAGGCATTTTATCCCTGCCCTTTTTACAAATAATGAAA
This sequence comes from Callorhinus ursinus, assembly GCF_003265705.2. NCBI lineage: Eukaryota > Metazoa > Chordata > Mammalia > Carnivora > Otariidae > Callorhinus > Callorhinus ursinus. The sequence goes on along the minus strand of NW_027397073.1, from coordinate 14,847,463 downwards.
TTGCTTCAGATTTCTGTGCCATCAATAAAAAGGGCTTTAAGAGAATCTATATTATGTTAGGGCAGTTATACACCTTTCATGGTCAGGTTCTTTTCCATCACATAAAATCACTCCCTGGCTCCAGGTAATCCTTGAAAGCAGATACTATTTCTTCACAGAACATGGATGTCAAGGATTGTGGAGATAGCCTGACAAGTAAATTGAAATTTTGTGAGAAGAAGTGGGAATTCAATGGCAATTATTATTAACTGAAAGAGTGGGATTTTGAGTGTTACTTGTCAAAAAGTGCAGACTGTCAAGTCTTACTTATTTTATATGATTATTAATCACATATATTAATCATATATCACATATTTTGACAAAAACATATTAGCACCAGGAGAGATGATGGACTCTGAAAAACAAACTGAGGGTTCTAGAGGGGAGGAGGGTGGGAGGATGGGTTAGCCTGGTGATGGGTATTAAAGAGGGCACGTTCTGCATGGAGCACTGGGTGTTATGCACAAACAATGAATCATGGAACACTGCACCAAAAACTAATGATGTAATATATGGTGATTAACATAACAATAAAAAATTAATAAAAAACATATTAGCAGTCTTTGTCTTACATATTTAAAAAATCATTTTGTTATTAAATATAAATTTAATATAATTTTAGGTTGTAGATTCAATGTATAGTTGAACTATTTTTTTTAAAGATTTTATTTATTTATTCATGAGAGACAGAGGAGGAGAGAGAGAGAGGGAGAGAGAGAGAGAGAGAGAGAAGCAGAGGGAGAAGCAGGCTCCCAAGGAGCAGGGAGCCCGATGCGGGACTCGATCCCAGGACCCTGGGATCATGACCTGAGCCAAAGGCAGACGCTTAACCATCTGAGCCACCCAGGTGCCCTGTAGTTGAACTATTAATGAAGGATAATTCTTATACCAATATATCAGATCTTTGGTTTTTACATAATTTCTTTATAAACATTTGTAATACTGTTCCATGTGTAGAATTTTTTAAATTTCACTTTCTCTTATAATTGTTATTTCCACCAATTATTTAAAAGGAGTTATGCTTCTAAAACTTTATTTACTTTAGGATTTATGTTATTAATTATTATTCATTCTGTATAGCAGTGACACTTTAAAAAGCAATTTTCCTCTAGAAAAAGAATTTTTATGAAGAATTAACCTAATATATGTCTATCTACAGGGTCAACATGTAATATGGAAATTTGTTTTTAAGTACTTTGCATGCTTTACTAACAATCTCACGTTTTTGTAATTTCTGTCTTGCACAGTTTTTTCATGTATCAGGTTTTTATTCTTTATGAGAAAAGGTCTAATAGAACATTTTTATCTGTCATACATAAACACTTAAAAATGCTTAAACATTGTATCAAAACTAAACCAAATTGATTTTGCTACAGTCTAAAAATGCAATCTGAAATATATAGAGAATGGCTTATTTTATTTTAAGAAAAATCCATTAGAACTGGAAGCATTTAATACCACTAAGCTTATAAAGTCAAAACTATAAAATTTAGCTAGAAACTATTTTCTGATTGCTTCATATTTTCTGTCTAGCTGTAGGCCAACACCTTGATATTATGAATTACAGTTTATACGTCCTTCCCTGTCCCACATGCCCAGAACATTAAAAGATATTTAAGAATGACTTGTTTGCTTGATTGGATATTTGGTTTAATATTTTTATTGAAGAGGACTTCAGGATTTGCTGTTTTTAAATACTGATTTTTAAAGGATAACTTAATGGTCTTTGGATTTAAACATCTGTCTATAAATCCTAGTTCTACCATATAAGCTATTTTTGTTAATAATAATAGCACCTATATCATAACCCTGTGTTATGAGGATTGAATAGAACAATACATATGAGATTTTAGAATTACTTAGAATTATTTATATTTAGGATTATTACTATTACTTAACTTCTTTAAATTTGTTTCTTTATCTGCATACTGGCAAAATGGGATTATGTTGTAGAATTATTGTGAGGATTAAAATGTGTGCAAGGCACTTAGAGCTCTTAATATATAGTAGACATTATTACATGTATTAAAAGTTAGTAGCAGGATCTTATTATGAAGTGGGCATTGTTATTTATAATTAAACATTATAGATCTCAATTACTAAATTCCTAATCCTGTACACTAAACTGATATGAAACTAACAACCACAAATTGTATCATTTGTTCTCTATACAGTTATAAAAGAGCTTACATAATTTCAGTAGAATTAATGCTTCTCGCCAGTTTATACCTACCCATCAGAGATCACATGTGGATGTAAATAAGAATTTCACTGGTTATGAATTTCTTGAAAGCATCTATTTATAGATAAAAGCACTAAATACATATTATCAGCATGCTTTAATAATCACAAAATACTTCCTTTTTTTAACTTAGGTAAGGAACAGAGGAGAAAAAAGTCTGGTCATGCTTTTCAATCAACTGAGAAAAATGTGACAAAAGATGCTCAGACAGACAATGTAATGACTAATTTATCAAATGCTTATGCTTCAGGTATGGATGTCGGTAACAAATGTTGTTTGTTTCATTCTTTTTTGTCATCTACATATTTATTGAAGCAATTGTAATTTCTTTAAGATTTGATGCTTTAACTTTTTTTTTTTTTTGAGAGAGAGAGAGAGAGAATGTGCACGGAGGGACAAAGGGAGAGGGAGAGAGCGAATCTCAAGCAGCCTCCATGCCCAGGATGGAGCCCGACGCAGGGCTGGATCTCATGACCCTGAGATCATGACCTGAGCTGAAACCAAGAATCAGCCGCTTAACTGACTGAGCCACCCAGGCGCCCCTCGATGCTTTAATTTACTTTTAAACGTACAATTATCAGCTCATTTTTTGACTAGACAATATAATAAGATCCACCTGGGGGATCTTGATGGTTCAATTACTCCAATGGCATTAATCTAAAATGGCTTTTTTCTTCTTTTGGTGAAAATTGTTATCCAATGGGACTTTGAATGAAAATTATAAGTAAGATTTGGACAAATGCTACTTGTTACTTGACATGGCCTTTTAATATCTTTAATCTCCAATGAGCAAAACTCTATCCCCAGTGGTGATTTTCTTTGGTACCCTAGTTACCAACCTGGCTGTTTAACTCTTTTTTTTTTCTCTAGATTTGTTGCCATCGAAGGATGTGGTAAAGATTTAACAAAATGTTTTTTGCTACAAGTGGTAAATGTTCTTGTGCATTACATCAAAAAACTTTTGATGTTAAGAGTAAAATACTGGACTTTCATCATCCTCATCAACTTCTTGAAGGTTTGGATGGGTTTAACTTGGAACTGTCTGACCTCCCTGAATCTTTGAAGCAGTTACTTGTTGACTGTACAGATACCTTAAAATACGGTGTTAAAACAGGTAATTTTCAAACTGATGCTCCTGAACTGAAGATGGATTGAATAGTCTTAAGTTTATGTGTATGTTGAAAATGGTCCAGTTTTACTCATTTTTATTTAAAACATTGGTGTTATCACATATGAATTGTTTATTAATTAACAAGAAAAGTAAATAAATAGTTTTGGTTTGGGGAGTTATATCCCAATGGCAACTAAATGTCCCATTTTAACTTATTTTCACTTATCTATTTCGTTCGGTCATATTTAATATTGATGCTCAATTGATTATCCTTTTACATCAATAAAATATAGAGATAAAAATTATATATGTATAATTATGTATATGTACATCCTATATTTTAGAAATTGTGTTTTCTGATTAGCTTTATTGTAACTTTATTCTTTTTTTTTTTTTATTGTAACTTTATTCTTAACCACTTAAAGCAATGATACTTCCAGGAGTTAACACTGTTTCAATAGGCTCTATGGAATTCTATTTCTAAAATCTTAACTGTATACTAAATAATGTATTGGAAACAACATAATCTTTGGAAAGACACACACACCAAAAGGGTTCAACTATGACCTATATCCCTGGGTTTATTATTCATTTCTTACTATGTGATCTGTGAAAATATTTCATGTATATTTTAATAACTAGAAATCATTTGTGTATGATGACTAGCCAATATTTGATAGACTTCAAATAGACACTTAAAATAATGTATTTTTGACATTCCAGAAACTTTCAGCATCACAAATATTTTATCTTCAGACCAAACTGATCAACCATGCCATCAAGCAAAAATGACTTATATTTAAGAATGCTCATTTTTGCATTAATTTTAATACCAAAAACCCAAAAAAGTATATTCATTTTGACATTTATCTTATATAAACTGGATATCCTTTGAGAGGATACTATGCAATGTTACCATTTAAAGTCCTAGGAAAGTCATGGGGAATTTCTCACAGAATTTTAATCATTATAAAAAGACATACCACAATATACACAATGGAATATTATGCAGCCATCAAAAGGAATGAGATCTTGCCATTTGCAACGACGTGGATGGAACTGGAGGGTGTTATGCTTAGTGAAAGAAGTCAATCAGAGAAAGACATGTATCATATGACCTCACTGATATGAGGAATTCTTAATCTCAGGAACACACTGAGGGTTGCTGGAGTGGTCGGGGGTGGGAGGGATGGGGTGGCTGGGTGATAGACATTGGGGAGGGTATGTGCTATGGTGAGCGCTGTGAATTGTGCAAGACTGTTGAATCACAGATCTGTACTTCTGAAACAAATAACGCAACATATTTTAAGAAAAAAGAAAAGAAGATAGCAGGAGAGGAAGAATGAAGGGGAGTAAGTCAGAGCGGGAGAGGAACCAGGAGAGATGATGGACTCTGAAAAACAAACTGAGGTTTCTAGAGGGGAGGAGGGTTGGGGGATGGGTTAGCCTGGTGATGGGTATTAAAGAGGGCACATTCTGCATGGAGCACTGGGTGTTATGAACAAACAATGAATCATGGAACACTACATCAAAAACTAATGATGTAATGTATGGTGATTAACATAACAATAAAAAATTTAAAAAAAAGAAAGAAATAGTATACATACGAATTAAAGCTTATTGTTGTGACTTTAAAAAAAAAAGACATACCACAAAATAATATGCTTAATATGATTTCAATTATATTTATACTTTAAACTCTGTGTGAAAGTGTATATATACACACATATAAAACTACCTATTTACAAAAACACATTCTTAAGTTATACCTTCCAAACGTATTTATTGTAAATATTGAGATAGCTATGTAGATAATTTCTCTACATATATGCATAAAAATTACTGTTCTGTATCACTTTCTATTCTATGCGCTTCTCTAATATATAGTATATTTACAACTAGAAAAATATTATTGAACAAAGCAAAAAGAAAGCCTCTTAGGATTCCGAAATAAAAGGCATGTTTTAAGACTAAGTTCAACATTTACAAAGTAAATGTGAAGTTGAAACAAGTTTTCGTTAGAAATAAAAATAGCAAAAGAAGTTCTGAAAAAGAGCAGAGCAAAGGGGAAGCACTATGACAGATGTAAATCAAGTTCTTTTTCCTTCCCTTATTCAGCATTGCAAATGTAGATGAATCTCTAGGGGCCCATTGCCTGCATTTGCATTTCCCAGGATCAAGCACAGAGGGAAAAGGCAAAGATGCTGAGAAAGCGAAAAGTAAATAATAGAAAGAAGCACTTTGTAACAGCCACAACTTCCAGGCATTCCATTCGTTTCGTTTCGATTTAAGGAACACTTCCTGAGCACCTACCTGTTAAAACTATGCAGGCTCTATGGGAAGAGGGGCGCTGCAAGCCAGGGAAAGTGACCTGAGGAAAAAGATGTTTGCAGAGTGTTGTGATGCATGTCATCCTTGAGCTATGTTGTCAAAGAAGTGCAAAGGAGCTAAGGAGGAAATTAATTTAAACTGAGTTGAATATAGAATGTTCAATGTGGCAACTAATGCTTGGTGATTCTTCATTAATATAAGTCTTCAAAAACTCATTGTAAATATCAGTCCAAAAAAACGTGGAAGCAGCTTTTGAGAAAAAATTATTTAATTTGATTTCGGTGGTCCTTTCCCCACTCACTGAGGTGGTTTCATGCATCCCAGCCTGGGTCTTTCTACTTTAGACCCGGGATGGGTCCCTGCCCCTCAAGCTTAGGAGCTCTTCCTCAACTCCCTGACTCCTCACAAGCTGTCCTGCTACCCGTGATGCGTCTCCTCCACTCTCTGTCGGGAAGCTAACTTTAGATCTTGCTTGAAAAATTACTTTCTCCAAGAAGCCTTCTCTAAAGATTGCTTCTCCTGCTCCCCTGACTGCCTTAGGCCCTCAAGGAATGGTCTTATGGTCTTATAACACGCCCATCTTTTCCTTTGTGGTGCTTTTCACAATTGCAGTTAAGCACATTGGTGTTTTCTTCCACTGATCAGTAAGATCCGCACAGTAGTGGCTCTGTCCACCTTATTTACGATTGTGTTCCCCCGTGTTGAGTACTGTCCCTGCCTCTGATAGCTCTCAGTAGTATTTATTGAATGAAATAATTCGTTTATGTGTGCTTGATCCCTGGATACTTGTTAACTGAGAAACTGCTAGAAAATTGAACTGCTTTTTAGCCCCGTGTTTTTATTTTGGCTCATTTGTAGTTTTGTCTTTTTTCTAGGTCATCCTCGCTTTTTTAACCAGCTCTCCAGTGGGCTAGATGTGGTCGGACTTGCTGGGGAATGGTTGGCCGCCACTGCCAATACCAACATGTGGGTATCCTTCTGGGCCAAGGAATGTGAGCCTCAGAGACACGTGTAAACAAGAGTGAAGATGTAGATTGTATATTTTTGCTGGATACGATGATTGCCATATCAAAAACAAATAGTCCGTACCCTGAGAGAAATGCAAAGAAGCTGCTCCATGTTCTCTGGGTTTATCCAGTCCTCTGGACAGTCTCTAGAAACTTTCAGAATCTGAATTCCTTGGTAAAGAGTAAAGGTCAGTTGATTAGTCCGGGTTATTGGTGCGCAGACTGTGAGTCCAGTTCTAGGGTTGGAATCATTTAAACACTACCCCCAAAGAGCCCACAGCATACGGTAGTCTAAAAGACATGCACAAGTGTATGGGAAGTTGCCTGAATATAAATTAGAACCCGAATCTGATCAAAGGTGAAGAAAGTAAACTTCTAAAGGAAATCTAAACCCAACTCCAGTGTGATTCTTTAAAAATTTGACCTTTGCCATAGCAAAACTGTTGGTCATATAAAAATCAGATCTACTTGCCACAGTGTTTTGAAGTAAAGTTAATTTTAGGGCAATATTTTTCAAGGTTAAAAGGACAGGGAAATGATTGGGTATGAAATTGAAAGGAACAGTCTGTGTCAAATATTAATTTAATTTAACTAGCAATCAAAAGAGAGGGCTGGTAGGAATTTAAACTTTAAAACCAAGAACTAAATGTTTACGAGGAGAGACTGCTTTGCGATGTGGAAAAAGTAAGGTTTACTTTAACTGTTTAGTTATCACTGGGGCTTTAATGATGCATGGCTCATGGTAGTAATTAGCATTTTGTAGGTATGAAAGGCAAACATAAATGGCTTACACATGCTACTGCTATTTTTAATTTTCATTGCTTGATTATGGCCTTTGAAATATGCACAGAGTAATGTTACTTAAAAAAACTTTATCTTTGGAGAGAATATGTTTCTTTGCTCTATAAATGATGACAGAAAACTCAATTTCTAAATCTTACTCCATTGTTTAGAATCCCACTGTTATGAGACTTAATCATTCTCTATTGAAGAAAATAAAGAAGAGTAGAAAGAACACATGGGAGATGCAGAGAGAAAGGATTTCAGAGAGTCTCCTTGACCTTCAGTTTCTTCCTTTTTGATGAATGGAGATCTCTTAATACACTCTGAGACAGTGGGATCATGCGAGGTAGAACTAAGGAGAACCTGATTCCAGTCCTAATTCTACCCTCTGCAGTGCTGGGAAGTTTAGTGAGTCTGTTGCCTGAAAATAATAATGCCTACTCCATGGCACGGAGATCGAATCAGAAAGGTAATGTGTGTAGATGTTGAAGCTGGCATACCATGTGCTGGCAGAAATGAGCCGGTTGAAGTACCAGTGCATACGGCTTGCTTCTTAACTTTGTTTCTCTTAGGACTAGAGTCTTAATTCTCAGAGGCAATGTGTTTCCTTACTGGGTCTCTGTGTGGGGCCCCCTGGGCAAGAGCTTATGCGTAACTACTTTATTAGGCCATGCCATCCTGAAGAACAGGGTTGAGGAAAGATGAAGGGAGTCAGGACAGGACAGAAGAGCAACATGAGGGAGATGGTAGACCTGTCTATACCATTAGTACAAGCAGAAGCGAATGCTTCATCATCTGGGATGCAGTGCCCTCTTGTAAATGACTGCTTCAAAGGGCAGTCCATCTGTCGGGAACAAGGGGAAAGAACTGATTTTCAACCAGCTCTCTTATGGCCAAAGGACTGCACTACGGGATGTTAACTCCCCCATTAACATTGGGAGTTAACACTGGGCATTCTTGGGACTCCCAGAAGATTCCATGCCTTGTCATGGCTGGAGGCAAAAGGCGACCCCCAGGCTGTAGGTCAGTGCCTGCCTTGTAGGTGGCAAGGGATTCTCTGTCGGCTTGTGAGTGTGTCTGAGTGAAAGTGGTCACAGCAGAGGCTGGGCCTCCATCACATCCAGAGGCTTTAGAGACAGGGGAAGCTGAGAGCATCTCAAGTGGCACATCAATGGTGTCTGATACTGGGGTATCTCTATCTAAGAACACTTACAGGGGTCCTTAAAAGGTGTTTGAGGACAAATAAAAGAATTTCTTGAAAATAACCGAACCAACTCTGATTTCAGAATGCACAGTAAGTACTTCACTGCTTATTGTATACGGCATGTATAGACAAAAGCTGATAGCCTTCTTTTTAATCTTAGCTGCTTCTTTTTGTGGAAGGGACTCTAATCTCACGGGGTGACTCAGAAGAGAGTGAGTCCCCATTGCTATGCTCTCTGAATTCTTGTTCATGAATCCCATACTGTTCTTGCCTTATACCATCTACTTGCTTCGAGCTATTACTGAAAACATAATAGTTTTTAGCCTTTTTTTGGTGTGCTTGTCCAAAGTACTATCTTTAGGTAGAAAATCTTTATCAATCAATTTTGAGAAGAGGCTTTTTCTACCTATTTCATGTTCTGCACAATATTGTTTGTAGCTCTAGATCTCTTTCTGACTTGTGATATATGTATATATATATATGGGCATTTTCTGGCCATAAACGGTATTGTGTATGTGCTGAGGGGTAGGGTTTACTTTCCAAAATTACTTTTGGTGGGAAAGAAATTCCCAGTTACTGCACAAAACAATGGAGTCCATGATACTTTCCTTGTAGAACTTTGTAGAACTAATATACTCTTAATCTGGAAGGGACGATTTAGAGCATATAAGTTTTAACTATTTCTTCTACAGTCTTCTATAGAATACCAAAAAATGTGCATAACCTTATCCAGCACATGATTTTATTTATCCTTTTCCATTTTATATGATTCACAGTAGAAATCTATGTATATAATATAGGTTTACCTATGAAATAGTTCCAGTATTTACTGTCATGGAAACAGTTCTTCTTAAGAAAATGTATGAAATTATTGGCTGGCAAGAAACAGAAGCAGAAGGAATATTTGCACCTGGTAAGAAAAAGCAAGAAATCATTTCTCTAAACTAAATAAAATACATATTAGGAGACACTCAAAATATATTTCAGCGAATGCTATTATTTTTAAGAGATAAATGTTCATGAGCCATTGTGTTAGTTATAATTATAAACAAAATTTCCATAAATCTAAAAGTTATGAATTTTGGTGTTCGACATTTCTCGCAACACTTTCAAGGAAAGACAGTTTTAAAATAATGCTGGTGCAGGACGCCTGGGTGGCTCAGTCGGTTAAGCATCTGCCTTTGGCTCAGGTCATGATCCCAAGGATCTGGGATCGAGTCCCCACATAGGGCTCCTTGCTCAGTGGGGAGCCTGCTTCTCCCTCGACCTGCCACTCCCCCTGCTTGTGCTCTCTCTCTAATAAATAAATAAAATCTTTAAATAAAAAAATAAAATAATGTTGGTGATTTGGCACCATGTTAGTTTCAGAAAGCTCTCAGATTGTCATGATTTCAATAAACATTTCTGATTGTTGAAATTAGGTTAATGTTACTATTTCTTTTGCATAGGTGGAAGTATATCCAACCTCTGTGGTATGTTAGTAGCCCGTTATAAGCAATATCCGGAGATAAAAAGACAAGGCATGACCGCACTCCCGTGCATTGTGTTATTTGTTTCCAAACAAGTAAGTGCCAAGTCTAGATTTTTCCAACTTTTAAGAGTCTTCTGGGATAAACTGTAAAGTAATTGGAAGTCAGAATATTAGCTTCACTCTAACAATACATAGATTCAGTAATCTCTGTGTCTGGGTCTGCATACTGATATTAGAAAGAGAAAAAAACAACTTTGCAGTCAATATAGGCTCTAGAGATTAGCAATACAGATAATTCAGGATTAAAATTTAATTTCAAAATATGAGAAACTAACAAAAAATGTGATTATAAATATAAAGCATTGTGCTATCTTTACCAAAAAAAAAAATCAAGCCATAAAAATTGTAAAGATTTAATGATTTTCTCTATCATTGAATGTAGAGAAGAATGTGATTGATGTTTTATTTTTCCAGTGAGGATCAAAGGAATCAGTTAAAGAGAAAGGCTTATTTTTATAGACTAGGTCCTCAGCCAAAGGTTTCTGATATTGACAATGTATCCAGTGATGTCTCCTCTTGTTTTAGTGTTCCAATCTTGTATACGGCATCATTGCTTCTTTTTTAAAAAATCGATGCTTCCCTTTAATAAATCTGGTCACATTTTTCTTTTCCACCTGAGCAACATTTGTGATATTAAAATGTAATAGTCGTTCCAGTTTGAGAATTCCACCTAAAAGTGCCTCTAAACATAGGGTTTTCTTTGAAGTGTCTCTGTGTTTATAATATGTTTCTATGACCAAACTCAAATTGGCATTATATATAAGCATATTATCAAGTTGGAGACCACTGCTGCATAACTAATGTCATTTACTGTAAAACTTACATAATTTAAGGTGCTGGTTTACAAATGTCATTTTCATCATTTGACATATAACTTTTGCATAGAATGAGTAAATATGCTGAATTTCCATAATGTAGATTAAAAAAATCATTTCCTATTTAACTGGTGCATTCTCCATTGAAATGAATCATAGTTAGGGTTTTAAATTTCTGCATTTTTTTCTTTCATATATCTGGTCTTTTCCTGACAACTAAAAATAACCAGGTCCAAGTTTAGATCTTGAGCTGTTAATACCTCCATCTTACTGATATTATTTACACCAGGCAGAATGATAGTTATCTAGAAGGCAAGAAATCGAAGTTGATGTCAAAGCGAAAATTCAGAATTGCAGGCATCAGAAGAATCAATGCATTTCTCCAAGCCTTATACCTTAAAAAATATATAGATATAGATGATATAGATATCTGTAATGCAAGAGTTACAACTGTCTGGAACTTGTAAGGATTTTATCACTGGAGAATATTATTACTAGATTTATAAGTGACATGACTTCCTGTGTATATCGAGAACTAGAATATTCAAACCCCCACTGCATGTGAAGAGTTGTGTGATGGTGCCTTCTAAATGAGGTGTCACAACCTCCTACATCTGAACAGATGTCACGATGAGGGCCTGGAAATATGCCTTGAGACCCGTGCGTGTGTATGTAGATGTATGTACACATGCGCAAACCCATTCAAAGCTATGTGTTTATGCCCCCAAATGCACTAGTGTAAATGATCATGAAAGGCAGAGAAATGAATGCCCTTCCTATTTTCATTTTTGTCCAAGGGTCATTATTCAGTAAAAAAAAGCTGCAGCAATCCTTGGTATTGGAACTGAGAATGTAATTGAAGTAAAATGTGTTGAAAGGTATGTTTCTAACACATTCTTAAAAATCATTATTATCATTATGCTTCGTAGATTAAAATCCTATTTCCTATTCCAATTTTTAGCAAGAATACTCTCCCAATTTCAATAAATTTTAACTGCCATTAGTATGATAAGAAGTGCCAAAGTTATCCTATCCTATTCCTAAAATTTCTTTACTAAATATAGTCTTATATGAGAGGGACTGTCTCAGATCTTCCCTATTTTAAATATATTGAATTATATGCATAATAAATACACATAAAAATGTAATAATATTTGTAGATAAAAATTCAACTGCTTTAGCAATCTACAAAGTAAAAAGATATTTCCATTTTCCTTAAATACCAGGTTTCAGAAATAAATAATATGACAAATAGTACATATATTCTGAGGATCATTTTTATTCATAGCAAACTTACACGTCAATTCTATGTGTATTCTGTAACTTGCTTTCATAGTTTTTTGGTTTTAGAATATGTTTCAGAAATCTTATCCCATGAATTCATGCAGACCTTATTCTTTTTTAATTACTTATAGAGTTTTCCATTTTATAAATGTAACAGAATTTCATAAATTGTATTTTAAAAGACAATTAAGGGTTTCCCGCTAGATGTTAGTGTTTAAGAACAATGATTAAATGAATATAATTGTATAAAAATATTCAAGAGTCTGTTTGAATATCTCACATGAATTCCTAGAAACTGAATTATTGATTCAAAGAATGTCTGGATTTACAATTTCATAAAGATTTTTTATTTGCCCTTCAAATATGTTTAAGTTAATTGATGCTCTTATCTACAATGCTAACCCCAAATATTATCCATACTTTTATCATTGAAAATTCTGACCAGCCAATTGCATATTACCATGATTTGTTCATGTTCTTTGCCCATTTTTTATTGGTTGTTATTATTTGTTATTGGCTGGTAAGGAATCTTTATGTATTTAGAAATTCTGAAATATAAAGTAAATGAATATAAAATATCTTGCAAATGTGTTTTGTGAGTTTATTATTCAGTACTTTATCACAAGTTGTTTGATTTTCTTTATATATTCTGGGTGTATCTCCTGAGAATCACCCCCACCCAAGATACTTTGCATCTTTTTTATTATTATGAATGGGATATTCTATTATTTATTCACAACAATTAGTTTTTAAAAATAAGAATATGATTTACTCTTGTAAGCACCCAGTTGCTCAACATTCTTATTATTTTCAAAAGCTTTTTAATACATAATTTTAGGTATTTCTGGTATACAGCCATATGTACTCCCATTAGGTTTTTTTCCTCTTTCCTTTTTTCTTCTGTTTTCCTTCCTTTCTTTCTTTCTATCATACATTTGAATAATAGATAATTTCTTCAGAGAAAAATGCTATAGTACTGATGGTAGTGAGCATCCTTACCTTATTCCTGACGTTAGTAGGAATGCTTCTAGTGAACCATCAATAGGCATGCTGGGTTTCAGTCTGATACCTGGACTGAGTAGAAAAATATTGACTTTTTTTTCTCGGATATTTGCTGTGAAGAAACGTGAAGGTCATCTGAAATTTGCCACCTTTTTCCTCCTCCTCCAATTGGATACCTGATTTTTATACCTTGATGTCAAGAGGCTTTTACTTTTTATTTTTTAAGTTTTTATTTAAATTCCAGTTACTTAACATACAGTGTGATACTAGTTTCAGGTGTACAATATAGTGATTCAACAGTTCCATACAACACCCAGTGCTCCTCATGACTAGTACCCACCTTACTCCTCATCACCTATTTCATCCATCTCCCACCCACCACCCTTCTGGTAACCACCCGTTTGTTCTCTAGAGTTGAAAGTCTGTTTCCTGGTTTGCCTCTCTCCCCATTTTCTCATTTGTTTTGTTTCCTAAATTCCACATATGAGTGAAAAAATACGGTATTTGTCTTTCTCTGACTGACTTATTTTGCTTAGCATTATACCCTCTAGCTCCATCCATGTCTTTGCAAATGGTAGGATTTCATTCTTTTATATGGCTGAGTAATAGTCCATTGTGTATATGTACCATATATTCTCCTTCCCCCCGCCCAGATCTTGGGTTAGGTTTAGGGTTACAGCCAGGGTCAGGGTGAGGGTATGTGCCAGAGAAGAGGTTTTTACTTTAAATTGAAGTTTAGGGATGCCTGGGTGGCTGAGTCGGTTAAGCGTCTGCCTTTGGCTCAGGTCATGACCTCAGGGTCCTGGGATCGAGTCCTGCATGGGGCTCCTTGCTCACTGGGGAGCCTGCTTCTCCCTCTCCTTCCGCCTACCACTCTCCCTGCTTGTGCTCTCTCTCTGACAAATAAATAAATAAATAAATAAATAAATAAATAAATAAATAATAAACAAATAATATCTTTAAAAAATAAAATAAAATAAATTGAAGTTTAATCACTTGAAAAAAAGATTATAATTCTGTGTCTTTCCTTAGAAAGCGTAATACAAATTTTAAGATGACCAAATAGCACACTAAATATTCTTTAATTCAACATGATATTCACCATTAGTTTTTGGGAACTGAACATTTACCTAATATGTGTTTACACACATATAAATGCCTTAGGGAGACACTAAAAACTAATTTTTCTTAGTCTTGCATATCATTTATTCTTTTCATTGGTAGAATTGGTATGCATATTCACTCAGGATAAATCAATGTGTATTTGTATTTTTAAGGGTAAAGATGATTCCTGCTGAGTTAGAGAAAAATATATTACAAGCTAAAACAATATGTTCTATAGCTCCATACTTAACATGTAAATTCATTTTTATTTTCTTTACCTATTTTCATTAGTGGAAAACAACTGTTAAGGTAATTGCTAAGAGAAATAAAATAATCCCTAAGTGTGGGAAATTCCTTATAAAATTAAACTGAAATAATTAAGTTAACATTGCAGTATTTCTCTCATAATTTTCTGTCAGATATCCAATGAAAAGTTATCAGGACATGGACTATATAAAGGAATTTGGTCATCTCCATTTTTGTGGTATTATTTTACGAAAATAAATTTGGAAAGAAATATAATAACTGAAACTCGGAAGCAGTGACATGAGTTCCTATTATGGTTACGCTACTTCTTCCAGTCCTGGAGATACCTCAGAATATTTGAAATTATTAGGTACTTAGTGTTCGTGTCCAAGTCATCCAGCTTCCTGGTGCCCAGGAGTGCAGTGGTGAAGCGACAGGATTATTCCTGTGCTCCTCCTGAGTCTGTACCCACAACTCAGCTTGTGTCATCACCAGGGCCAGACTCCTTTCTGTGCCACAGCCACAGCTGGCACCACAGTGTTTGGGGCCTTCGACCCTCTCCACGACATCGCCGATATTTGTGAGACACACAGACTCTGGGTGCACGTGGACGTAAGTCACCTCCTTTAGTATGACTCATAACTTCCCCTTTAAAAAATGTATCCTATGAGCAGTCCTTAAAAAAATTGCTTCATTGGCATTGGGGGCCAGGTGAAACTTTCTCTGGAAACTAATTTTTATAATGAATAAAGTAGACTTAATATATTAGCCTGGAAAGAGCTACAAATGTATCAAGTATTTTAAAAGAGCCCAAACCTCTCTTCAACCAACAATTTAGAAAATCAATTTGATGAAATAGTTAAATCTGATTGTATTTATTTATCTATTTATCTATTTATTTTTATTTATTTGAGAGAGAGAGAGCACTCTTGAGCGAGCAGGGGAAGGGGCAGAGGGAGAGGAAGAAAATCTCAAACTGACTCTACACTGAGTGCAGAGCCTGATGCGGGGCTCAATCTCAGGACCCTGAGATCATGACCTGAGCCAAAATCAAGAATCGAGCACTTAAACAACTAAGCCACCCAGATGCCCCTTAAACCTGATTTTAAATCAAAAGAAGATTTAGCCCATTACTCTAATAAACATTTTAAAATTAATACATATTAAGGAAATCACAATTTAAGGAAATCACAATTTTTGATGCTATTAATTTAGTACAATGACTTTGGGCAAAACTTTCTTCAGCTTTGGTAAGAGTTAGACAAATTTAAAATTATACAATATGGGAGAGATGCTAATTTTTCTGTGGCATTGCCAAATTTGATGCCAACTTTTTTATCTGTCTCTGGAAATTATACAAAAGGTGTTTGAATTAATTAGAAACCTAAAACTTTACCGTGTCACGAATAGGCAATGAGAATTCACAGGAGGAAATTTTAAAATGCATTGTTCTTATAAGTAGTATAATGATAGCCAAGTTTATAATTATCTAACACAGCAATTAAAGCGTCATCAAAGTTTGAAATAATTTAACATGGGAAAAAGCGGCCGATGCTATTTAAAAAGAAAGAATTAATAGAAGAACACATATCTTTTGTACCTGTAGGCAGCCTGGGGAGGTGGATTATTGCTGTCCAGAAACCACTCCCATAAACTCAGTGGCATTGAAAGGTGAGACCTGCGTCATTGCTTGTGAAAGCAAAATTACCTGTTTAGGCTTCTGTTCTCTTTCATTAGACTGTGAGCACTGATTGGAGCTGTTTTATCACCTAGGGCCAACTCTGTGACCTGGAATCCAC
Source organism: Callorhinus ursinus (assembly GCF_003265705.2). Lineage (NCBI taxonomy): Eukaryota > Metazoa > Chordata > Mammalia > Carnivora > Otariidae > Callorhinus > Callorhinus ursinus. Next base: position 14,830,965 of record NW_027397073.1, on the reverse strand, counting down.
AGAAACCCATGGGTGTCCCCCTTCAGTGCTCTGCTATCCTCATCTGGGACAAAGTAAATGATTTCTATTTTTAAGTAGTGCTGTGATGGATGTCTTGGTAAAGACTAGCTTCATTGTGAATGTTTAAAATCAAAATAATTATGGCCTTATAGAATTAGCACAGTGCAGTACAATTTGCCCTCCTAAACTGACCCTTCTCCCTTGATCTTTAAGTAGCCACTGGGTCATTGAGGTGCCACAAAACCAAATGACTGTAAGCACAGGTGGTACCTCCATGGGTGGATAAGATCTGGGATGACACAGTGGGCAGTGATGAGGTCTATAAAAAACTTGATCATTCATGCCACACTTATTAAAAACACCATGAACAAACAAAATGTCTCTTACGGATCAAATTTGGCCCACAGGCCATTTGTTATTTCAAAGTGTAGGGCCAAAAATGTCGCTTATTTTAAGTGTAGATAACTATGAGTAACTGCAATATATTTTTAGCATAGAAAGCACAAATTTATGGGTTGTATGAAATTATTATCTGCTCATTCATTTGTGTATTTTATCTCCATCAATAGTAAACGCAATGCTACACAAAGAGCTGAGCCCATGATCTCCTCCAAGGAAGGATACAATGATGAAGTTCAACTTAGGAATTCTTATCTCCATGTCATTGTCAGAAATGCAAATGCATTTTATGTAGTATCAGTTATAGCTTTATTTTCTTTCTCTCTTACTCACCAGCAATCCAAAGAGTTTGGATATAAAAATAAAGTGTCAGTGTTCTTATTACAATTGCCTTAACTTACTCTTTTTTTAAAAAAAATATTTTAATTATTTTTAAATAGTGTTTAAATTCTAGTGTAGTTAACATACAGGGTAATATTAGTTTCTGGTGTACAATATATTGTGCTTATCTCAAGTGCCCTCCTTAATCCCCATCATCTATTTCCCCCATCCCTCCCACCACCTCCCCTCTGGTGACCATCAGTTTGTTCTCTAGGGTTAAGAGTGTGTTTCTTGGTTTGCCTCTCTCTTTCAGCCATAAAAATAAAATCTTGCCATTTGCCACCATGTGGATGGAGCTAGACGGTATCTTGCTTAAGCAAAGTAAGTCAGCCAGAGAAAGATAAATACCATGTGATTTCACTTATATATGGAATTTAAGAAACTCACTCTTGAGTACTCAGTGCCCACTCTGTCTCTTCTGAAAGAGTCTTTATTCTCTCTTAGCCTAGGCCATTCTCAGAGATGCAGGCTGGAACTTTTAGCTCTGCTTCAGACTGAAGTTGGCCACATGGCGGCCATATTCCTTCAATATATGCCTTCAATAAAAGGGCAGCTGCCTTGTGTTTGAAGCCTGCAGGTTAATAGGCTACTCCTTCCTGTCCTCTCCTGTGTGTGCAATATTTGGAAGTTATAGTTTGACTACATTTGTTTTCTTTAAGAAGCTTCTGAGTTTGCTCCCTCTTCCTGTTGCTAACAGGTCTGTCTTCAACGTTCAGATTTCTGATAGCTTTATGTTTAAGACTCAAAAACAAATGTTTTGCAGTCTTCCCTGATTTCTTCATCCATAGTGAGTACATTGAAATAGTACGTTTTATTCTGTTATCACATATCATGTGTTCCTCAAAGAAGTTAAGTTTCTGTTTTCTTGTTTTATACTTCTTTTTTATCATTTCTTAAAGACAGATAGATGATCAATGGAGGGAGAATAGAACCCCCAAACTACTAAAGCTTTCACTATTTTTAGGGTCATCTCTGGAAAATAAGCCTATTGTGGTGTAGCCTTAAATTAAGAGGAACATTTGATCCTTATCTATTAAACCATCTGAGTGCCTAAGGTTGCACATTACACCATTTTAACTCATGCCTTAATGAGCAGTTTAAACCAAGTATATTCAAGGGGCGCCTGGGTGGCTCAGTCGTTAAGCGTCTGCCTTCGGCTCAGGTCATGATCCCAGGGTCCTGGGATCGAGCCCCACATCGGGCTCCCCGCTCAGTGGGAAGCCTGCTTCTCGCTCGCCCACTCCCCCTGCTTGTGTTCCCTCTCTCGCTGTGTCTCTCTGTCAAATAAATAAATAAAATCTTTAAAAAAAATAAAATAAAATAAAAAAATAAAAAAAATAAACCAAGTATATTCAGTATTTGATGAATATATTTTCTGATGCTGAAAAGGCACATATAAGCACTATACATATATATATTTTGCTGTAATTGTAGATAAAATACAATTAAAACTATTTTAAATGTCTTTTATTTAAATATTTATTTATTTATTTATGTTAAAGATTTTATTTATTTATTTATTTGAGAGAGAGAATGAGAGAGAGAGAGAGCACATGAGAGGGGGGAGGGTCAGAGGGAGAAGCAGACTCCCCGCTGAGCAGGGAGCCCGATGTGGGACTCGATCCCGGGACTCCAGGATCATGACCTGAGCCGAAGGCAGTCGCCCAACCAACTGAGCCACCCAGGCGCCCTTTTATTTAATTTTTCAAGGGAAAGGAAGTGCCGTGTGCTTTTGTTTTTGTTTTTTTAAAGATTTTATTTATTTATTTGACAGAGAGACACACAGCGAGAGAGGGAACACAAGCAGGGGGAGTGGGAGAGGGAGAAGCAGGCTTCCCGCAGAGCAGGGAGCCCGATGCAGGGCTCAATCCCAGGACCCTGAGATCATGACCTGACCCAAAGGCAGATGCTTAATGACTGAGCCACCCAGGCGCCCTGTGCTGTGTGTTTTTGAAATGAAGTGCTAATCATGTCAATCTCTTTCAACCAGAAGGACTTTTTCATAGTGCAAAATTGAAACCCATTCAGTGGCTTCTCATTGCTTTTAGGATGGGGATTAAAATCCCTGACATGGCCTACAAAGCCTGGGAGGTACAGCCCATACCCTTCTCGGCTGTCCCATTCATCTTGTGCTTCCTTTTGGTTTCTGCCCTTGATATCCCTTGACCTGCCCTTACTTCCCAGGAGTCATGCAGCTTGTACCCTACGACCTTCACAGGAGTTTCTGCTTCTGCCTATCAGGGTCTGGCTCCATTTTGTCTCCCACACCTTCCCCCTAGCATCTTTCTAGTTTAGCTCCCACTGAACTCGAAAATGACTTTTACCCAGAGGTCTTCCTAGACTTTCAGACTAAGGGAAAAATCCTTGATCCTTAGAGCAGAATATTCCAACACTGTGAAACTCCTTCATAGCATTTAACCTGGGTACAATTTCACATCCACATGTGTCATATTTGGTTTAGTGTCCAACCCACCCAACCTCCTGAAGCCCAGGTTGTAAGGTCAGTGGGGCAGAGCATTTCCACCTTTGCTCGCCACAAATCCATGGCCCCCGCACAGTGCGCAACAGATTGTGGGTAAATATGACTAACGTAGCTTACTCATCCCATCAGGAGAGTGGATAAAACTTACACTGATTATGCTGTTTTAAAGTATTTTAAATAGTCTCCAGCTCTTGTCTAACATAACATTAAAAGGGAGTTTGAAGTAAACTAAGAAAATATTTACATGTGTAAAGAGGAGTCCTAACATATAGATACATAAGGCACTCTTTTCAAGGTATCATTTCTATTCCTTTCCCCTAAATACTTCAATTCTTACCACCACATTGTGCTCCTGATCCACAGCCTATCCTAAACAAAGGAGTGTGAGATTTTTCCTTTGAAGTTGGGTTTCCACAAACTCCAAGACAAACTGCCCTTCTGTCAGATCCCAGATTGATCACTGTTTGTTTATGTGACCTTGAAGATTGCTCAATATGTTAAAGTATCCATTTCCTCAGTCTACAAAAATGATATAACAATAGTACCTCTGCTATGAGTTTTCTGTGAGGCTCAAATGATATACTATTTGTGAAGCGGCCAGTGTGATAATAAACACATAATATTGTTATTTGCTTCTTGTACAAAATTATGCTTAACGTATATTTAAACGGTACCCCGTCTGTGCACGCGGATTTAGCCTTGGTTGTGCACACCCTTTGAGAAAAGTCTCTCTTTAACTGGGTGATGGGAAACATTTCTTTTCTCTAGTGGTTTCTTCTTAACCCTCCAAAGCAGATATTTCTCCATTCTTTCAACATCTTTTATGTGAGAAGCACAAAATTAAATGAATGGGTTACTTTATTCTCTACCTACTGTGACTCTCAGAGCAGTTTGCTAACTGGCACCCGAACGGCTGATTCATGGGATAGTTTAGTTCAAGTGAACGAGGCCCTCAGTTCTCATTAACTTCAATATATAGTAGCAAGTGATTTCAAAGAGCAGCAAAACTTCAAGGACTTTGAGAAAAGTTAAAGAAAAATATAGAAATCATGTTAATCCAATTATACCATCTGTTGTTCCAGATAAACCCAAAGAACAACTGGATATATTAAAATCCTAGAAAAGTAACATATTTTTATATAAGATAAAATTCTCTTTAAAAGTGCATGCACTGAATAACATACAGAATTGTTGAATCACTCGATTATACACCCGAAAGTAATATAACACTGTATGTTAACTATACCAGAATTAAAACGCAAAACTTTATACAATTTTAAAAAATAAAATAAATGAAGGTAACCAAAAAAAAGTGTATGTAAAATAGAAATGCTAAGTTAACTGAAATAAATAATAGTGGTTTCTTATTGAAATGTATATAGTCTGCACGTAGATATATTATTCCTTCTTTAGGGTCTTCTGGAAGCATGCAACCAGATGCGAGCTGGATATCTTTTCCAGCCAGATAAAGTCTACAATGTAGACTTTGACACTGGGGATAAAACTATTCAGTGTGGCTGACATGTTGATATCTTTAAGCTACAGTTAATGCGGAAACCAAAGGTAGGAATTTGTCATCCCTTTTAGTAGGTCCTCCTCATTTGGATAAAGAGTATAGATTATTCCATTTTTTTAGAGTTCTATTTGGGTGTCTTTTCCAAAGTTTTAGTCTCATCATTTTCCTAAACTTCGCTCAAGAAAACCGCTATGTTTCTAATTACAGATGACAAGCTTGGCTTCTCAGGTCTAAACCCTAACTGAGGGCATGTCCCACTGTTACTATATACTCTACCAAACTGTAGGAATAAAAATCTGATAAGAATATAAACTTGTCGGGCGCCTGGGTGGCTCAGTTGGTTAAGCGACTGCCTTCGGCTCAGGTCAGGATCCTGGAGTCCCGGGATCGAGTCCCACATCGGGCTCCCTGCTCAGCAGGGAGTCTGCTTCTCCCTCTGACCCTCTTCCCTCTCGTGCTCTCTATCTCTCATTCTCTCTCTCTCAAATAAATAAATAAAATCTTTAAAAAAAAAAGAATATAAACTTGTCTGCAACTTTTTTTTAAAAAAACTGTTTTTTCCCTCCTACTCATTGGAATTGTTAATAGTCAACTAGACTTAAGTCAATATAGATTCTCAAATGTGAACCCTTATTTATTCATGGATGTGCAATCTACCTTGGAGTCAAGATCAGCAGATGGTCTCTCCAAAGATTATGACAACAGCAGGACATGTTCTGTACCCTTCGCCTGCCCCTTATTTATGTGTTTTAACTTAAATAATTAGCATGCTTTTAGAAGCTGTTTCTATCACTCCATCCCCAGTCCTCTGTAGAAAGATGGACATTGGGTTCTGTGCAGATGAAAGCTTTGACATGAACTAACACCATCTATAATGTATTACTGACACTGCTATTTAATTTGACGTCTTTTTTGTTGTTGTTGTTAGAAATCTATTACCACAAAACCAGAGATACCACTTTTCATAGAAGTCACCCAGCAACAGCCTGATGAATAGGCAACATTCTGATACAAGAATATCAGTTACTCAGGAAGACAATCAGCTATTAGTTCATCTTGGAGTTTCACTGATAACTTTCACTATTCAAAGATATGCATTGTCTAAGTTCTTTTCCTGAAGATTTTTAAATATCCAGTTTGGAAATTTTGTTTAAACTTGCTTTAAAAAATATTCTAAGTTCAAATTTTTGCAAACACAAAGCTCAAAATTTTGTGTAGATCTCTCAGACACTGATAATCCAAATATCCCTCAGTCTGATTCTGTACAGATTTTATTTATGTAAATATTCTCATGGACCTCCTGAATTCTGTAAGAGGTTGCTGGTTCTGCTAAAGCTTAGCTGTCAGTCACTGCATATACCTTGACTTTCCTTAAATGAGTATATACACCTAGATATTGTCAACAGGTTTGTCCTTGAACTCATAAATGCTCAATATATATCAAAACATTTATAAAAGAAATTATATATATAAGGGATTATGAAAAGCATCATAGAGTTCATCTATTATTTTATACAATAGAGGAGTGGCATTTAACCTTTTTTAATGCAATCCACAGTAAGAAATAAATTTTATGTTGTGGCCCAATAATACATATACACACACACAATTAAAACAAAAGTTTCAGGAAAACACCTTATAATATGAAATTCTCTAATATTTTCTATTCTACTCTTTCTCTTTGAAAGAAAAGCTGGAATGACCCACTTAACTGGTTCTATTACCCACCAATGGCCTATAACCTGCAGTTTAAAAGGTACAGATAAGCACCTTTGGCCTGGAGTAAGCTAGACTGTCAAAGAACTGTGTACTTGGGCCACCTTGTTTGGCCTTCTATAAAACAGATGTGACCAATGAATATTTAGTATCTATATTTATTTACTTCATCTTTCTTATAAACATAAGGTTTCCGAATCAGAGGAAGATCACCTATTTACTTAGAGAATATCTCAGTGTCAGTTTCCCATACCCCGGTTCCCCCTCAGGGCAACACGGTGAGGCCATGTCACATCACCCTATGCGTGCGAAGGAGATTTCTACCACAGGACAGGGAGCCTGCAGTTCGGAAACTGGAATCTTGTACTTGAGCTGGCACACCCAATCAGAGGGAGAGGGAGGGAAGGAGAGAGCTCAAGTTTACTCCTGAATGCTAAAGTATCCTCTTTTGAAAGGCATTTGACTCCTGGGGAGATAAGAAAAATTTAATACCCTTTCCGTGGGTGCAGATGATTACATAAAAACTCAGTATACACCAGAATACAAATGCTTTTCCCATTAAAAAAAAAAAACATGACTCACACTGGAGATCAAGTTCAGGAAATGTGCATGGCAGGTTCGAAAGGGAGGAGTTGACTTGCAAGTTTGAAAAATTTTGTCCTCCTTTGCTCTAATTACAGAATGCATACTTCACTGATGGTAGAAAGAGGAGCCACTGTTAGTGAAATTCGTATTTCTTATAAATAAAATCAATTACATAAAATACTGTGATAGGTTATAAAAATAAGGAGAAAATCATATACTAATATAAGATGCTACAAACATTGACTATACATGCAAAAAAGCAAATATAACACAAAAGCTTCCTTTTACATGGATTTTTCTACATGGGTTGGACCACTTTTGGATTCTTAAAATGAATCTGTTTTGGCCATGAGAATGCTATGGGGAGTTTAATTGTCCAAAAGCCCCATCTGCTTCTCTTAAATTCATAATTACATTTGCCCCGGGACTGTTTCCCAAAGTTTTCTCCCAGCCAGTGACTGAGTCTAGGATTCTAAGGCATTCCCCTTCCCGAGAGGCGTAAGGCTCTTCTGACAGCTGACTTGGTGTGAGGGCCCTCCCCACTGGCCTTTCTGTATTTTCCTCAGACTTCATGGTAGTCTAGGGAGCTCAGGCCATTTAGCCCCCCTTTCCCCTTCACTTAGGGTCTGACTTCTTCTCGCAATCTGAACAACTCCTCCTACTCTCTTCCAACAAGTTACTTCCACCACTAAAATCCTGGCACTTTTAATCTCATCATGATGTCTGCTTTTTGGAGAACATGGGCTAATGGGGGCCAATAAAGCTTTAACTGCAAGTGCCATTGTCTTTAATATTCAACCTCTGTAGATTTTTTTTCACAGAGCTTAAAGATGCATTTGCAATATGGACACATACCTTGATGTTTTTAAATGCCAATTCAATATGCATGAATGCCACCAAAAGTTCTATATGGAAAATTCCTGGAGAGTAGTAAACTCTATGGTAATCACTTCAATGATCCTTGGCCTCATTTCTTCAGAATTGAAAGTAGGAACATTCTTCATCAATCAATTTCTATTAACTTTTCTGCTTCCCTTTTTAACAGTTTATAGCTTCCCCCGAACCAGATTGCCCTCAAAGAAAAATTTCTGGCATAATATCAGGTGATAACGTGGTTATCACAATCCATCAGTCCATTGATATTGAATCATTCCTATTCTTAAGCATTTCAAATACTAACAATGCCTTTTCCAAATGAATGTTTGTTCAAAATTGTGAGAGTTGTTGGTTCTAACCACATATTCATGTAATTAAATTTTTTACACATATTATATATGTGTACATATAAAATATACATATTATAAATATTACACAAAATGTACATACATACTTCCTGTGGAGAAAGGTATTGAATTCACTGAAAAGGATAAGGAGTGAAGGAAACGAATTCTGTTGGAAACAAGTTCTGGTTTGAGCATAAAGTGTGGTCTCTTAGGGCTCTTAACATCCCCGCTTGCTCAGTTGGGTTCACCTGTACTTGCGTGGAGGGTCACGGAGCTCCCACATACGACAGGGCCAGTGGAATTCTGTGTTCCTTGAACATTGCAAATGCTGTGTGTGGTGAGGTGGCAAGACATGGAAGTTACCTGTATCTCCTTAGCTCACATGCATGATCCACTGTCTCATTAGGCACACTTTACTCACTTTACCTACAAACACAAGCCCAAGGCAAAATTTTAAAGAATTTCAGGACAGCAATGGCAGAGAATTAAATTAAACACAAAACCCTTCTGAGTATAGGGCCTGCGTGACCGTGCAGGTGGTATGCCCATGAAGCCAGCTCTGATTACAAAGGCTTATGTTTTGAGAATCCTCTAACTTGCCACTTCATGTGGTTGTAAAGCCTAGAATAACTGTGAATGCATACCCACATTTTGGGTTATAGGTGTATGGACAGAAGCAGAGATCAGTTAGGAGGCAATTTCAGTAATGGGGAGAGAGTGACTGGGCTGGCAGAGTGGCAGTGGACAGGTTTGTGTAGAAAGATGAGGAGTTCAGTCTTGGACATGCCATTTTGAGATGTTCATTAGTCATCTCAGTGGAGAGTTGAATAAGTAGTTTAGTATATAAGTCTGAGATTCAGAGAGAAGGTCTCAAATGAAAACAGGGGGTGGGAAATTCACCCCCTGTATAGGGCTTAGTACCATGAGACAAGCAGAAATCACCAAGGAAAAGAAGGTAGGTGGAGACACAGACTGGACAATGCTTCTGTGTCTCAGTTGCCCACCTTTTAGGGCTCTTCTAAAAGTAAATTTAACCAAGTGATTCAAGTACTGAACTACATGCCTGTGTAGTAGCAGAAGCTCAACGGTTGTTAATTTTTAAATACATTCTGCTGGCAAATATGCCAAGAGCTTTATTTGTAGTATTTCTCCCACTCCTCATAACATTATATGTAATTTTTAAAAATTTGCTCTACATACTAGACAGATGAAAATTACATGTCAAAATATTTAGCGAACATGTGTAGATCTAGGCACTGCAGTATGGAAGGCTAAGTAATTGGCCTTAAGGTCACAGACAGTAGGGATCAAAGGGGGATGAGGATCTGGAAATAAAAATGAAGTAATAATGGAGAACACCTACTAGTAGTAAGATAATAATCACATTATTTAAATAAGTACATTTAAATAATTATAATCAATTTCAGGAACTTTTTCAATGTAATTTAAGGAAACTTACTTTTGAATGGAAACTTTATTTTGATTTTTTTTTTAATTATAGGGAACCCGTGGCTTTGAGGCACAGATCAACAGATATATGGAACTTGCAAAATACTTCTATAAGGTTTTGAAGAAAAAAGATAACTTTAAGCTTGTGTTTGATGCAGAGGTAAGGACGTCTTTTCTTTTTTTTATAATTTAATTGGTTTATACTTTGCTGAGAATTCTTACCTGAATCTTATCTGAGATCATTTTAAAAGTATACTTAGCAAGTATCATAAATATTTTTATCTTATCTAAATGCAAATCACTTAGGTTTTAAAACCTGTTTCATTTAAGTTTTATGTCTTGTATGCCAAGGGTTCAAAAGACTTTGATGATTATATTCAATATTTCATTTTTAAGACAATTAAAACTACTTGGTTACAATTGCTTTTCTGATTTCTCTGGCACAGAATAACAGTAATTTAATTGTTCCTAACTTTTTTCTTGTATGTTATACTATGCAGCTGGGTTTCTGGACAGTAGATCATAGGAGAAGGTGGACTTCAAGTTATGATAATCTTTAGTAGATCATTATTAAGCTACTAAGTAGATATTAATGAAAAAATTGAGATTTTTGCCAGCATTTTGTCCATTTTCCTATCCAAGTCCCAGTCAACCATCCAATGGCATGAAGCCATGCTAATAAAAACAACTGTTAGGGAAAAAATATGCTTTGTCTGTCTTTGAAACTGTTTTCCTCTGACTATATTATTATCTTAATTTTTGTGAGTCTCTTGCAGTCTTAAGTGGAAACTAGAAGTAAAGTCTTTTTTTTAATTTAATATTTTTTTAGAGAGAGAGAGGAAAGGAAGGGGCAGAGGGGGAGAGAGAGAGAGAGAATCTTAAGCAGGCTCCACACCCAGTGTGGAGCCCCACATGGGGCTGGATCTCATGACCCTGAGATCAAGACCTGAGCTGAAATCAAGAGTCAGACACTTAACCAACTGGGCCACCCAGGCGCCCAAAAGTCTGCCTTTTTTTAAATACTGTATATACTCTACGAGTTTATTTTCCTTTCTGAAATGAGCTTAAATTTAAGTAAAGTTCTCTTACGCTTTTTATCTATGTGAAAGACATCCAGTCACTGAAACCAGTGAAATAACCTTTTAGAGGTTATTTCAAGGTGAATTCAGAGAGAGGTTAATTATATATGTCGGAGATTTTGGAAATATAAGTCCTCCGATCTGTACCCACAGCCACTGTTTTAGTGAAGTCTTCTCCATTCTTTCCTGCCTTACTATCATAGCCTAATATTCTAATAGCTAATATTCTTCTCTCTCCACTTGTTCTCTCCTCTAATCCATTGTCCATATTTCAACCCAAATGACCTTTCTCAAATATGAAACTGGAACTAGCATTATTGTTTAAAATATTTTGAGGAATGGTCATGGAATGGGCGGCTGAAGATCTCTGAGGGAACTGATAGCCCAGAGCACGTTGAGGATGACCTGCAAAGACAGGAAAGTCACCAAGAATTGTGGTAGGAGAGGTTTTCCAGAAAGACAGCAGGAGCCTATGCCAAACTGGGAACTCTGTGAGGACAGTGCCCATTTCTGTTGTCTCTGTGCCCAGGGTCTGATGTGTATTACGTCCTTAAAAACTATTTTTAAACATATTAACAATCAAATTCATTAAAATACCTCTGAAATACTTAAGGAATTAGGTAGGGTTTTAAGGATACTTGTAAAATTTTTGTTTGATTTAGCCTGAGTTCACCAATGTCTGCTTCTGGTATTTTCCACCAAGACTTAAACATATGCCAAAAGGTTTTGAAAGAGATCAAGAACTCCAAAAGGTAAGTGTGTGTGTGTGTGTGTGTGTGTGTGTGTGTGTGTGTGTGTGTGTGTTGTTTTTAATTTTAATATTGCCTTTTAAATAATGTGTCTGTTTGGTTAGTTTGACTGGCTAGTACATGGTGGTCATGTGGCCCCAAGCCATTAATTTAATACTTGTATAGAGATGAGCTCAATCTCAACATGTCAGTCATTTTGCAAATTAATCCAGTCATAATTTATATAATTGAAAAATATTTACTGAGTATTTAATATGAAATATGCTGAGTTTCTTACTCTTGCTTAAGCCATTCATCAATTAATGTATATCAGGTGTTCCAATAAGAGTTAGAGGTATAAAATAAATTAGACAGAATCCCAGTCCCAAATTGGCTAAAAAAGCTTAGTAGGAGAGAAGACAAGAATATAAATCATTACAATTCTTAACAGCAATAGAAGAGGTAGTTGGAGAAGTGTTACAAAATTTGAAATACTTATCAAAAGATCATCTGAGCAAGAATGTGAGATTTTATTAGAGAACAATAAACAATAATACTGAAAAAAAATCCAAATGAATATCATAGCACGGGGGATATTTTGTCTTTACCTTAATGATATATGTTAAAGTAAAGAGGATCACCACCATTATATGTAATTTATCACATATATTTATTGTAAGTTTTTAACCAATCTTAAGCATGCATCACAGATACACATTTTACTTTGAGTTATGCCAACATCATAACCACTTATGTTGGGTAATGTGAGGTGTCCTGGCATGCACTGAACACAAACTCTCTGATTTCAGTATTTAAGAGCTTCAGCTTTTTCAATCATCAAAATCTCACTGGGCTTGTAAGTCCTAAGTGAAAATAAAGATTGTTTTGTTTTACTTTTTGCTTCTCATAATACTACTTGTTAAAATATTTCATGGTTTGAGGTAAGTTTTAAGTGAAACTCTTCATAGTTTTCAAGTGTGGTCTTCCATGAGGGCAGTTACTACCAGCTGAGAGCTAATAAGGCACGTATTTACACAGACTTGCAAGCCAGCCCCCGAGGTACACACAGCTTGTTTACCAGTGAGCTGTCCCTCTCAGGGACATGTTCCTGGATGGAAGGCAAGGGGAAGACCATGAAACAATTCCTTAAAATATTGCAGGCAATAACTAGTATCTATTATTTTATGATCATCTTGATTAACTAAAATATTAACTAGGGAAGGACACTACATGAAATGCCCGACTAAAAGGGACATAAATATGTATTGGCTTCTACACAGCCATTACATAAGCCTTAGGGGGAAGTTAAGTCATGGATAGCATCTGCAGCATTTTAAAAATGAACTGTGTGCAGAAGCAAACGTTTTGAGAAGAGGAGCAGGTTGAGGTGTTCTAGAATGCCCTCTTCTGGCTTTCCTGAGCGTCCGCGCCACTTTGCCCTGTTGATAATAACCCGAGAAGGTACTAATGTGATCCAGTGTCATGTGTGTGTTGTTGTTGGAAGAGCCATACAGGATGATTACACAGGCGGGATTTGTTTCTGTGAAATTCACAAAGAAACTGTTTTGCTGCAAAACAGTGACCTTGTAGAAAAACTCAAGATGTAGTAGAATAATTCAAATAATGAAAGTTATAATACCAAAACATGCCATTTTTCCATTTCCTATTTCCTTTCACCTCTTTCTCAGATACTTCTATTTGAATTGCCATATAAATATAAGCAAGATATCATACAACCTTCTTTAATGCATTCTAGCACATTTATCTTATTTTATGCATCTGGTCATTGTGAAGTAATGAGAGCTACAGTATGAATGTAGAGCATGATGGGTGTATTTTTTTTTCCTGTACTAAGCCTCTTCTTAAAAATTATCCCTGATAGTTTTAAATTGCCTGCTATTTACTCCGAACTAATGATAGTTATGTAGCCATCTAGAATGTGGGAGAGCATATACTTGTAAAATTACCTTTTAATAATATTTACATTTACACACAGATTGCTCCGAAGATTAAACACAGATGGTGAAGGAAGGCGCAACCGTGATAAGCTACCAGCCATGTGGGGACAAAGTAAATTTTCTTCGAATGGTTTTTTCTAACCCTGCCACAAGGCGAGCAGATGTTGACTACCTTATTGATGAAATTGAAAGGCTTGGAAAGGATTTATGAGACTTCAGTATGAGCTTGAATACAAGTGTGAACAACAACTTAAAAAAAATCTGCTGCTGAAGATAACAAGAGAGGAATACTGTAAGTGGTATCCTCTTTTATCCTTTGCTATGTAAGATGATGAAAGGGAAGCCGGTTCACTGAAGATAAATAAGTTCAAGTTCATTCATGTATTTGTTATTTTCATTATTTTGATCAAAATTATTGAAAATCTGTTAAATGTCAGCTACTTTTCTTGGTGTGTTCAGAGTATACCAGTGAGTCAGAAAGATAAAAATCCCTGTTAGAGGATTTTTGTAAAGGAAGAAGTTCCACTGTGGGCATTCAGTAACTTGGCATATATTTACATGTTGGAATTAACTGAATAAAGACTTCCTGAATTGAAATCATTTTCAATATCACATGGTAGTATTCTGTCTCCATAAAAAATAAAATCATACACAGCATGTTTCTCTTTTTCAAACAGATCAGATGGAATAAAGTGTTCTGTATTTTGGAGCAAAGAGACAGGAATGACAGGGTCTGACATACCTCCCTTTTGAACCTTGCCTTTGTATTTAGAGGGGACTGTGGGTCTACCATGTTTCTATGCAATAATTTAATTCATTTTTTTTCTGCAACAGCATTTTTAATGTCTCTAAAGATCAACTGCAGCGACATCTTTTACAGTTCTCCAAAAGCATATCAGCCATATTTTATAAAATGGAATCAGGTGGCTCCATATTGATGATATCATTAGCGTTTTCCAGCTCCACTTTGGAGATAATAACAGCTAACATTAATAGAGCACTTGCTGTATATCAGATGGTATGCTAAGTATTTCAGCTTGCACAGTCTCATTCAGTTCTCTATTAATGCTGTGATTTAAGTAATTTATTATCTCCATTTCACGAATGAGAAGATGAAGATTTAAAGAGTTTAAATAATGTGTTTAACATCATGCTGCTGCTAAGTAATGAAACCTAAATTTGAAGCTTAGGATGGTTTCTTCTCAAGTGTGCATGACAAAGAATCTGCCAAATATCTTGCTGTAATTAACATTCACTACCTACCAGTTGAGCCGTTTGTCAAATCACTTGACTTAAGCAGTTCTCTTTGCTCTTCTCTGAAATAGGAATAATAACGATGCCCATGCTACAGGTTTTTGTTAGAATAAAATGTTAAATATTTTTTTAAATTGTGTCAGTTTTTTTCTTTTACAACGTATACATGTATCAAACCATCATGATGTACACTTTTAATATCTTACAATTTTGTCAATTATATCACAATCAAGCTGGAAAAATAAAAAGATATTTTCTCGATATAGAAAAAAATCAAATGATTCTGTAACTTCAAAGGAATCTGAAAACCTAAAACTTAATATCACGTTCTGGGAAATGTGGAGGGAAATATAGGGTTGAATCTAGAGAAAAATATAAAGAGGGAAAAAATTTAACATAGAGTATATGTAACTTCTTCTTTATAGCCTGTTGACAATTCACTTTCCCCCAATAGACAAGGAAGAAGCTAGAAGAGACCTATAACGTTGACCGTGTATAGGCTTAGCGCATAATTAATGTTAGTGTTGCATATTTCATTTTTTAGTATGCCAAATAGAACCAGAGACTTAAAAATATATACCAAGTAAAAATAAAGTTCCATAACATTGGTTTTATCTTTATTAATCATTCAGGGTTACAATCAGATATTGTCACGTTTCTTTACTGCAGAGGACATTGTACCCTTCAGTTTTCCAGGCTGCGTTGCATTCATTCAAGTTAAATGTGTAAGAACTTCTATATTTTAGAAAGAAAAACACATGAATTGGGATAGAGATTCTTTTCAATTGTTTTTCTACCAAATAAATAAGACATTTCAGATCCAAAGTTTTCCTCAGAGGAAACATAAAATTGATTATGCTGCAGATTTTGATAGGCTGTGTCTTTGTGGGATACAGGGAATGGCAGTTTAATTATCTAAGTGCAATGTATCCCTTGATAAGAACTCCTGCTCTAGACAGGAGGGTTTGTTCCAAATGTGATTGGGTTTGTCAGGCTTAGAAACATAAATCTGTTTCTTCCCTATGCATTATGCATGATTGCCTATTATTACATAAAGGTTATCAAAGACATATTAAACATTTCCTTTTCAAAAGTGCACCTCAAGTTTCTTTGTCCCTATATTCACAATTGTGGGTACTGGTGTTATTTCTTAAAAAACACTTGGAAATAAGAATATAGGAAATCATAATACTACTTCAATATAATGTGCATATTGTGTGGGTTATATAAACAGGTTAGAACAGTGCTTTCTTCTAATATCGATTCTATGGATTAAGCAAATATTTTTTGTAGCATTTCTAGAAATCTACAATCTGAGTTTTTCAATGGTGCCCCGTTAATAGCAATGAACCTAATAAGAATTGTTCTGTTATTTTGAGGTATGCAACATTTTCAATTATTTGGATACCTTTTTTATACAAGGTTGAAAATTTGTGACATTTAAATTAAAGGATAATATTCATTAACCTATGTCACCCCTTACCTCCTTGACCTTGGATTATTTTCTATTTACTGGTCAATCAAAATTATCTTAGCCACAGAACACTTAACCACTTTTCCCATGGCTATGTTCTCTCAAACAAGCATCTGGCATTAGCCTTGAATTGCATGAAATAATGTGTGAGTTTGCCTTCCATAACTTACAGAAATTCTATAGAAAGGCCCCTTTCTTGCTGCTAAGAGATTTAGTTTAACATGAAATTCTTAAAAGAATATTACCAAGTTGTTTATTTGAGTTTTTACCAAACATAACATAATATGTTTTTAACACTATGAATGTCATTCATTTAACCGAAAGAGAAGACTCCCAGAGAGACTGTATCTCCAGAATTTAGAGTATCAAAAAAAGAAGTTAATGTATTTCTCAAAATTGTATTTTTGATTCAGAGTGCTTCTATAGAATCATGCACAACACATAGGCTTTTATTCTGATGGCAGTTTCAAGGATGCATTAGAGGGGGTTCAAGCCTTGAGCACAGAACCTTAGTTTTAGAGGCTATTGCAATAAGCCAAGGAAGGATAAGGGCCTAGTGGTGCCAACCAATAGGGAATTAAGAGCTATTTAGGAAGTAAAATTACCAAAATGTATCCAGAAGAGAAAAGTTGATAGAGCCTGCTGTTCAGTTTCTAGCTTGAGAGACAGCTTAGATCTTAGTAGCACAGAAATCCAAAAGGGAGAGCCTTATTAGCCCAATGTCATTGGTCTATTTAGCTTGCGTATAGTAAATAAACTGGAATTTATGAATTCAGAGGGTTTAGCGTTGTGGAAAATATCACTTAAACTATGTAACTATTGGTGTATAAAATGGAGATGTTTCATGATTGAATAAGCTCCCTTCTGTGTAATTAATGTAGAATCATACATTACTTAGAGACTCTATATGTTAATGCAGGTCACAGAGCATCCTGAACCAGCACGAAAGAATCTGGGAAACCATTGGGTAATTCCATACCTCTTCCTACTTTCTGCTTCATAATCACCTCTATCCTCAAGAGTCTTAGTAAGGCTTTGTACTGGGTAAGATCTCCGGTTTGTTTGAGTCTGATTTAACAGTCGGATCCCTTGTATTATCGCAATGGTAATCTTTTACCCAAGAGACTGATAAGGAATATTTGAAGCCTCTGGTGTAGTTAACTCTTAAATATTTCCAGTGCAGCCCTGCAGGTGTGGGCCTGGAACAGGGAAAAGCCACTGAGGCCCTATATTTATTATAAACAATCTCTCTTTTGCTGAATCATGTTACTCTATATCCTTGCATTCTTCAGTTTTCTGTCTGGCTTTTGTCTCAGCTCAGTTGGGCCTATAACTCCCTTTGATTGAAGGGTCAAGGTTTTGGGTTCCCCCCCCCCGACAAATGTCTGACTTTGACATCAGTCTTCTATCCAGGTCACAGCTTTTCATGTTCATTCTGACCAACCAGTCCCTTGCTTTTCCTCATGGGCTGTTTGTCAGACCCTTAACCCCCAGCCCACATCAAGGGTCAGGAACACCAACCCCCAAGTGTCTGTGCTCTACTTGGCACCTTCCTCATTCACTTCCATTGTAATGAGACCTGGTTCTTTCCATCAAAAGTGTACTTATTCTGCAAGGTTCAACCCAGGGTACCTCTGAGTCTTTTTCCTGGGCCAAACCCTCCTGTAGGAAATGTGAGTACAAATTCAACAAATATTTTATAAGAATATTGGAATTTATTCCCCCAGTCTTATGTGAGGTCCTATCTCTAGGTCCCCATTATAGTTTTCCTTTTTACAAATATAGTAGTTGATGGACATTAAATCTTTCTCATCTTCATTCCCACATGGAATGTCCTCTCACGTAGAAAACAATTTTGCAAGAAGCTTCCTGGATACAATGATGATAGCAGCTATGCTGATGTTATTTAAACTATATATAGAAATAATAGACATCCCATTAAGTCATATCCATATACTCCCAAATTAATGAACCATTTATAAAGAACATGGATATGCCTTCAATTCTGCACCTCAAAGGATATTTCATAGTCTTATCCTCTCCCAACTTCCACACAATATTCTGACATTTCCTGCTAAAGTGGAAATTTTCTTAATTTTCTTGAGAAAGTAATTTTGAGGGATGTTTGGGTGGCTCAGTCGGTTAAACATCTGCCTTCGGCTCAGGTCATGATCCCAGGGTCCTGGGATCAAGTCCTGCATCCGGCTCCTTGCTCAGCAGGGAGCCTGCTTCTCCCTCTGCCTTCCACTGCCCATGCTTGTGCTCTCTCTTTCTGACAAATAAATAAATAAATAAAATCTTTTAAAAAAAGTAATTTTAGTACCTCTAGTTGCAAACCTTACTATGTTTTTAATTATAAAATAATTAAATTACCTTTGGTCAATAAATTCTAGCAGAACCTTAGGCTATGGTTGTTGAAAGACCATGAATATTTTTGCTATTTTTACTGTGATGAAAACAAATAATTAAACTGGTTTCTACAACTGCCTAAGTTTAAATCACTGGTGAACTGCTTATGAAAGTCCTATGGGACTACATCAAAATAAATAGTTTTTGTACAGCAAAGGAAACCATCAACAAAACAAAAAGGCAACCTCCTGAATGGGAGTAGATATTTGCAAATGATATATCTGATAAGGAGTTTCTATTCAAAACATATAAAGAACTTATACAACTCAACACCAAAAAAACAAACAATCCAATTAAAAAATGGGCAGAGGACCTGAATAGACATTTTTCCAAAGAAGACATACAGATGGCAAGCAGACACATGACAAGATGCTCAACATCATTCATTGTCAGGGAAATCAAGTCAAAACCATAATGAGATATCACCTTACCTGTCAGAATAGCTAAAATAAAAAAAATAAGCAACAACAAGCGTTGGCAAGGATGTGGAGGAAAAGGAACCCTTGTACACTGTTGGTGGGGATGTAAATTGGTACAGATACTGTGGAAACCAGTATGGAGGTTACTTAATAGAAATATCATATGATCCAATAATTCCACTATTGGGTATTTACCCAAAGAAACAGAAAACACTAATTTCAAAAGATATATACACCTCTACATTTACTGAAGCATGTTTACAATAGCCAAGATATGGAAGCAACTTAAGGGTCCACCAATGGCTGAATGGATAAGGAAGATGTGGTGTATAATCACAGTGGAATATTATGCAACCATAGAAAAGATGAGATTGTGCCATTTGAGACAACATGGATGGACCTAGAGGGTATTATGCTAATTGAAATAAGTCAGACTGAGAAAGGCAAATACCACGTGATCTCACTAGTATGTGGAATCTAAACAAAACAAAGCACTAAGTGGATAAAACAAAAAGCAGAATCAGATCTATAAATACAGAGAATAAGCTGGTAGTTGCCAGAGAGAATGGGGCTAAGGGTGGGCAAAATTCGTGAAGGGGAGTCAGAGATACAGGTTTCCAGTTAGGGAATGAATCAGTCATGGGAATAAAAAGCACAGCATAAGGAATATAGTCAATGATATTATAATAGCAAGATAGGACATATGGGGACAGATGGTAGCTACACTTGCGGTGAACAGAGCATAACATGAACGTATGGAATCACTAAGCTGTACATCTGACACTAATGTAACATTGTGTATCAAGTCTATGCAAATAAAAAACGACAAATGTGAACATTTGTTGAAAATGTGATAATAGGTAATAATAATACCTGATCTTTGATAGCTGTTTTCCAGTTTAAAATCACATTGACATAACTTATTTTATTTTAGCTGATTGTTTTCTAAAGAAGGCACTGTCACAAAATCTGTGAAAATAAGGAGTATACCAAAGAGGTTAAGAGCCTGGATGCTGGAACCAGGCTTCCTAGGATCAAATCCTAGCTCCGTCCCTTACGAGCAGGCAAATTGGGCTAGTGCCCTGCTTCTTCTGTATTCACTTTCCCCATCTCTCTACTAAGTACCAGTAC
This sequence comes from Callorhinus ursinus, assembly GCF_003265705.2. Classification (NCBI taxonomy): domain Eukaryota; kingdom Metazoa; phylum Chordata; class Mammalia; order Carnivora; family Otariidae; genus Callorhinus; species Callorhinus ursinus. The sequence continues at coordinate 14,810,762 of NW_027397073.1, read as the reverse complement.
TACTTCCTCACAGGTTGTATAAGAATTACATGGATTACTTTGCATATGTTACATACTTTAAATGTGCCTGGAATGGAATAAGCCTCTAATACATGTTAATATTTATACCAGAAACACAAGCTTTACGAGCGTTCTTGTTTATTTGTTTGTTTAGTCTTTTAGGTAGGTTTCAAATTCACTATTCCGTTTCAAAAGTCGGATTCTTTCTAGTTTGCCGTGCTGCGTTTCCATGTGCAAAACGTGTGTGAAAGGCATGATGTGGAACAGTCTGTAGTTGGGCCTGGAAGCCTCGGCAGGAATTTGGCAGATGGCAGTGTCAAGAAAAGTATGATCTCAACTGTTGAAAGAAGAAAGATGTAAAGATTATGAATCTGTTACTTGAGTGAAAGGTATTTCAAATAATTCGACAACACCCCCAAAATGGAAACACTCTTACTCTGGTTCTATCATTTTATTTCCTAGGTGCCAAGAACACCACCTTTCTGATAAAATGACCAGACTTTATCAGAAAATGTAACATTAATCTAGAAGGAAGAGGTATATCCTTATCTGGGAAAGAAATTTTACCAGAATTTCAGCCCTGAGTTATTCTTGATCCAAGGTGAGTTTGCCCATTACATTAGGATGTGCCATGAGTTTAGGGTCCACCTGTCCGAGATAACAGCAAGAATAAAAGCTATTTTTGAGAATCCTACTCCCAGTGTTGACCAGTATAAAGAGATATATGAGATACTTAGGGATTATTTTTTTTTCTTATTTACCAATTTAAAATTTCTTATTTCTTTTTCGAAAATTTCTATCTAAATTCTAGTTAGTTAACATACAGTGCAATATTGGTTTCAGGAGTAGAATTCAGTGATTCATCACTTACATATAACACCCAGTGCTCATCACAACAGGTGCCCTCCTTCATAAGAGTCTCTTACGGTTTGCTTCCCTTTACCTCTTTTCTTCTTCCCCCTCCCAATATGTTCATCTGTTTTGTTTCTTAAATATACCACGTCTTCTTTATCCATTCATCAGCCAGTGGACATTTGGGCTCTTTCCATTGTTTGGCTATTGTGGACAATGCTGCTATAAACATTGGGGTGCATGCACCCCTTCCAATCTGTATTTTTGTATCCTTTGGGTAAACATCTAGCACAAGTGCTGGATCATAGGGTAGTTTTATTTTAACTTTTCAAGGAACCCCCATACTGTTTTCCAGAGTGGCTGCACCAGTTTGCATTCCCACCAACAGTGCACAAGAGTTCCCCTTTCTCTGCATCCTCTCCAACACCTGTTTGTCGTGTTGTTAATTTTAGCCATTCTGACATGTGTGAGGTGGTAGCTCATCATAGTTTTGATTTGTATTTCCCTGATGTTAAGTGATGTTGAGCATCTTTTCATGTGAGACTCAGGGATTTTTGAGACAGCAAGCAACACACTTGGATCAAAATAATCAATGTTACATTTGCTGAGGTTGGTCTTGTATTCCCAGGCAGACCATATAATCTTGGCTACAGAGACCTCGCATGTATTTGGAGCTTGTACTTGGAACTGACCCATGATTTCAGATTTTCTCTTGGCAACCCTGCAGTCCTGTCTGGGAGCATTTTACCACTGCAGTCCCTTGGGAATATTTCATGCCACAGTTAATCTTTCACAGATAGTAAACACAGTATTTCCAAGTCTCAGCTCCCTTATTCCCATTCGTCAAATTATTTAAAGGTAAATAGAAATAGAAGTGAAGCCATATCCAAATTATCCTTGGCTTAGTCAAGAGCTAGATGTATGACACGATTCATAGTTTACGTTAATTCCCTTTGCCTGATCACATATCTCAGGAAATAACTGGCATAATTAAAAGTGCAACAACCTCATTCAACACGTTAACTTTACCATGTGCACTCTATTTCAGTGACTTATGGATAATTTTGAAAATCAACATTACTCAGCCCTTCTCAGATCCTACGGATTGATTTTTGTATAATTATAGCAGGTGCATTCGGTAGCTGTGATGAATTAAAATTTCCTTGGAACAAATGATTTATGATAATTCAACAGTTCCAGATTTTTGCTACAATAACTGTATCAAAAAGTTAAATGCCCCCAGGAAATAGGATGACAAAAATGTGACAATGCCAGCTATATATGGTTGTTTAATAGCTTTGTTAAATTTGGTCTGTACTTCTTCCTTGATTTCCAATGTGAAGAACATTTCTGTGGTTTTGTTTTTCTCTTATGTGAGAAGAATAATTTTGTATCATTTTTCTTTGCATTTTATGCTTACCTTTCATCTCCTAACTCCAAGACCATGAAAGATAGAGACTTCCTGGTTGAGTATTATGAAACAGGGCTTAGGCTAGGACAAATTTCCTTCTGCTTTAATTTGTTCTGGAGGTGGTCTTAGGGGTAGAAATATTATATTATGCTGCTATGGGGAAATAACTGATATGCTGTACTCTACTGCTCATTCCATTCCATCTGGCTTCCTCTGTCTTGCATTGGCAAGTAAGTTTCATGCCCTCACCGTGACATAACTTCAGTTATTAGTAACTCCACAGTTCTGTATTCTTGTAACCGTTCAGCACTTACACTGACCCCTTTGGACTTGGAAAATTTCCAATGCTTTCCCCACACTATGTTAGGGATGCTGGACTCCCTAGGAGAATTGCAACGTAACAAGATACACCACAATTTTTGCTTTTTGGCCCTTTCCCTAAACCTGTTCGGGATCTTTCTGCTTTCTGCATTACTTGTCCTACTTGCGCAAGACAAGAATGTAGACTGACTATAACTCTCAGAGATTGTTCTGGGAATGCAAAATAGAGCAGGCATGCTGGAAAAAACGGACTTTTTTGTATAAAGTGAAACACGGACTCACCATAAGATCTAGAAAATTCCATTCCTAGGTATTTATCTTACAGGCATAAAAACTTATATTTTTAGAAATCCTGCATGCAAATGTTTATTTATAACAGCTTTATTTCTTTATTTCACCAAAAAAAAAACCCTAGAAAACCACCCAAATTCCCTTCAACCAGCAGATGGACAGATTGTGGTACATACTCCATTGTACACTCTCAGCAAGAAAGATGAACAAACTCTTGGTTCTGTTAATAACACAGATGATGCTCAAATCCATCTTGCTAAGTGAAAGAAGTTACATATGAATTGTAGAAAAAAGGCAGAATTATGGAGACAAGAGATCAGATGAGTGGCTCCATAAGCTGAAGGCTGGGGGAGGGGCTGTCTCTAAAGGGGCAGCATGAGGGAATTTGGGGGCCATGGAACTATTCTGGGTCATGACAACAGCGATGGATACACTACTCCCTGCCTTCGTCAAATCCCAGAGAACTGTGTAACACAAAAAGCAAAATTTAAAAGAGCCTATATTTCACAACTCGAGCCACATGACAAATTTCTACTTTGGCAGAAGATCTGAAGTATGAAAATAACAGTGAGTCACAAGAATTTGGGAGAAATAGGAATTGAATAGGATCCTGTATAGTGGGCTTCTGAGTGACTCTGCCTGGAGAAAGGAAAACAGAGAAGTTGATATCAAGTTTCTCCCTTTAATTTCAGACGATTGATCCCTGAGCCCTCAGTGGGTCTTTTACATTTGTTGCCATGACAATAGAGCTGTGGTAAAAGAGCCACAGACTATGGCTCTCCAGAAATTACATGTTTCATAGGATGATGTAACTAATAAAAAATGATAGCGCAACATACTGCTCCGTAGGCTCAATCTGGTTCTCTTTTGGTGCAAGCTGTCTTCCTAACCATACCATCAGTTTTTATGACTTCAAAGCCTGGTGAATCATTTGCCCTTGATCCACCGATCGTCACAGGCTATGGTTTCTTCAGGCCACATAGATTCCCGCAGTCTCTTCCGCTGAAGAAGCTACTCTTATGCCCAGTGCACAATTTTTACTAGTTTGATAGTTTTCCTGAAGCTTGTTCATTGGCAGCAGAAGAGAAAGTCCTTGCTCAACTGACCTGTGGAGACAGTCTACTGAGTTATGACTTCTAATTCTGTCTTTACAGATATCTCTCCACTGCAGGTGTTGATGACTCATAGGAAATTTTTTCCCAATGTCTCATTTTCAGTTAGATGATTAGCTCTATAAGGACAGGGACTACCTCTTGAATCCCATTTTGTAACCAGTGCTAATGACATAAATGGGAAGAACACAATTTATACTTACCGACTGCTAACACTGAATACATTGCACTGAAATGATATGCTTGGCAAACTGGCTCTCTCACTGGATAGCAACGTCTTCTGGGTCAGGGATGAGGTCCTATTCTAGTCCTAGGAAATAATGGGAATGCACTGATGCCTAGTATATCAATGAGTGTCATGCACTCAGATGGACATAGGAAATGCTTCAGAATTTTGTTAATACTATAGGATAGTGGAATTTGGAATTATTTTTTATATTTTTTCTATAACGTGTCATTCCTTATACCCTGTTCACAGTAGAGAAATGATAGAGGAGCGTAAAATAATTTAATGCATAGAGCATATATGACATCAACTATGGATATATAAAAACTGCATAAAATCAAGAGTTAATTATTTCATTAACTGCAAATGGCCCTAAACAAGTCATGTAATATCCTGAATTCCAAGGTTTTAGGTATGTGTATCATAGGGAAGCAAAATCAGAATTTTTAAATATAATGACTTTATCTGATTATGTGCCACCCATTATCTTGCCAAGGTTGTTATGGCCTTCTCCCAATCCTTAAGCAGGTTTCTGCAGTGCACTATTAGAGAAAGATTACTGGGCTGCAATTCAGTGCTTTGGGTGTTTGAACCTCGTGTTGTTTCTTGTAGTTCTTTTACTCTGGGTCATGACCCCTGAACATTGGTCCAATCCTGTGATTCTCCAGGGGAGCTTTTTAAAATTATAAAAATGCATGGATCTACCCCAAACAAATTAAATGAGAATTTCTGGGGTTGTGGTCAGACTATTGGTTATTGTTTTTGTTGTTTTAAAGCAACCCTAGCGATTCTAAAATGCAGTTAAAGTTGAATCACTGGTTTACAAGCCAATAAAGTTAAATAGAAAAGTCTGACCTCACTGGGTTCTATCCCCAGAATAGCCACAAAGAAATTGGCTCAAGAGAATGAATTTATACATTTATCGTATTCAGTATCTTGCTCTACTACAACATTTTTTAAAAGATTTTATTTATTTATTTGAGAGAGAGAGAATGAGACATAGAGAGCACGAGAGCGAAGAGGGTCAGAGGGAGAAGCAGACTCCCTGCTGAGCAGGGAGCCCGATGTGGGACTCGATCCCAGGACTCCAGGATCATGACCTGAGCCGAAGGCAGTCACTTAACCAACTGAGCCACCCAGGCACCCTCTACTACAACATTTGATGAAAGTTCAAATATTTACTTTGAGCCTAAAAGTATCCAGTTGACCAAAAGAGCTCATTTATCTAAGCATTTAATATGTTAATACTATGATCTATGATTTTGGATATAGGTTCTAAGTAGAAAAATATATGATTGGTCAAAGAGGTCTTATGATATTGAGAGAAGCAGTCATTCATTCTGGAATGCAAGTAGCTGAATCTATTTCAATCATGTCTCTCTCTAAATCAAAAAGAAACTATAGAATTAAAGCAAAACTTATTTTAAGGATACTTAAAGGTCTCATGTAAGTGACTTCTAGGTCTGTAAGAGGGATACAGATAGACTATTGTGTTTCTCCATAACCTCCTCATGTGTATCAACTAAATTGAGAAGACTTAAAGGCAGCTACTTATAAGGAATAAAAAGAGATTGATTTATTTAAGTGCAGGAAAAGAATAAGAAAGTGACAATACTCCCGGTCCTCTCTGTAACTCCGTTCACCAGGTAAGGTTGCCTCAGGGTTGTTTTGTCTCTCCCTCGGGAAGGAAGAGCAAGGCACAGAAGAGGAGCTAATGACTCCTTCTAGACTACAGCTCAGCTACAAGGGGATGAGCTTGCTGGTCTCGGAAGAGCTGAAGGAATGCTGTGGGGTCTCCTGGGATGATGCAACAGAAAATATGGCATCACTCCCTCAGCGCTTGGTGCTGGCTACAACTGAAAACATTTTTTAAATGATTTAAAAACCACTCCTTGCTCCTCTTAGAAACAGCCCCAGCCCCAGCTTGTTACTCATGGACTCATTTTATCCGGTGGATGGCGCTGGTATCTGTGGCAGCGTGGGCGTGACCGCTGTTTTCAGAGGCTCAGATTACCTTTGGATCCGGTGCTTTATTGCACTTAGAAAAGTAACAGTATAAATCAATCAATCAATCTTAAAAAAAAACAGTATAATTTAAAAGAACACAACTGTTGTGGGTTTTTCATTCTGCCCCATATAGATTAACATGAGTCTCTAAGTGATTTGAATAAAAATATACTTCATATCTTAATGTAAATAGTTTTATCTTACTAGTTTGGGACTACTTGCCTTTACCATTAATCTGGACGTTTCCTTCATGTAGGCTAAGAGCTGTTCTTTCACCTCATCTTCCACGGTGGGAGGCTTTGCAGTGTCTCCATAAATATGTCAATAAGCAAGTAACTTCATTTCCATAAGCTCAAATTTTGGATGTACATTAAAGAATATGTAACATTTTAACGTGCTTATTAAGAATTTCAATGTGTCCTTTTCTGAACTTCCCTCTCAGAAAAGTGCTGATTCTTGGAGTTTTATATCTTCAATTCTTAGAGCTTTATATCTTGCCAAATTCTCCATTATATTCATCGGGATAGGTAGCAAACAACCTCAGAGCCTTAGTGACTGATGACAACAAAACTTTATTTCTTGTTCACGCCACTTGTCCATTGCAGATTGTCAGGGTGCCTGGTCTCGAGTATCTTATTCTAGGCTGATAGAACACCCACTGTCTCTAATGTCACTGGTCACTGTGGTAGCAGAAAAGAGATAAATCACGTGTGGGTTCTTAACATTCCCAGGAGGAGTTGTATGTCACTTCCCATCATATTTGTGGACCACAACAAGTTATGTGGTTGTGCCTCATCTCCAAAAGGGCAGCTAAATACAAAACTAACGTGTATCTGGAAAGCAAAGACATGGAAATAATTTGGTCAATAGCACTAATTACTAACACATCTGACCTTCTCATCATCAAACTGGACACTATCCCATTTCTTTGACCAAGATAAGCTCAGCCTGTCTCCTGGAAGTTAACTCAAACAACAACAATAACCACAACAAAACCCAGTTTCATTGCAGGATCAAGATCAAAGTTCAGGATTGTTGGGTAAAGTGTGGTAATTTCTCTTTGAAGGAGCGGTAAGCCATAGTCTGCAACCAAGAACCAGATGTGGCATGTCTTAATTCAAAGACCGATAAACTCAAAGACCAGTCATGTGTCCTGAACAAACCCAATACACAATGATGGAGTAGACAGGACTAACACTGGAATACTCCCTTTCAGAAAGAGGACAAGGAGACATTGAGCTGTTATTAGTACATAGTAATGCTAAAATTTCACTGTGAAATGTCAGGAGCACCTTCTACCATGAGGGAAGGGAATATATCCTTTGATTAGGCCCCCATTTGATTTATCGTTCTGACTCCCCAACCCACTCTTCTCAAGAGTCCCTGGCTCTGCCATTTGGAGGCTTTTATTTTTCCATTCCCTGCCTTGCCACAGATGAACTGCAAATTGCAGAATCTGACCTCCTTGCAGATGAGTGGTTTTCTCAGCCCGCTTCCTGTCTATAGATGCTGGAGTACCCAAGGCTAATTTAATCGCCAGGTAGTCATATTTTGTCTACAATCCAAGTTGGCTCTTCCTTTGTTAGGATATCTCTCTCAAAAACTTAGTAGGCTTCTTATATAGTCGATTCCAACAGTTCACTATGTGAATAGTATCATCCACAGATCTTCTCCAGACTTGTAGCTTAGAATTAATATATTTCTCCACGGTCTCGCCTCAGTATCCAGCCCCCCCACGCCCCCCCCCCCCCCCCCCCCCCCCGGCCCCCCCCCCCCCCCCCCCGGTTAGGTGTCTCTATCTCTCTTTCGGCTTAGTTGTGGGTCCCTGAGAGCTGTTCAGTCTTCCATGGGACAGCTGTCCCTTTAGTCTCTTTCCCCTGAGCCATTTTGACCAGTTGAAAGAATTGATCAGAAACTACTTTAATCCACTCTTTGATTTCAACTAAATACAGTTAGAAGAGCTTGTTAGAAAAACGTCCTTCTATTTTCAAAGCATAAAGAATGAGTCTAAATTGGAGAAACCTGAAATGTGTGTGATCTGTCTCTACCGAAAGGCCAAAACTCTAATATTAGACTTTGATAGAAGAAATATTTATATGACAAATTTGACCTCCAAAACTACTCAACTTCTATGTTGCTGACACGTTTAATATTTATTTTAAAAAATGAAATTCTCTTGTCAAATGAAGTATCCTCCAGACATAAATAAGTAAAACAAACCTCTAGCCAAATGATCAATAAAAACATAGAAGAACAAGTTAACACTGGGCATGAAACAGGGCCTCAAATATAGATTCTACAGAGATTTAAAAAAAAAATCATAACAAAATTCAAAGAAAAAAACCTATGCTACCAATTTTGAAAGATATATTACCATAATTTTCTCAAGAAGAAGTAGAATAATAGAAGAAAGTGAAAACATTAAGGAACTGATTTAATAACTCCACGGCACTATGAATAGAGATACATCAGGCCCTGGTGGTTTTACGGATGGGTTTTACACACTTTCAAGGAACAGAGAATTCTGACTTTATATAGACTACTTTATCACAGAACAAGAAAAGAGGGCGATCCTCAATCTACTTCACACGTGTATTCTAATTATTTTAATGAAACCAGAAGGCAGCAGTATAATAAAATCACATTTTATACCAAACTTCTTTGTGAACACTGACATGAATATCCTAAACAAAATGCCATTAAGTCACACTTAGCTGTGTACGTACATCTAAGAGAAGACTCCGTATCTTAAAATAGAGTGCTCTGTTAATCTTTTAGTTCAAAGCCATTTTGATCAGCTTCTCGACAGGTGTTTTCTGTGTAGTTTCCAAAACACCGCAGCCTGATTTCAAATTTCTTATAGAAATAAAGAGTCAAGAATAATTGAAGTCAGTCTGAAGTACAAGGAAGAACTGGCCCTACAAAACTTTGTGCGAAACCGGAGGAATTCAGGCACTGGGGGACTGGCACCGGCGTAGGTCAATCAATCACTAGGTGACTAGAACTGAAAGTGAGAGTTCATACATAATGTAATGAAAAAGGAAAAATGTGGGCAAGCGGGATATGCACCAATTTCACGATTAATAATTTCCTTCTTGAGAGAGGGTGAGTAGTGAGATGGGAAAGAGTTCAAACAGCAGTTCAACGAGATACGGACAGTTACAGTTAAGTATTCTTAAGCAAATACGAACAAAATATTAAGTTTATTTGTCTCCATGATGGGTGAATGGATATTTGTTAAATCATCTATACGACTGAAATATTTCATAAATCAAAAACTCAACTTTGGTGTGGTTGACCACGTTAAGCTGACAGTCGGAAAACTTGACTTACGGTCCCTCCTCAGCCTATAATTGCCCCTGTAAGTTCACTGTCTAAATATCAGGCTTCTCATGTGTAAAGCCACCAGGATAGCTATGTGGTTTCAGGCCACACAGTCTGTGCCCTTCCCTGCCCAATGGTAATGGCCGTGGCCGCTCCAACCCATGTAATTCCCAGGAATTTCAATGTGCTTTACATTTTGGCTGGGTGTATCCATCAGCCGGCGTTTGTCAGGGAGGTAACTACAGCTCTTGCTCCCTCCTGCGCATCCCCCGAGGAGGCAATTACGACGGGATCACCAGTGTAGCGAGCTAACTGGCTCTTCCTGCCTATCCTTTCCAATCCAACCTCACTTCCTTATGGTAAATGCGCACAAATTCAAACTCCCCTCTGGGAAAACAGTCCACGTATCCTGGCTTTCATCCAACAGGAGGCACACTGAGCCTGGACAGGCTCCATTTTTGAATCGAAAAGGCCTTGGTGAGGTTTCTCGGGGCCCACGGGCTCCCTGCAGATCCCTCCCGCCTCCCGGACCACGGGTTGCTTACCAGACACGGAAGACTTAGTCACAGACCCGCCTTCGCTCATCCTCTCGGCGCCTCGCCTCCAGACGGTTCGCCCGACTCACTCACAGACAGGACAGCCCGGAGGGGTCAGAAACAAAACTACCGTCAGTGATTTTTCTCAGTCAGAGTAGTGACCGCTTGCTTGCTTGCTCTCCAGGCGGTTCTAAAAGCTGACAACCAGCACGGCCTGGAAAAACCAGGCCCCGAGCCGACGCAGACAAGATCTCCACGGCAAGGGTAAGGACCGTCTGACCATCCGTCCCACTAACGCATTTGGAAAAAGGCAGTGGGACTTCGGAATCATCTTTCCGATTACACTTTCCAGTTTGTACCCCGACCCACACCCTAACATCCCCTGCAACGTGCAGTCGCCACAGCTGCGCCGCCACCGGGCGTCTCCGGCCCTCGAAGGACGCCTCTGCCTCGAGCACCCACCGCCCACAGGAGTCAGTGGCGGTGCGCAAGCCGCTGCCCGATGCCTTGCCCCCCGCGGCACGAGGCCTGCACCCGCCGCCAGGGGCTGGTGCTCGGTGAGATTCCATGCTCTCACCGAGAGGGCAAACTCGGCCCTGATTCAGATGTTTCATTCAAACTAATGAATTTGGATTCCTCCAGGCCTCGGAGGGATAAGGAGCATGGATTAGGTCATCCTCATTTAAAGAGTTTTGTTTGGATGGGCACGGAGGAGGTTACTGGAGTTGGCGTTTGTTTGATCTTGTCAGGCTTGGTTTTACTCCTTATCAAGGCAAATGTATCTCAGTTTTTAACTTCTGGCCTTTGTCATGCCCGCGGGCCTCCGCAAGGCCCTTCCGCCTGCCCGGAGCTCCCATCCCAGTCAGTCCCAGGGCAGCTACCCGCCGCGCAGCTCGCGCAGAGCCCGGGCGAATCCAGCCACACGCAGCCTTCCAGACCTCTCTGCAGGGCAGCCTCTTCCCTCGGGCCCTGTCCGATGACTCGCGGCCGCTCCAGAACTTCAGCGCTCCCTCTCAGTTCACCGAGACCCTGTGTCCCCCGCGGGGGCCACGGTGGCGGCCACGTGCTCCGCACAGGAAGGGTGACCACTGTGCTTCCCGCTTCTCTTCTCCGGAGGCTCGGGTCTGGCTCTGCCTTTGTTCCGTGCGGGGGAATTGCTTGCTGCCCCAGATGGTGCCGTCCGGTTCATAGTTCAATATGACCGTAGGGCGAGCTCAGTACCAGTTACCCAGTCAGGCCTGACAATACACGCCGGTCTTGTTTTCTGGAATGACCTTAAAAGAAGAGTCAAATCAGTATGTTTTCATGGAAGGGCCAGCAGATGCATGAATTTTGTACTGGGAGGTCTAGTATTTCAGTATCAAAGTCAGGGTTGCGTCAAACACCTCCATGGTCTACAGGTAACGACTCCACCTATGGTTTCCTTTGGTTGTGCAGGGGTGGATAGGCCGGGCTCCTGTGGGTGGAGCACTCCTAGCCACTTCCGGTTTGGCACTCTGCCCAGTGGTAATGGAATTTTGCTCAAGTAAACTCTTTTTTTTTTTAAAGATTTTATTTATTTATTTGACAGAGGGAGACATAGCGAGAGAGGGAACACAAGCAGGGGGAGTGGGAGAGGGAGAAGCAGGCTTCCCACTGAGCAGGGAGCCCAGTGCTGGGCTCGATCCCGGGACCCTGAGATCATGACCTGAGCCGAAGGCAGATGCTTAACGACTGAGCCACCCAGGCGCCCCTATGACTTGTTTTTTTAATCTTTTATTTTTGCTTTTCCTACACAAATGATGTAAGTTTCTTAGGTATTTCATTTAAAAGCATCCAATAACAAAATGTTAAAATGTCACAAGATCTATTTCTTGATATTGGGGTTGGATTGAAGCTTGTGTTCCATTTGTAGTAATTCTTTGAACTACATACTTGCACTGTGTGCACTTTTTTTATGACTGTTTACCTCTATTTTAAAAAAGTTAAAGAAAATCACCACCAGTTTAAGCTACTATGTGGTAGTGTTTACCAGACTTATACTCCTGTGCACCTGCCAAAAACAATTAAAAACCGTGGGTAAAATACAACAAAACATCTCTTTGGAGAGCTGCTGGGGCATCAGGAATCTCACTGAGATGAGAGTAAAATTAGGATTCCACTTCTGTCTGAGCGGCATTTGATGATTCTTGGCATAGGTGGGGGCGGCTAAGAGTCATCAGAGTTTTGAGCAATCACAGTGCTAACACGCAAAAGCTGGAGTTCAGGATTGTCCTGGCTTATGTCCCTATCAGAGGAGTCAAGCTTCCAGAGAAAAGGGAGGCACAAAGAAGTGCCCCAAGCACTTGGAGGTTTTCCCCTCGGGGCAGTTGCTCTTCAGACAATAGGTTAAAAAAAACCAAGCGGACAGTGGGGAAACAGCAGGATACATATGTGTATTCTTAGCTCTGTCTGCTGAGGCCTAGAAAAATGATAACCCAGTAGCACTGGCTACACCTAGTACCCAGATCTCGATATTTAAATTCATTCTCCAATAAAAGGAAGCAGGGATTCTGTAGAAAGGGCACAGGAACACAGTAACTCACTTGAAGGGCCTCCCAGTGGCCAAAGCTGAGGGAATTTGAACAACCAAATAAAAAATGATAGTATTACATTTTAGCCTATAGAATAAAATGGATCTGTGTGAACCTCTTCTGATATAAATGGATAACTGAACGGAAATTCAAAGGGGGAAGAAAAGACTTTATTTACATTAGAACAAAATGAAGAAAATAGTCAGTCCTCAGTACACAAACACCGCAATAATAGTTCTTGCAGATAACGTCAAAGGGTGCTGACTCGAGTGGACAAAAGTATGATGAAAAACATAATATTTTCATAGTCTTGAAGTATTTTCCCCATGTACTTATTAGTTACCAAAAAAATGTGAAGCAATACCACCTTAATCATGTGATCAGAGAGAACATCAGCCAGTCATCAGATATACCAATAAATTTGATGCACTGAAAAGGCACATCACACATTCTTCATATGTGCCCAGGAAATGAAAAATGATGAAGGACCAAACATCTGCCATGGCGATAGTGAAGGAAACCGAGGAATCGTGACACCCAAATGCAATGAGGGATCCTGGACATTACTGAAAAAGTAGAAAAATTCTATTAAGGTCTGTAGGTTAGTTAACAGTCTTGTACCAATGTCAATTTCACGGTTTTGATAATTATACTATGTCTATGTAAGATAGTAACATTGGGGGGGCTTTGGGAAATAGGAGAACTCTGTCTCATTTTTGGAAGCTTTCTGTAAGTCTAAAACTATTTCTAAATAAAAATTAAAAATAATGTCACAGGATATATCGTCAAGTAATTTATGCATGAGATTTTTGATTTTTTCTGGTTTAGAAATATCTTATGCTCTAGTGTTCTAAATCAAAGGTCAGTCAACTTTTTTTTGTAAAGGGCTCCATGGTAAATATTTCAGGCTTTGAAGACCGTGTGGTCTCTGTCACAAATACTCCACTTTGTTGTAATGTGAAAATAGTCATAGACAATATGTAAACAAATGGGCATAGTTATGTTCCAATAAATCTTTATTTACAAAAACAGGTAGTAAACTGGATTTGGTCCAGGGGTCGTAGTTTGCCAACCTCTTTTCTTGACTAAGATCAGGATGAGTCATTTGATTAACAGTTTATCAGAGTTATCTCAATGTGGTATGAACATTTCTTCTAAACCCAAGGACACTCATTAATAATAGACTGTTATAATTACTGATTTTAAATGTAAAATGAGAAATTTAATATGTACTTTAATATAGTTAAATAATGAATTCTCTATTCTTTCCCACTGGTTTCCTATGTTATGCTATTTTATACCCTGTTTACCTTTTTTAAATTACAGTGCCTAATACTGTAATTCCTTATGTTCTTTCATAATAAATTAAAGTATAGCATAAGACAAATTGGATTATGCCTGTTTATCCTTGGAAAAGTGTAAAGTATGGCACATTTTATTATATTTTAATATTATAATAACAAAAACATTAATTTAGTTTATGTTGCTTTTCCAAGAAAATAAAAATAAAAAGTGTATCAATTATTTACAGAATAAGATTTATTTAGAGTGCCTAAGGGTGCTATAATAAGGATATTTAATTTATATTTTAACAGTTTTGAAGAATGATCTAAAGACCTGAGAAGACCCATGTTTGAACTATACAAGCATAAATATTTTTAAAGCCATTCAGGCAGTACTATACAGCAGATAATTTATATAGGTCCAGAAACAGATCCTGAGAATGTACTGAGTTTATATGGGAGGTGAAGGGAAGCACCTGCTGGGATGTGAGCCAATAATTGGCCTCACCAGGCTGGCCGCCACTGTGAGTGCACGGATTTTAATCCCACTGGGATGCTATGAGAGTGAACAATTATTGGTTGGGGGTTGCTCTGAAGCATGGTAATTCCCCAGCACTCTGGCTTGCTGTAGGTACAACAAGTCAGGCTCCGACAGCAGGATGAAGCCCACAGGCAAAGAGATGCAGGTGCAGGCGACAAGGAGTCAGGCCAGGGCTTGCTGAAGCAAGCATACAACAGGGGGCTTCGTTGGACATTGACAACATCTACCGTAGTATAACTGATGAGCCAGCTTCTGATGCTTAGGAAATTTTCACTGTTATTTTTCCTACTCTTTTGCTCTTTTGGGCAGGGTAGAGAGCAAGTTTGTTTAATAGAGTATTTTTATTTCTTCTCCCTTCTTTTCCCTTCTTCCTCTTCCCCCTCCTCCTCCCCTCCCCTTCTTTCTCCTTTTAGTTCATGTCAATTTAATTAGTGAAAAAGTTGATCACATAGCAGCAAAGAGACACATTTTCCATTGGACATATGTTGCTTCACCACTTAAAGCTCATCTCCAAAGCTTCATTATATCTTTCCTTAGTTGGGAAAATACTCTTTTGCTAGGGAGGGCAGCCCAAGTTAAGTACGAGGCTATGCATTTATGGTAGCAAAATGCTAAGGAGTCCTTCAGAGCTGCCCTGCAGAGAACACGTCTTGTAGGGATCCGAGAGCTGGCAGGGATGATCTCCAGCAGCTGGGGTCTGATCCGGGACCTACATGCCCTGCTCCCTGGAGCTCATCAGTGTTTGTTGTTGTTCATGATTTGGTAGAGCGCCGTTGGTTTTGGATGCTGTTGGTGTCTGAGTCCAGTTTATTTCTTCACCATATTTAACCAATGAGTACGCCAGGAGGAAAATACAGTAAAGGCTAACTCAATTTGAACCCTTAATCTAGATGGATAGTGGAAAAGAGAATTCCTTCTTTGTTTTAGAAAACAAATTAATAGGGGCACCGGGGTGGCTCAGTCCGTTAAGTGTCCGACTCTTGGTTTTGGCTCAGGTCATGATCTCAGGGTGGTGAGATTGAGTCCCGCCTTGGGTTCCATGCTCAGTGCAGAGTCTGCTTGGGATTCCCTCTCTCTCTCCCTCTGTCCCTCTCACTTGTGCATTCTCTCTCTCTCTCTCTCCCTAAAATAAATACAACTTTTTTTAAAAAAAGAAAGCAACTTAATAGCCCTGTTTGACTACTGAATGTAGGGCCCCATGATATTTAACTTAGATAAGAGAGGTTTAAATAAAGAATAAGGGCGCCTGGGTGGCTCAGTTGGTTAAGCGACTGCCTCCGGCTCAGGTCATGATCCTGGAGTCCTGGGATCGAGTCCCGCATCGGGCTCCCTGCTCGGCGGGGAGTCTGCTTCTCCCCCTGACCCTCTTCCCTCTCATTCTCTCTCTCTCAAATAAATAAATAAAATCTTAATAAAGAAAGAAAGAAAGAATAAGTTTTCCTCTGAACTAAAGCAAAAGAGGATTTGGAGTTGTGTTGTGTTGATGCCTCTAGAAGATGAGAGAAGAGAGGGGCAGAAGAGAAAAGAGAGAAGGGGGGGGCCAAGGGGATGGGGGGACACTGGGAACTTAAGAGCAGCCTGGAGCCTCGTGAAGCGCACATCCACCCAGAAGTTCCTTAGGGTGGAGAGTCACCAAAGTATCACTAACTAGTGATATTTTACATGCAATTTAAAATTTTGCTATTCTGTGATGCAGTTATTCACTCTGACCCAACATACTTTCAGTAAAAATCTGGTACAAACAAAAGCCTTGGTTGGTGGAGTCTGGGACATGAAGAGAAAATAATCACAGTATTTTATAAAAGAGCAGCAGTGCAGCAAGCAATATTTAGTAGCCAATATGTTTATGCCATACATCCTCTCAGGAGTGGACATGAGACTGATAAACCTCCCTTCAGTAAGAGATTCGGTTGAAGGGGCATCCCACTTTGTGGGGCTGGCAGACTCCCAGAAAAATACCACTTCATAACAGAATGTCAGATATTCTATAAAATAACTGGCCTAGACTCTTTTAAAACGTCAATGTTTTTAAAATAAGAAAGGAGATCAGAAGGAATGGAAGACTTCTCTTTACTACTCCTGCACAGGAGGAAAACACCAGAAGCATTGCTTTGAGGCAATTATGCTGGCAAAGGATTTTATAAGGTCAATGGAATGGAGCAACTGTGACAGCAAGTGACTGAGACATTGAGAACAAGACCCAGAGCAAATTTCCAAGCACTCTGACGTGTACATTTTCAAAATAGGATATCTGTTTGACATGAGCAAGAAAAAAAGATTCCTGTCATTTCCCTGAGAAAAATAGGAGTGGTCATTCTCAGTGACTGGCATTAAGTTAGGGCCAAGTAGAATTTCCCAGCTAAGGTATCTAGGTAAAATCCTATTAGATCCAGAGGATTCAGGATAATGCAGGAATATACCATGTTTCAATGGCATGAAAGACTAAGTAAATAAATAAATGTGCTGTAAACGCTCTGTCCTAGATTTAGAAACGTAATAACTAAATGCATTGTGCAGATCTTAATTGGATCTCTAAAGAAAGAAAAGAAACCAACTAAAAAAGACATTCTGGGACAATTTGGGCATTTTAAATATGGCCTCATGATTACATGGTATCACTGAACTAACAACAATTTTATTAGGTGTGGTAACGGTATTGTAGTTATGTAAGAAAATGTTTTATCATTAAGAGATGTGCATGCTGAAATATTTAGGAGTAAATGTCATAATGACTTTTCCAGAAAAAATATGTGTGTGTAGATAGATAGATAAAGGAGATATGGCAAAATAATAACAATTGGTCATTCTAGATAAGAGTGTCTGTCCTGTGTTCATAATACTATACTTTCTTCTGGACTGTAGGTTTGAAAATTTTCAAAATAAAAATGAGTGGGGAGAAAAGAGTCTTGAACTAATTCTTGGTGACCTCTAATATCAAAGACCAGATCAAGTCTGAACCAGCAGAAAATGACAAATAGTTTGGAAGGTAGAGAGGAGAGCAGAAGAATGTGGTGCCATTGTTGCTAAGAGAGAAGAGTGTATCTAGAATAAGAGAGCCGTCCAAGTGTTCAGAGCTCCGAAGAGATCATATAAGACATGGGCTGAGGAATAGGCATTGGATTAAGTAAGGTGGTGGTCACTGCTCATGACATACAGCTCAAAACTGAATTTCTAGTTTGAAAGATAAAAGTGAGATACAGTGAATTATTTTTTTAAAAAATGGAAATAGCATCATGATGGAAGTGAGGAAGAGACAAAAGTAACTGAAGACCAGGCAAACTGGTGTCCCTACAGAGAAGCACAGAATTGAAAAGCCCAGAGATGGGAGAGCTAACAAATTCTGCTGACATATAGGATTACTTTATCAGCAACTTCCTAGTTCCATTCAAATTAAAATGGGTAGTTGTTCTCACCCTTGGTTTAAGTTGTGCCATGAATACAAAAGAAGACAGAAGGGCAAGGAAGGCTATTGTCAAGAGTTTCTTAGATCGGGGCATTAAATTTCAGATGACTAGGCTGTGAAGTGTACAGAGGAGTGGTCTAAATGAAAAAGGATGAAGTAGACGTATTCATGGACTGGATGGATAGGAAGAAGTTTATGTTAGAGTGCTGTTTCTTGAATTAGTGATTTTGAAGGTGAAACGGTATTTGATGATAACAGAAAAAGGAAAAAGTACAAAGTAGGTATGAAATTATATGAACAAAGGAATTTCAAAAAATGAGGCCATTCTTTTTTTTCTTTTTTGAAGATTTATTTATTTTAAAGAGAGAGAGAGTGTGCAAGTGGGAGGAAGGGCAGAGGGAGAGAATCCCAAGCAGACTCCCCACTGAGCGCAAAGCCTGACTCAGGGCTTGATCCCATGACCCATTAGATCATGACCTGAGCTGAAACTAAGGGTCAGAGGCTTAACCGATGGAGTCACCCAAGTGCCCCCAAAATTGAGGCACTTCTGTGATTGTGGCTCTAGGAGTCACACCCAATGGCTATCTGAGAAAGCAGCCCACTTAGAAGGGAATTATGTAACAAGGGCATTGTATTTTGTAGGAATTTAAGAAAATATTTCTGAAATGAAACAAGGCGAAACCAGAGAGGGAGACAAACCATAAGAGACTCTTCATCTCAGGAAACAAACTGAGGGTTGCTGGAGTGGAGGGGAGGTGGGAGGGATGGGGTGGCTGGGTGATGGACATTGGGGAGGGTATATACTATGGTGAGTGCTGTGAATTGTGTAAGACTGATGAATCACAGACCTGTGAAACAAATAATACATTTTATGTTAATAAAAACAAATTTTTATAAAAAGAAAATATTTCTGAATAAATACAACTAGAAATTTGGGGGGGCATGGGAAAACATGCAGTACAGAGTAAACATTTGGATTGATTGAAAAATATTTATCCAATTCTTGTCTATCTAAATATGCAACTTTCATAACTCTCATTAAATGTACTGTACTTTTGACTACATTTTAAAACTCAGTGTTTGTCCATTCTTTATGTACATATTGTAGTTATTAGATATCATACTCACATTAAGAAGCATTTTACGAAGTAGTAGGTGTGCTCATAAACATCTTAGAAGTTTTATAAACATTTTGAAACAGATTATTATAATTCCAATAAAAAGTTTCCTGAGGTTGGGGTGCCTGGGTGGCTCAGTCAGGAAAGTGTCTGCCTTCGGCTCAGGTTATGATCCCAGGGTCCTGGGATTGAGTCCAGAGTAGCAGTGGAGTAGTCGTAGTCTGGCTCCTTGCTTAGCAGGGAGTCTGCTTCTCCCTCTTCCTCTGCCCCTCCCCTGGTTGCTCTTTCTTACTCTCTCAAATAAATAAATAAAATCTTTAAAAATTTTTTTTCTTGGAGTTGATTCCTAATTTCAAATAGAATACTGTTTTGAGGAAAGAGATAATTTACATTAAATTTATTATCTAATTTATGTGAATTTATCATCTAGTTGGAAAAAGTATGTATTGGCATGTTGAAAATATAGAGTATATTTCTACATGTAAAAAATACAAAAAGAAAACACTTTAAACATAAAATGTTTGAGTAAAAGCAATCTTTCTTCTAAGGCAGGCAATTTTCTGTTAATTAAATTACTTATAATTTAACTTTCAAGTTTAAGTAATTGGCAAAATGGGAGTGTCAAGTCAAGTTAAAATCAGCAATATTTAAATTTATGTATTTATGGTGTTTCATCTTAAAATTCTTTTAACCTTGGATTTACTCTCTGACCGCATACAATCTAAATATCCACAATGTACTTTATGTAACTAAGGAATGCTTATTTTTTAAAATTTAATCTTCCCATCTTACTGATTAAATTTGCTCTTTAATCTACAAAAGCACAAAATATATTTATTTTTGAAGCTCTAGATCATTTGGCTGATTCAACATCTGAAAACCAATTAATGTAATCCATCACATCAGCAGACTAAAGAAGAAAAATCATATGACCATATCAATAGATACAGAAAGAACATTTGATAAAAACCAACATTTATTCAGCAGAGAAACATTTAGCAAACTATGAATAGAGGGAAAATTTCTCAACTTGATAAGGAACTTCTACAAAAACGAATAGCTTAATAGAATGAGTAGGCAAGCCACAGACTAAGAAATAAATGTTTAAAAAAGACATATTTGATAAAGGATTGCTATCCAAGATATACAAAGAACCCTTAAATCTCAACAACAGGAAAATGAACAACCCAATTTAAAAATGACCAAAAGAGCTGAACAGACACCTAATGAAGAAAGATACACAAATGGCAATTAAGCATCTGAAAAGATGCATGGCATTATATGTCATTAGGGAAATGCAAATTAAAACAACAATGAGATACACATCTATCAGAATGGACAAAATCCAGAAATAAAAATAAAAAACTGGCAATACCAAATGCTAGTGAAGATGTGGACCAACAGGAGTTCTCATTCACTGCTAGTGGGAATGCAAAACGGTCCAGC
Source organism: Callorhinus ursinus (assembly GCF_003265705.2). Classification (NCBI taxonomy): domain Eukaryota; kingdom Metazoa; phylum Chordata; class Mammalia; order Carnivora; family Otariidae; genus Callorhinus; species Callorhinus ursinus. The sequence goes on along the minus strand of NW_027397073.1, from coordinate 14,790,339 downwards.
TACTGTCGAAGACAGTTTGACAGTTGCTTACAAGAGTAAACATACTCTTTTCGTATGATCAAGCAATCATACTCATTGGTACTTACTCAAATGAGTTGAAGACTTATATCCACCCCAAATCCTGCACACAGGTATTTATAGCAGCTTTATTTATAATTGCCAAAGTTTGGAAGCAACCAAGGTGTTTTTCAGTAGGTGAATGGATAAATAAACTGTGGTACATCCTAACAATGAAATATTATTCAGTGCTAAAAGGAAATGAGCTATCAATCCATGAAAAGATAGGAAGGACACTTAAATGCATATTAGTGGGTGAAAGAAGTCAATCTGAGAGGCCACATATTGTATGATTCCAACTACATGACATTCTGGAAAAAGCAAAACTATGAAGATAGTAAAAAAGATCAGTGGTTGCCAGGGGTTGGGATGGGGAGGAGTGAAGAATAGGTAGAATGCTGAGAATCTTAAGGGCAGTGAAGTATGATACCATAATGATGGATACATGCCATTATATATTTATGCAAAGTCATAGAATGTACAACATCAAGAGTGAACCATGATGTAAACTATAGACTTTGGGTGATATTGCTATATCAATGCAGGTTCATTGATTGTAACAAATGTACCATTCTGGTGGGGGATGTTGATAGTGGGGGAGGATGTGCATATGTGGAAGCACCAGATATATGGGAACTCTCTATACTCTCTACTCAGTTTTTCTATGTGAACCTAAAACTGCTTAAAAAAACAAAATTTACTTAAAAATAGACAGTTAACATTATATACTTAATTGTGAGAAACAAGATGCTTTCTTCTTAAGATGGGGAACAAGGCCAGGATGCCTCCCCTCATCACTCCTATTCACTATCAAACTACAAATCTTAGCTAGTGCCGTAAGATAAGAAAAGGAAATAAAATGTATAATGATTGGGAAGGAAGAGATACAACTGTCTTTGTTTGCAGATGACATGATTGTCTATGTAGAAAATTTTGAAGAATTGACAAAAAAAAGTCATGCAACTAGACAGCCCAGCCATTGTCGCTGTCGCTCATCGTCTCGTTCAGGGCAGCCCGGATTCTGGTGTCTGGCGGCGAATTAAATAGCCACCATGTCGAGCCAAAAGGCAAAGACCAAGACCACCAAGAAGCGCCCCCAGCACTCAACATCCAATGTATTCGCCATGTTTGACCAGTCGCAGTCAGGAGTTCAAAGAGGCCTTCAACATGATTGATCAGAACAGAGATGATTTCATTGACAAGGAGGATTTGCATGATATGCTTGCTTCTCTAGGGAAGAATTCAACCGATGCATACCTTGAGGCCATGATTAATGAGGCTCCAGGGCCCATAAATTTCACTATGTTCCTCACAATGTTTGGTGAGAAGTTAAATGGCACAGATCTAGAAGATGTCATCAGAAATGCTTTTGCTTGCTTTGATGAAGAAGCACCTGGCACCATCCAGGAAGATTATCTGAGAGAGCTGCTGACAACCATGGGAGATCGGTTTACAGATGAGGAAGTGGATGAGCTGTACAGAGAAGCGCCTAATTGACAAAAAGGGAAATTTCAATTATATTGAGTTCACGCGCATCCTTAAACATGGAGCAAAAGACAAAGATGATTGAAAGAACTTTAGCTAAAACCTTCCAATTGCTTTGTCTTACTCTGTTTTATTTCCCAGACACTTTCCCCCACCCTCATAGACCTGTTGCATGCAACTTAGTTTCACGGCTTGGCCTCTTTTCTGTTGTATTTATTCTAGACCTTTCTGCCACTTAGCAGTTGTATAATCAAACTGCAAATGGGGTTGAGGTTGTAATTTGTGCTGAAAAAGAGATTGTGAATAAAAATCAACAAATGTGAAAGCCCAGGAGAATATATCTGGTATTTCTGGTTTTGCTGGATTTTTACACTTTTATATAATAAAAACAGTATTTTGAAATAAAAATTTTTTAAAAAGTTATGCAACTAATTAGTGATTATAGTGAGATTGCAGGACACAATCTTATGATACCAAAGTCAACTGCTTTCCTATATACCAGCAAAGAACTCTTGGGATTTGAAAATAAAAACACAGTACTATTTATATTACCACCAAAAAAGAGAAATACTTAGGTATGAATTTAACAAAATGTATGATGTATATGAGGAAAACCACATAACTGATGAAAGAAACCAAAGATCTAAATAAGCGGAGAGATATTCCATTTTCATGGATAGATTCAATATTGTTAAGATGTCAGTTCTCTCCAATTTGATCTACATATTCAGTGTGGAATTTTTAAAACAACCCACAATTCTTAAAAGAAAGCAGCAGGAGAAAATAGAAAAATGACTAGCAAGATGGCAGTTTGAAACCCAACTACATAAATAATTACATTAAATGTCAGTATTCTCAATGCCTCAGCTGAAAGACAGAGCTTTGATACTGACCTGAAAGATGTGTGCCAGTTAAGTATAAAGGTATAGGTTGAAAGTTTCTAAGTGAGAGGGAAAGAGTAAAGAAATGATAAAAGGTGTCAATAGACCAAAAAAAAATCACCTTCCTCTATGTATATTTGGAGCTTCACCTAATATTTGGAGCTTCAAGATACAATAGAAAATTATAAAATTTAAAGAAGAATTAAACCCATACATAATTAGAGTTTAAGACTTTTAATTTTCTCTCAGTGATTTATACCACAAGTAAACAGACGATCAATAAGGGTAAAGAAAACCTAGAAAAAATATAACCAATTTGACCTAATTGACATTAGAGGAACCCTCCACGACAAGATAGAGGCAAAAATACACATGAAGAGCTTATCACCATCTTTAGTCATTAGGAAAATGCAAATCAAACCATAGCAGAAAATCACTACAAATTAGAAAAACACACACACAGAAATTGACAATAATGCCAAGTGCAGATGAAAATGTCAGGGAACAGGAACTCTCAAAATTGCTAGTGAGCATGCGAAGTTGAATGATCACTGTGACAAGCAGCTTGGCAGATTTATATATATTTTTTAAAGATTTTATTCATTTATTTGAGCAAGAGAGAAAGAACATGAGCAGGGGGAGGGGCAGAGGGAGAGGGAGAAGCAGACTCTCTGCTGAGCAGGGGACCCTGATGCAGGGTTCCATCCCAGGACTCTGAGACCATGACCCCAGCCCAAGCCAGGCGCTTAACTGACTGAGCCACCCAGGCGCCCCAGACTTTTATATTTTTATACATTAAATATGACAAAGCAATTCCACCTGTAGATTTCTAACCAAATCAAATAAAAATGTATGTCCACAGAAAGCATCTTTGCAAATGTTTATAGCAGCTTTATTCCTAGTAGTCCCAATGAGCAATTCACCAAGTGATGACTGGATAAATAAATGGTGATGCAGCCATACAATGGAATACTATTCAACAATAAACATGAAAACCCCTGATACACGTGGCAATCTGAATGAGCCTCTTAAGCATTACTGTAAGTGAAAGAAGCCAGACACAAATGGCTACATGCTGTTTGATTCTATTTGTATGACATTTTAGAAAAGACGAAATTATAAGAACAAAATGTATAGCCGGAGTTGCCGTGGCTGGGGGTTGTGCAGAGGAGACTAACTATCAGCAGGACAAGGAAAATCTGAGGTAATGGAAATACCCCACTTCTCAATTGTGATGGTGGCTATGTGGTTGCATATATTTGTTAAAACTGATAGAAATAGGGGCGCCTGGGTGGCTCAGTTGGTTCAGTGTGCGAACTCTTGGTTTCGGCTCAGGTCGTGATCTCAGGGTGGGGAGATCCAGCCCCGCTCAGCCCAGAGCCTGCTTAAGATTCTCTCTCCCTCTCCCTCCTCCTCTGCCTCTCCCCACCCATTCTCTCTCTCTTTCTCAGATAAATAAAATCTTTAACAAAAAAACAAAACTGATAAAAATACATACATAAAGAAGTAAGTTTGCTTTGTGTGAATTATACTTCAAAAAACCTGATTTAAAAAAAATAAAGAAAAATGCTAAGGCAGAGCGGGGGCCAGCCCTCGCCCATCACTGAGTCTTCGTGTGGGGTTGGAAGGATGGTGCATGGCAGTGCGGCTGGGCAGAGCATTTGCTCTTCACACAGTGAGATCCACACTCCGAGGGATGAAGAGGGGAGAGTCCACAGTGCGGGTTCCAGTTCCTCCAAGGGTCTCAACAGTTCAGGCAAGCCAGAGCAAATAGCAATTTCCCAGTCTCCCTTGCTTTTCTTTTTAACAGGATGCCATTTTCTCTCGAGAGACCACCATACCTGCTTCATATTCTAATCTCCGTCCAATGGAGGTCACATCTAATGTGCTTGATGTCTTTGTTTGCACAAGTTTTGTCTATGTCAAATCAAATGAAACAGAAATCATTTTCTATTTATAAAAACGTCTAAAGAAACAGAAGACTGTGGGGTTTTGTGTGCCATTTAATCAGAGTTCTAATAAATTAAATAATATTCAAAGCATTGATCAGCTGGGAGGATTACCTGCTGTAGAAGGCTAATTTGTTTCAAGCCGCAGAATTTGATCTCTCATTTAAAAAAATGAGAATATTAATATCCTCCATGCAGTGTTCTCTTGTGAGAATTAACTGATATTATGGATGTAAATTATCTGAGCCTCAGAGAAATTAAGCAATTTGCTGAAGTTGACTCTGCATAAATGACAGATGAGGGATCTGGTATTAATTACTAGTAAACCTTGTTAAATGTATGTGGGAAGAAGCTGCATATCACAGCTCACAGGAACTGGACCTTTTATAGGTTCAGTTAAATATGCTTTACTGTGACTTCACACAAGAACATTCACTAAAATCCCTTTACTGGGGCGCCTGGGTGGCTCAGTCGTTAAGCGTCTGCCTTCGGCTCAGGTCATGGTCCCAGGATCCTGGGATCGAGCCCCACATCTGGTTCCCTGCTCCGCGGGAAGCCTGCTTCTCCCTCTCCCACTCCCCCTGCTTGTGTTCCCTCTCTTGCTGTGTCTCTCTCTGTCAAATAAATAAATAAAATCTTTAAATAAAAAAATAAAATCTCTACTATTTCCCTAATTAACACACACACACACACACACACACACACACACACACACACACACGCCTACCTAGAAACCTTCTTGGCATATTTCATTTGTCCACCAGGTGGCATTATTAGTCCACAGGCTGTCAAATAGTCTTGTAAAACCGACATCCTTTATTTGTTCCGAGTTAAGCAAACCTGTGCTTTGTTCCCACACGTGTTGGCATTCCGCTTACCATTCTCAAATGAAACATAACTGAGAAATCCAACATGGTTTTTTATTTTTTTAATTATTTATTTATTTATTTATTTATTTATTTATTTATTTATTTATTTATTTATTTATTGGATGCTGGAGACAAACATCTTTACTAAAGATACTGCCAAAATTTTGGCAAACATTTCAAAACAGATTTGTAAACACAATGCTTCCCTTTCCAACTGGCAGCACTTTGAAAAGACAATACGATAAGACAACACAACTTGAATCAACATTAGTTCAAAATCCTTGTATTTTTGACCACATACCTAATGTTCCCCTCATGATAAAACAAATGATAGTTTAAATCAACGTCAACAGATAAACTCCATGAAATGAAAGTTTGTGCTGTTCGATGAATCACAGTATGTTATGGTTAAATATCTCCACTCTTTTTTTATATTCCTGGCTCCCAGGCTGAAAAAAAAAATCTTTAAATATACATTTCATGTAGGTAATAGCTTCTTTGCATATCTGTCTTCAAAAAATACTTTATAGCAGTATATAAATAGGTTACCTATATGTTTAATTTTATAATTTTGCCCCAAAACTATAGGTGTTTCATTTTCATAACATATTGATTTTGCCCAACATTAAAAAAGCTGACAAACTGTTGAAATGGAAATGCTTTTGTCTTCCACAATAGAAGTAGCAATTTGACAGAAAAAAAAACAAAAAACAAACAACCCCCACAGTAACACTCAGTTGTTTAACCTGAGCGTTTGGCCTACTGAGAGTAGCAGCTTTTTTCCTCCATGCACACTCACATCCACACCACCTCTGCACACATACATGGTTTTTTAAAATTTACTTATTTGAGAGAGAGAGACACAGCGAGGCAGGGAACACAAGCAGGGGGAGCGGCAGAGGGAGAAGCAGGCTTCCCGTGGAGCCCGGAGCCCGAAGCCCGATGCAGGACTCGATCCCAGGACCCTGGGATCATGACCTGAGCTGAAGGCAGATGCTTAACTGACTGAGCCACCCAGGCGCCCCGAGAAATCCAACATGTTAAGTTGAAGTTGTTTTAGCTACTTCCGGGTGGTGAATGGTGAGACCGGAAGGCGTTTTCCAGTTTGTGCATTCCCAGCCTCCCTGGGGGAGAACACAGAAGCCCAGGACAGGGCCACCCCGGGGAAGCACCAAGCACCGGGTGGGCGTGCAGAGGGAGGCAAGTGAGCTGTGAACAAGTACTTTGATGATAGTTTCCGTGGAAAAGAAAAGGGAGGCCGGGCAAACATGCTTGGGATTGGCTAATTCGAATAATGTCAGGGGGCTCAGGGCTGTCCCTGGTTGCCTGGTACCGGGCCCTGGGATCGTAGGAGAGGTCGTTGGGGGTGTGGGCAGAATCTAACCGTTGAGAAGGACTAACCGACCTATCAGCGGCTCTCAAACCCGGGTCAAGACCACACCCACCCACCCACACAGAGTGATAGAAGTATCCTTTAAATTTTGTGGCAAGTCTATTCATACTTCATATTAGTTGATAGTCATTTGGAACTTTCTATCTTGTTAAAACTTGAGACTCTTCATTTATTCCTAAATTCCTGAGGAAGTCTGGCAGAGAATGGGTAGCCCCCTCTGTTCAGCAACAGATTGGGAATGGGAGAGGTAAGCCTGGGAGTTTCACTGCTTGGGGTTGCCTTTGGACCCATTTAATGTGAGTACTTACGTCTATATTTACTTACATCTTATATTCCTTGTGTCTAAAATTAAAAAGGTTGAACTAAATAGCGAAGGCATTTAGTTAGTTTGATGCATAGGACTTTACAGAAGAGCCTGAAACAATGGTGGAGAAAACCACACAGTTTATGGTTAGTGGAAGTCAATGAAATAGCCATGTATTACATAATAAAAAGCAAATATTATGGATCCTGGTAGCAAAATGATTAAAAAGTGGGGGGGGGGCATACAATTCATATGGAAAGTATAATTTCAGCCAAAGGAGGCACAGATAGTAAAATTTAAAAATGAGAAGCCCAGAGGCAGCTGCTCAAGTTTTAACAACCCCCAGCCCTTCCTCACGACCCCTAAAAGCAGAAAGGGCCCCTACTCCCACTCAGAAGTAAAGAATCTCCAGGCAAGAAGGCCACTTCCGAAGACTTTCCACTCCAACTGTCACTATCACGGTGAAGAAGTGCTGAGGGGGAGCATTCAAATTTATACCCACCTGAGATTCAGGCCATCCAAGGTCCCTCAGGGCCAGAGAAGCCCTTCCTACAGCAGTTCTCAGGAATACTGCTCATGGATTTGCCTGAAGCCTGTCAGTCAGGCAGACTGGTCCGTTCAGTATGGGATGAAAAGACAAGAAAAACATATGGTTGACCTCTGAACAATGCGGGGGTTAGGGGCCCCAGACCCGCATGCATTTGAAAATCCAAGTATAACTTTTGACCTCCCCAAAACTGAACTACTAATAGCTGACTGTTGACCAGAAGCCCTACTGATAACATAAACAGTCAATTAACACACATATTTTATATGTTAAATGTATTATATACTGTATTCTTACAATAAAGTAAGCTAGAGAGAACAAAATGATATCAAGAAAATCATAGATAAGAGAAAACACAGCTTACAAGTAAGAAAGTGGGCCATCCAGAAGCAGGAAGACAAACCCAAGTAGAATGATTGGATGGCCGATTCCGGGAGACAAGTTAACTAGAAACATGTGGAAGCATCTTAAAATATACAAAATGCCCAGCTTTTCTAGTGTTATGATAACATTCAGATTCCTTCCTTTTTAACGAGTTTGGGACAAAGGTGAAATCGGGATTCACGTTTCTCTAAATTAAACATCTCATGTTTTACAAGTAGAATAACTGATTTGGGGATAATTGCATAGATTTGTGTGATGGCATCTACTTACAGCCCCCTCGAGCTTTCAGACAGAGGGAAACGAAATAGTTTTGCAGCCCTCATTCTGTTAGCACCTCTCCCGTTCTCCATCTAGACTCTAAAAGCCACTCTTCTACAGCTCTCTACCTCCTTATTCACCTCTATTAAAAGTTATTACATTTTGTGATAAATATATGTCTTTATGACTATGGTCTCCACTAGGCTACCAACTCCTAAAAAGAAAATGTTCATTATTTTATGTTTCCCTAGGATATTACATGGCATACAATGGGTAATGAACGTAGGTTGAAGGAATAAAAGAATATATGGATATTGATTTTTCTAGGGAAAGAAATGGGACGTGGATAAAATATCAACATTGAATTATCACTGAAAAAAGAAAAGGACCCTGATCAGTGTCGTGTCCTAGAGTTGCACAGCCAGTTTTTAGTTGGGAATAGGAATGATCACTGGGAAAGAAAAACTGAGAAGAGGTAGTTACAAATATCAAAAAAAGCAGTTCTGTTTATTTAATTTTGAGAACAGTAAAAGCATTGCACTGAGAATAAAGTATAATTAATTGTCTCGTAAGAGATAAGCATAGGAGAAACCTTACTGGAGTGCCCAAACTCCAGGAAGAAAAGGCACGTAAAGAATATGTAGAGAAGAGTCCAAAGACAGCATCTTTTTGCATATTTAATTTTAAGCATAGATTTCCACCTTATTTCTAACATTTTCCCACCTTCACTTTTTAATCATGTCTCACAATTTGCAGTTAAATATTGATTTTTTAAAGTCATTTAAAATAGTTCACCATGATTATATTTATAGATTTTGGTTCTGGTTAAGATTTTTATTTTACCTTTTATATTTAGTTACCTGGTGATCTGAGATCACATAGATTGTATTTTTCTGTGACGGCCAAATCTATGCTGACAATGCTTTCTTAATTCTTAATGAGCAGAGAAGATTTTCTAGACACAGGCAGACCATCCTGCTGCAGTTGTAGTTACTCAAATGACAAAGAAAATCATGTATACATAATGAACACTACATAAGCTTTTTGAGGCAAGGATGCTTGTTTATTTTGTTCATTTCTTATCTGCATTGTTCAGAATTGTGAATGGCCCTGTTAGATCATCAATACATTTATTTCATTGAGTGCATTAGAACCAATTTCATTTGTCTATAGATTGCTGTTTTGAAGGAAGCAAAAAAAAAAAAAAATTAAGGTTGAGTCCCAGGAAATTCTCAAGAGGGAAATGTATGTAGCTTCAAATTACATACAAAAATATTGTGTGGAGGGGTGCTGGGTGGCTTAGTCAGTTAAGCGTCTGACTCTTGGTTTCAGCTCAGGTTGTGATCTCATGGGTCCTGAGATCCAGCCCCAGGTCTGGGGGAGTCTCTCCTTCAGCCCCTCCCCCCATTTTTATCTCTCTCTCTCTCAAATAAATAAATCTTAAAAAAAATAGTGTGTAGAGAGTGAAAAGTATAGACTTTGGAAGCGACAGTGTAACAGAAGAGTGATTCTCAGATACTGTCAGCTCTAATAAAGATAGTTGAGCTGGTGCAAAATTTGATAAAAGATTTGAATTTAGATTAGACTCCGATCTACTAAAAGAGTTGAACATTAATTTCCTTTACAAGAGGTGCTTGAATGTTTGGTTTCTTTTTGTTTCCCCAGTGCCTGGAACAGTGCAACAAAGTATGTGGTACGTATACAACAATAATAAGTTTAAAAGGAAATTGAAGATGAATGTTTGAGAGGCTGCACATATATGGCAAATGGCGCTTATCTTAGAAATCTTATAAAGAGAGATAGAAGACTCTATCCCCAAAACAAATGATTGAGTCCGTGGTTTGAAAGTCATTGGCGAAGTGGTAAGAGAAGTAATGAAAGGGGTAGGAGGAAGGTTAGTTTGTCTGTGAGCACATTTTTTAAATAATAAAGGGCCCATCAAGGAAGTCAGGCAATTGGGAATATCCAAGAAAGAACGGGATGGAATGTTTGTATTTCTAATGTAACTTCCCTGGATTTCTTTCTTTTCTTTCTATTTTCTATCTTTTCTTTCTTTCTTTTTCTTTCCTTCTTTTTCCTTCTTTCTTTCTCTTTCTTTCTTTCTTTCTTTCTTTCTTTCTTTCTTTCTTTCTTTCTTTCTTTCTTTCTTTCAAGATTTATTTATTTGGAAGAGAGCAGAGGGATGGAGAGGAGAGGGAGAGAGAAACTTAAGTAGACTCTGCACTGGGCCTGGAGCCCAAAGTGGGGCTCCATCTTATGACCCGGGGATCACGAACTGAAACTAAACCATGAGTTGGACACTTAACCTACTGAGACACCTCGGCCCCCCATCCCTTCGATTTCTTAAATCATCTATGATGATATTTTATACTTCATTCAGGATATCTTAAATGTCTGTTTTTCCCATTTCTTCTAGATATTTTTGTACTAGTGGATCTTTCTCTGAACATCATGACTGCTCTTTTCTGATGCCAAGGCCAAATTATACATGCATCTTTTAAAAGACAATAGCTCTGTAGTTGAAGAGTAATTACTTTTCCAACTTGCACAGTAAATTTTCTTTTAAAACACTATCTGCAGTGTGAAATTGAGTAGACATCTGATGGAGCTCAACCCATTTATTTCTCCCCTCAAAAAATCATTAAGTTTGAGTCACACTGAAAGTTGTACTGACATTAAATAATGCATTCTAAAAATAAATAAATAAATAAATAAATAATGCATTCTATTGCTTTAAATTGCTTTCCTACCTACGCATTATCCAGGTACAAAAACACCTCACAGTCTTCCGTATTTTGAGCTTGTGTGCTTTAAATAGACACACACACACACACACACACACACACATTCACACACTTACACCACTTCATTATTAATAGATAATAGCAACAAAAAGTAGAGAACAACTTGACTTAGAGTTTTGGCATCTTGGGTTACAATAAGTAATTCTTGTGATCAGGGATGTTATTGCCATTGGGTTTTTGAATGTTATTTAATTTGATACTAATTTTCCAACAAAAGTGCTTGCTATGTTATAATTTATTTTACCTTTTATGAAGTTATCTTAATTATGCGTAAAATGTTAGCACTATGGTTGACTTTTAAGTAGCATATTCCAAGAAGAGAATTTAATCCAAGCAGGGATATAAGGGTATTGATTTTCTGTCTTTTATGTCACAGTGTCAAGTATAATGTGGATGCTGTTTGTATTAATATAAATTCCTAGCAGTAGCATTGAAATCTGTCACTATTATCGATTCCTGTTTTAAATGGCCAATGCCCATTGATTTGAGCAGAAAAAATATTGGGATGGATTTAGCACTTGCTTGCCTTGACTTGTAGTCAATACATGACTTATTGAACAGACATTCATAATATTGCACTTTATGCATACCCATCAAAAAGCATGCAAAAAGATACAGTGGATGGGTATATTAGAAGTGGCTTGTAGACCATGTGTCCTTGCTGGTTATTTTCTGATGGACTTCTAGAGGGGCTGGAGGGAAATTGTACATAGATATGTGGGTGTCTTGCAAAGCATATATAGCAGAAGCTATGGTATCTGAAATATTATCGTGGAAGTATCTGGAATTTGTAAGAAAATTCCCAAGACACTAAGAGCATTAGAGTATAAGAGACTTTCTGGATTCATACAGTCAACCATAGAAGTAATGACAATACAGGCAGTAGTGAACATGTGACTAAGTGCGAAATTCAACATTTATAGACCTAAGAGCTTATGGGTTGATATGGTCTATTTCCTATTTCTTAACAAATAATAATTTTATCAATTATTTTGAAATAACCCCATGTTCAGAGGAGTTCAGATCCAGAAAGCAGAGATACCACACCTCATAAATTCTCAAAAAGTTATCCCTGTTCTAACTAGACCTTTATATTCATACCAGCCTGACCTCAGACTTTCTAATGTAGCTTTTTATCTTGTCTCAAAACTGTACTTCATTCTGTGGCCTTGAACCTAATATTTTTTGGTTTTTCCCTGTTTTTTCCCCTGTTTTGGTTTTCCCTGTTTGGTTTTCCCTGTTTTCTGTGGCCTTGAACCTAATATTTTTTGGTTTTTCCCTGTTTGGTTTTTCCTTGTTTTCTGCTGGTTTATCACAGCTTCTCCTGGTTATGTCTGTCTGATGTCCATGTGAACCTGATTTTCACAACTTCCCATGATTTTCCACAGGGCAGAAAAGAAAACATACATTCCATCTTCAAGAAAAACACCTAAAACTGATTCTGGGACCCCATCATGCCTTCATTTCTGTAGCTCCTGTGATTTTTCTGGTTTCTTGAGAAAAGTGTAATAGGGAAGGAAAATGCTAAGCTTGAGCAAGTCACTTCATCTCCTAAGATTCATATCACTAATTTGTATAATGATCTTGATTTAAATTTTCTAAGTTCTACTAATCTGTAGAAACTCTAACAATATTAATAGTTCGATCAAATTTCATCGTGACCTGGGATTTCCTTTGGTTGTAGGCCGTTTGGTATCTGTGAAGCACTTAGGTAACTTGTTGATAAATATTTGAGTTTGGCTGAATCTTAATGCATCATGTTCTCAAATATTTAAGAATATTGGATTTGGTTGTTCTTGGATGAATTTCACTTTTTACATCCCAAATGTAATAATCTTCTTGGCTTTACTTTAAAAAAAAAAAGACTCTTCCTTTATTAAAAGAAATCACAAAACTGTGACTGATCAAAAGCCAATCTCTAGAGTTAGGTGGCCTTGATTTAACACTGCATTCCACCACTTAGTGACTGTGAACTTCAGCAAGTCACTCAATTTTTCTAAGGATATTTCCTCATTTGTTAAATGAGTTCAAATTTTAAAAAAAAGTGAGGCTTAAATAAAACTTTGTATATATTAAGTGTATCGCATATTTAACTATGAAATGAAATATTTGTTTGCTATTACATCATTACAATTATCAGTATTACTATTATGTTCACTCTTATTATTAGCTATCTAGTTCCATCAAACTGTGATTCGACATTAGTAAGCTGGCCACAAATCTTTACAATTGGATGGGTATGTTTTAACTGTAAGTACATTCATGTCTCAAATGACTGCCTTACTTTCACTGTGGGAAGGGATAAAGTCTACATAGGGCATAATGTCGAGCACATCTCTGTAAGTTCAAGTTGATCAAAATGAAAAAGATCCAGAAAACAATCGTAAAATTGTGTAGGAGTGTGTTCATTTTCTGTTGATGCATTATCCCAAATTTTGCGTCTTGAAACAACAACCATTTATCATCTTTCGGTTTCTGTAGGTCAGGCGTCCAGGCACTGCAAAGCTGGGTCTTCTCCTCAGGGTTTTGAGGGACCAAATCAGGATTTTGGTTAGCACTATGATCTTATCTGGAGTTCTGGGTTCTTTCCCAAACTTGACTGAGGTTGCTGCAGAATTCCGTTCCTTGTGGTGTAGAGCTAAGGTCTCTCTCTTCTTGTTGGTTGTGAGCAGAGCCCCAGCAGGATAGGTCCTGAGGCTGCCCCTGGGGCCCCCTACAGACATTGTTCACAAGGCTGTGCTTTCTTCCAGGCCGCCAGAAGTATCTGCTGCTGTATCTTCACTCCTTTAAGCACTCATTAAGCACCTAATAGATTAGGTCCTACCCAAGAGAATCTCTTTTGATTAACTCGAAGTCAACTGATGAGGGACCTTAATTCCATCTGCAAAATCTCTTATACCCGATAACATAACATAACATAACATAACATAACATAACATAACATAACATAACATAACATAGCATAACATAACAACATAACATAACATAACATAATTAAGGGAGTGATGTCTCATCAGATTGCAGGTTCTCTCTGTGCCCAAGGGGAGGGGATTACACAGGCAGCTAATCCATAGGGAGGTCTATAACTTTGTGGAGCAGAGAAATTTCTTTATGTTTCCTACAGACTCTTAAGCACAAAAGGGAATATTTATAAATAAAAATATTCCTTAAGATACATAAAGAGAAGCTTACCTGGATGCTTTGTTTTTCCTCCAAAATGAGATAAAGGCTTTAGGAGAGTGTATGGGTTGAGAATACATCATTTGTAATTAAATGCTTTAAATATTTATCAAACCTTGGAGAGGGAGATGCAAAATATTTTAAGGTTAGAAATATCAGATGAAAAGATACAACAGGCAAACTTTACATGTATATAAACATTCTTTATGAAACTAAAGTTCATGTTTGATAAACATGTATAGTAAATAGGTAGGGGGTTAGTAGTTTCACATGAACTTATCGTATAGTAAGTGAAAAATAGTCTTTAAAACAAAAAAACAGAGTAAAATACCTGAAGGGGGCATAAATTCACCATCCCTACCATTTCCTGAATGTTTACTCATACGTCAATGGGCTCAGTGATTTATATCCATTATCTTAGTTTTATTTTACGTTGCTATTTTTTAAAGATTTTATTTATTCATTTGAGAGAGAGAGAGAGAGAGAGAGAGAGGGAGAAGGAGTGGGGGGAGGGAGGGGCAGAGGGAGAAGGAGAAGCAGGCTTCCCGCTGAGCAGGGAGCCCAATGCGGGGCTTGATCCCAGGACCCTGGGATCATGACCTGAGCCGAAGGCAGACACTTAACCAACTGAGCCACCCAGGCGCCCCCCCGTTATCCTAATTTTAATGCTTCATTCGATATTGGTATTAGAGTTTCAAGAATGAGTACACTGATTCACAGAGGTTAAGTGCCATAAGTCCCAAGACAAGCAGGTGACAGAGCCCCTCCCAGCCAGTGCCAGGCATGACCTTGAAACTTCCTCTTCTACCTTTCTGCCTGCCCCCACTTAACTACTCCAAACATGGGTAGTTAAGAAAGAGGAAATTCATGTAGACTTCAAATAAATGGGGTAAGATGCTTCATCTCTTTATTTATGAAAGAATTTTGAACGTGAGATGTCATTTTCATTTATCAAACTATAAAGATCTTTCTCCCTCCTCCCCTGCTCATTATAATTGGTACATATCTCAGCTTGGCTGATCCTCCAAAGACAATAGGTTCAAAACTTACTTCATTTAATTGCCTTGGTTCCTATTTGAAAACACTGAGAGAGTATCAGGTAATAAAAATTCTACAACCTAGCATTCTGTTCATTGTCTTTAGCCACGGAGGAACCTGAGAACGTTTTCCTTAAAGATTTGACAGGGGTAATTCTTGGGCCAGTGCTGTACAGATTAGGATATGGGGATTGTAGATTGTCTAGTTATCCTAATGATAGGAGGACACAAACCTTAGTTCTTGAGTGCACACTACATATTTGGGAGATGGTCCCAGGAAATGCTGGGAAGAGAGTAGAGAAAGGATTCAGGGAAGAGGGAAGAGCCAGTAAAGGCATATTCTACCCAGCCGCCACTGGGGACTCCGGAGAATAGACTGTGTACACACATATTTCTTCTGTATGATCAGATTATAAAAAATTGCTAATTAGATATTTGGGTGGATAAAATACCCAAGTCCTCCATTTTATCCAAAGATAGATTTATCATTCGTGTCATGCTGCCCATCTGTGGACCCTCAATTGTCCATCGCTGCTAGACACAGAGGATCAGTACCCAATTCCATCAAGCTCGTGAAAAGCCAGTCCTCTGCTTAACTCCACATGCAATAATCCTCCTGTGTAGACACAGCTCCCATCTAGGTCTCGATGAAATTCAACAATTGTGTTGCTTTTTTTGGTTTGTTTGTTTTCCTGGGAGAAAGCCATTTCACAACATCATGCACAGCGAAGCAGTGCATTAACACTTTTGGATACCAAGGTTTTGGCAACATTTTTCTCGTGCACTATGAGGCAAGTATCCTGGAGAACTGATGGGCTTATTACAGGTTTGCCGACTGCACTGCATTGCTAGACAGAAGGTTTATATATAAGGTGTCAAGGCAAAAATGTCCCTTTCTGTGTTTCAGCTGCTTTATTTTTTCCAAGACCATCCACATCATGAGAAGTTATTTCAAAGCAGCATTTTACAAGAAAAAAAAATTAAACAAATGCATTGTAAATAGCATTTAATTTCCTGTAGGAAAATAGCTCAAAAATGGTAATTATCCAAAACACTGAAAAAAAAAATCCAGCAATCATTAAACAAGTGTCACTCTTTTGATAATAAATAGATGGACAGGATCTAAATGGCATTAAAATAATGAAAAATGTCAGATTTGGTATAACAGCTTTTGTTGTATCAATATTTCAAAATATTACAAAAATCAAAATAACAAATTATGAATGACTGAGCTTGAAAACGTGAAAAGAACTATTACATATCCACAATAATGGGAATTAAAATCAAAGTTATTTTTACATATTTTTTCCCACAACATTCTTTGTCCTCTGGGCTTTATATGTCATCAAATTCAGAGTAAAAAGTCAAGAATATTTCTGATCATTGTCAAGAATTGCTTTAGGATTTCCAATTCTCTTATTGCTTTTATATTAAGCAAGTGAAATGAGTCTGTTTTGTTTCTTAAATCGTCAAAGTTGTTCTCAACAGTGTTCACAACAAAGTGGTCTAGTCTCTTTGTCAAATATGCAAATGTTTATTTTAATTTAATGTGATGTTTCCAATTCAATTAAGAGTTTCCTGCAAGGGTGAATTGTTCTATGAATTAATTCTGACGCCTGCCCATTTCTTACTACTTTGGGTCTCAATATGTACTGCAAGGAAAGTCCTTTAAAGCCTGAAGGGCAGTCATTCTGTAGGAAACGTATGTTGCACATACTATTAGGGTCACAGTAGTCTCATGGCTTTGAGTATCACAAAACTGCTTTGAGATTTTGATGAAATCTGTGTGGAACTATGGGTCATTTCCCTTGATCATATACAATGAATGACAAAAATAATATATGCAATTGCAGTGGATCTGTGTCCTTTTAGAGTTCATGAACTTCATTTGAGGAACTCCAGTCTATTTTTTGCCCCATGTGTGGTGAATGGGAATTTAGAATAAGCAAACAGGAAAGACAATTGAGCTATTAATTTTGAAGCGTGATGATGGCTTCACCTGCCTGCACTCTGTCTCCTCTTCGGCAAAATGAGGTGATTGAATGGGCTGATCTTGGAATCCATTCCACCTCTGACATTCTATAATTATACACCACAATTATAATGATGTTGATAATTTCTCCAGAATAGCCACCTTCAAATTGTGCTCTTCAAACCATAAGGGTATTAGGAGGTGCTTAAGAGTTATCACAAGGTTGTTAATCAATGCACTGTATTTCAGACTGGCTTTAAGCATTCAGATACTAACTAGAACAGTTCCTCTTGAATTTAATATATTAGACATCTGTGTGTGAGTTCATTTATATATTTAAATGCTGTCCAATATGGTAGCCACCAGCCACAGGAGGCTATTGAGCACTTGAAATGTAGTCAGTGAGACTGAGGAACTGAATTTTTGGTTTTATTTAATTTTAATTTAAGCAGTTCCTGTGGCTAGTTTCTAAGATGTTGGACAGGAAACTAGAAATTTTTGAGCTCAATAACCTGCCTCAATTTCTCATTATTAGTAATCCTTTTTTTCTTAATTTTAGTCCCCAATTTTTGTATTTATGTTTTATTTATTATTTTAAGATTAAGATATAAGGGGTGCCTGGGTGGCTCAGTTGGTTGAGTGTCTCACTCTTGATTTCAGCTCAGGTCATGATCTCAGGGTCATGGGATCTAGCCTTGTGTCAAGCTCCACGCTCAGTGGGGAGTCTGCTTGGGATTCTCTCCCTCTCCCTCTGCCCCTCCCCCTTGTGCTTGCTCTCTCTAAAATAAATAAATAAATCTTTTAAAAAATAAAAATACAAAATAAATAAATAAAATTGAGACACAGCTGTCATACGACATAATACAGTTTCAGGTTTCCAACATAATGATTCAATATTTGTATATATTGTGAAATAATCACCATAATATAAAATAAGTAAGCCATGGGTGTATGATGTACAGCATGGTGACTATTGTTAACAATACTGTATTGCATATTTGAAAGTTGCTAAGAGAGAAAATCTTAAAAGTTCTCATCATTATTAGCAATCTTTAAGCATTAGCCGATGACTAATTAAAAGTGTTACTTTAGAGGCAATCCAAGCATCAAGTGAATAATTGCACTGGGTGACTGAATTGTTTCATAGTTAAAATCCTGAAGTTCTTTTGCTCAGATTATGAAGTAAGCACAGACTTTCACTGAGACAAATCTGGTTTGAATTCCACTTCTGCAGGTTAGTAGCTGAGGGTCCTATCTGCCAGGCGAGTCACTAACATCTGTAACCCTCAGCTTCTTTGGTAAAGCGAGGACGATAATTCCAATCTCACAGGATTGCTGTGTGGATTAAAGAAGATCATTCGTATGAAGTTCCCAATGTAGTGCCTGGCTCATGAAATTTACTTTCGACAAATGGTGTTTCACCTGTCTATGTCGTTATGTAACATGTCACTCAGGGAGGTTTAATTCAGGTTTTGAAGTGTACAGGTAAAATATGTCTTTAGTAATGAGGATGGAAAAAATAAAAATGATCCAGACGGTGTTAAACTAGAGCTTTACTTTTCCAAATGTGACTTTTAATTTGATGGCCGAATGTCCACGTATATCCCAAGACCGGGGAGACAAGGAGATGAGAACAAAGATTTACAGTTATAGCTTCATATAAATAGTACAGCTTTGAATCTTGCAAGCTTAGCCACTGCCACTAGCAATAATATTACTGTCAACTCCAGAATGGGCTTGTCATTGAGTCTTTCAAGACCTGGGCGGGTGCTGATGTGGACACACATTCCTCCCCTGATTTAACTTCGTCTCCAGCAGGAATATGTCACCTTTAGTAAAGGCAAACTGATTTCTCAGGAAGAGAGCACAGGTGAACAGCACTGTGAGTGTCCCTACCCTAGGGGAATTAACCCTAGGAGAGTGATCCAACTTTCTCTTCTTAAATCAAAAAGATATTTCTTGGGCGTATTTCTGAGTAAGGAACACTGAAAGAAGACAATTTTCTGTTACCTAATAAATTTAGTGCTCTCAGCATCCTCTGACACCCACAAATGTGAGACTTGAACACAAATTTCAGGTTATAAGTATATTCCACCTATTTTTTTCAATAGCTTTTTGAATTTGAGTATAGTTGACACACAATGTTACATGAATTTTCAGGTGTACAACCTACCAATTCAACTTCTATGTTACGTCATGCTCACAAGTGTGAGCTAACCACCTGTCACCATGCACTATTATAGTATCATTGACTATGGCTTTTATTCCCCTGACTTACTCATTTCATAACTGGAAGCCTGGATCTCCCACTCCCCTTCACCCACTTGACCCATCTCCCACCCCCTTCCCCCTGGCAACCATCAGTTTGTTCTCCATATTTATAGGTCTGATTCTGCTTTTTATTTGTTTATTCATTTGTTTTGGTTTTTAAATTCCACATATGAGTGAAATCATATGGCATTTGTCTTTCTCAGTCTGACTTATTTCACTTAGCATAATAACCTCTAGGTCCATCCATGTTGTTGTAAATGGCAAGATCTCACCTTTTTTGTGGCTGTGTAATATTCCTCTGTGTGTGTGTGTGTGTGTGTGTGTGTGTGTGTGTGTGTGTGTACACACATATATTCCACTGTGTTCCTTATCTACTCATCTATTAATGCAGATGACATGGTACTACATGACATGATACTATACTAGAAAACCCTAAAGACTACACCAAAAAACTATTAGAAGTAATAAATGAATTCAGTAATATTGCAGGATATAAAATTAATACCCAGAAATTGGTAGCATTTCTAGACACTAATAATAAGGTAGCAGAAAGAGAAATTAAGAGAACAATCCCATTTACAATTGTACCAAAAAGAATAAAATACCCAGGAATAAACTTAACCAAGGAGGTAAAAGACCTGTACTCCAAAAACTACAAAACACTGATGAAAGAAATTGAAGATGACACAAACAAATGGAAGGGTGTTTTCCACTTATTCTTGACACTAAATTCCAATTCGCAGATCTCCATCCTAAAGGTGCTTAAGAGGAGACAGTTTTTCAAAAATGTTAGTCTAGGTGATATATTCCTGTACTCCATGAAAATCCTCAATTTCCTCGCAGTTGAAAATCAGAAACCTAAAATGTAATTTTGTCTTATAATATCTACTTAATATGCTTCTTTCCTTGGAAAGGATTGTTACTTCCAAATATATTTGGGTAACTCCAAAACCTAAGTGCTAACTCTTCTCTTGGGACTCTCTTTGAACCCCTATAGCATAAAACAGATGTGTTCAATGAATCTCAATTGACTTACAAGATGTTTTACTAGGTCAACAGAAAAATAATATTTTTATGCTAGAGGAACACTGTTTTTCTGAGGACTAGTAAAGGTCTAGACTTATTTTACCATTAAAGATATATTAGTAATTAGTGGCCTTTTTGCAGGTGAAGACCTTCATTGACACTTGGGAAGGTGTGTCTAAGCAGCCACTTCTAATTGACTTCTAAACATGAAATGGCCCCACAGTGAATTACTGATTTATAAACCTCACCTCTTCCACTAAGATAAATTTTATGTAAAAGTCTGGGGCATCTTCTGAGAGGGCCTGACCTGCAGGGAACCTGCCTGTCTAATTGTAATGCTCTGCAAAACTACATAATGCAAAGCCCTTTGCTTATTCTAAAAATAGTGAGTATAATTAGTCTTGCAAATCAATGTTTCCACTCATCAGGATGACAAAATAACTTGTTAAATAGCATGCTTAATATACATATCCAAGAGTCAACAAAAGCTTCATCTACCATTTATTTGATTATATCCTTTTAGGAGAAAAAAATGCAGTCCATTGGCCGGCTGCCACTCTCCAAAATATAGGAGGTAATTAGAACCATCCTGGTGTCATGTTTTCATAGCAAAATACAATCTGCTTTTAGAGCAAATATGCCATTATCTTATCTGGAGCTCCTTTATTCATAATTATTATGATATTTATGCTTATTGGCAAAGTTAATAAAAATATGGGTAAATTGAAAATGGTTTTTACATGTAACATCTTGTGGTTAATTCAACAAAATTTTTAGAAATAAAAATAAATATCACATATACATACTTATAAATCCTTTACTTTTCGGTATAATAAAGAACAAAAATAATATGCAACAATAAATGTTATTTTGTTGACATAATTAATGCCAATGACAGATCTTTAATTTTTTCAAGTGATATGAAACATATTTGAAGTAATTGGAAGAATTCTGTTGATACTAGAATTGTACTATTATTAAAACATCTGGGGGCCCAGCAGCAAAAATCTACCAATTTATGAGAACATATGAAAAGTTTAAAAAGAGGGGCAAATTTAGGTGTGTATTCTGTATTTCTATCTTCATTTCTGGATGTGGATTATTATTTTTGTTTCATTTTAAAACAAAGTTCTTATGAAATTTGTTTATTCCCATGATAAACAAACTAATACTATTCCCCTAACAAAATATTAATCTGTTCAGTTTTCAATCATCATATCATGTTCAGGTGATTCAAATCTTTTGTGGATGGTAACTCTTCCTCAGTCATCTACTTCTCCAAACCAAAAGTTTTACATGCTTTTAAAAGTATGATTTCACTCATCTGTGGAATTTAAGAACCAAGACAGATTGAACAAAGGAGAAGGGGGATAAAAAGAGAGAGAGAGGGAAGCAAACCAAACCAGGAGAGAATCTTCACTATGGAGAACAAACTGAGGGTTGGTGGAAGGGGGTGGGTGGGGATGAGTTAAATGGGAATGGGTATGAAGGAGGGCACTTGTTGTGATGAGCCCTGGGTGTTGGATGTGAGAGGTAAATCACTAAATTCTATACCCGAAACCAATTTTACCATATATGTGAACTAACTAGAATTTAAATAAAAACATGAAACCAAAAAAAAATAAAAGTATGGCAGTTTTCCAGTAATAGATCTATTTGTCAAGGCGCTGGAATACTTGGAATCATTGACATCGGTGAATTCTTTCCTTGTTGACAGACTGAGGTGGGAAGAAGTTCATTACAAGAAATTAGCTTTAGCAGCATGACCTTGGAATCAAGGATGATAGTGTTTTGGTATCAGGATAAAATAGCATCATGATATGGGGGCTACTTATAAGGGAAAAATGCAAATTTAATTACATTTAAAATCAAGAAATACTTGTTAAATAGATGCACCGAGCTGGCCTACTGTGTTTCAGACACTATTCAAAGGGCTGAAAAACCAAAGATGAGTAAAACCAAAATGGTCACTTCCCTTACAAAACTCACACTTTAACAAGGAAAGGAGAAGAAGCAGTATTTTTACTCTCAGGGGAATGGGATACTTTGAAAATATCGAGAAGAATGACCTGGGCTTGTCCAGATGTCCTTTAAATTTTCTCCAAGGATATTAAATGTAAGTTAAAACCTGAAGGATTAGAAGTGCAAGAAAAAAAATACTTATTTTACTCTTGCTTCCTTGGCTTAGTTGATTTTTACAATGTATTCGATCAAATGTTGGCATTACTTTATGTTTAGGTTAAACTACTATCTAGCTTACTTAATAATACTCAGTGTAAATAATACTTTTGTATTTTTTGAATTCACCAATTAAACATGATAAAAATGTCTGAAGTTTGAAGAATGTATCATTCTTTCTAAATAGAATACAAATTGAGCAAAATTCTCACTTATTACAAGTATGTAACAGAAACGGAAAAGGAACCAAAATATTTAAAAAGTAATTATTCGGCAGCAAGACTTCAGTATCAGGATAAAATACACAATGATAAATGTTATTATTTTTATAAATATTCATACATAACATACACTTATATATGATTTATACAGATTATAAATTATATATTATAAATTTATAATATAATGAACAATGCAAATATTGTACATGTACAGAATTTTCACTATGTGCATGGTTCCATATTGTTTTATAAGAAACTAAAAATGAGTCACAAATCGTTTTATGTACATTCCGCTTATTATAATGATTAACTTTACATTACAATTATGTTAATTTATTTTTATCAGCAATTAGATTGTACCTACTGTGTGCTAGACCCCAAGCATAGAAAGAATTCAAGCCCTAACCCAGTCCACAAAGAGTCCACAATTTAGAGAGGAAGTCGGACACATAATGATTATATATGTAGTTCAGGAATGAGCAACATCTCTTGTATCTGTCATCTCATTTGATCCTTTTAAGATAAATAAGAAAAGTATTTTTATCACATTAATTTTAAAGGGAGCGGGTAAATTACCATGCATTTTGTAAATTATAGGAGTAGACTATGTGGCCACAGATGACAAGAACTCACGACGCTAAATAAAAACCACTTGAATTAGGCCCAAAAATCAGAATAATATATAGAATTTTTAGTTAAAAATTTATCTGGATAATGGTCCCTAATGCAGCTTCTCCCAATTCCCCACTAAAAAACAAACAAACAAACAAACAAAAAACAATTAAGAAATGGAGAAGAGACAAACATTCATCTAAGAGTGGCAATTAGCTGTTGCCAACATCTGGGGTTGGAGGAGAAATTCATTAATTACAAGATGTGTGAATCCCAATTAACAATCATAATCAGAAGTTATCATTCATTCATTCATTATTAAATGTTTGCTGTGAGCCAGACATTTTGTTCTTTATTGAAAGAGAGGTGGTGATAGGATTTAGCTTTTTATTCCTACTGTTTTGGATCTAGTTTGCAAAAAAGAAATATCTATGCTGAGCATAAAATGGGGCAACTAGTACTTCTTTCTGAGATGGTCGATATGAATACAATCATTTTTAACTTCCCAGATACTGCCATAACCCAAAAACAGAAGGGCAAAGATTATTCATGTGTGCTTATGTTCGTGGGAGTGGGGAGTGAAGGTATGGGCATTAATCCAACGTGGAAGCAGTCATTCCAGAAGTAGGGTGAGTGGAAGCAGAAGAAAGAGTGGGGCATTCCTTGGTTTGTTTCTGTTCTCTACTATCTCATATCATTTTAGAAACAAGCATTAATATAAGCATTTGATAATAGGAGATAATATTTCTGTCCGGTAATGCATAATAAATTGTATACTTGCTCATCTAATTCAGGCCACCTATGTGAGAAAGCCAGAGAGTATAGCTCTTACCATTACAAATAAAAACTAGACCAAATTCAGAAACATCCTTCCTTCTGTTATAAAATGCTTGCTCTTCAAATCTAGCAACACCCAGTGGGGATGAGCAGTGACAGGGGAATTTATACACCCTGAATGTACCACATCTCAACGGATTGCTTCTTAATCTAGAATCAGTCAACATATCAAAATACCCTTGAGTTCTGCTTCTGCTCAGGATAAAGAAAGCTTCCAGAAAAAAATCATTTCCGAACTAACAATGACCAAAAAAGGCCAGATAATTTATAAAATCGTAACTTTTTCTTGAGCGCAACAGAGAGTTAAAGTCACACATCAAGTAAACTCTATTCCAGAGGGAGATAATCCCCTTCAGTGAGAGACAGACAGACACAGGAACTGTTCTTTTTCAGCGAAGAGAAGAAAGATGTGAATGCCATACAAACATGTAAGGAAGAACTGGCTGGAATTGAAACGCATTACGGAAGAACTAATGTGGGCTAGCAACAGGTTAGAATAACTAAAATCCCAGACCCAACAGGGGTTTATGTTCACGTTTCATCCTTTGTCATTGCTCCCCACTAGGTGCTCACGAGAGAGGTCAGAGATGTGGTGGGAGACAAGAGACCCTTTTGGTGGTGCAGGGATGAAGGAGGTCGCTGCTGCTGGGGCACAGACACACAGCCCTGCCAGGCTGCCCTGATCATTCTCCGCTATGAAGCAAAACCCCCCAAACTCGGGGAGGGGGAGGGTGGCTAGAAGCAGCAATCACTCAACACCCAGGGCCAATTAAAAGATAATTAATTCTGAGGAAAGAATAGAAGCAAAATTCCCTCTGTCTTACTCGGGATAAAGGCAAAGATGGGTTGTGTCTGGAGAAAACCTTCTGCTCCCGAGAGAGACAGGATGACATCATGGACTCAGTCAGGAGTCTGCATCCATTTCAAGCAGGGTTGAGCTACCACTGAAGAAGGAGCAGGAAACACTCTCCTGCCCAAGACAAATCACAGATCGGTGTCGAAGCATGGTTAGAACGCTCATCCCCAAGGACCAGGCACACAGGGCCCACCTGTGGTGGAGGCTGCCCAGAGCAAGGGTCAGCCCAGGGTGACGCCACAGGCAAAGTGGCTCGGAGCACAGCGGAAGCTCCCACTGGGGACGGAGCCAGGCTGCCCTCGAAGGCCCGGATGTAGGTGCAGGGACCGGGAGAGCAGATCCTGGAGCAGGAAACCCGGTGAACCAGGCCCTGCTCTCAGCGCGGGGAAAAGCAGCATCTGAAATACACTGAACAAAAACAGAAGCAACAGTGAAACCCAAACCCAGGTCAAGTCCTGATGCAAGTGAATTGGAATTCTGTATGTACTGTATTTCTGGCTGATTTTAATCCCCGTGGTCTTCAGTTTCCAGCAGTTTGACTCTATGTCAAGGTGTTTTGTGTTTTTGTTTTGTTTTTAATTCTGCTTAGAATTTGCTGAGATTCTTGGATCTTTGCATCAATGTTTTTCCTCAATTTTAGGAAGTTCTCACCACTTTTTCCCCCCAACTATGTATTTTTTCTGTATAACTTTCTTCTTCTGGGAATGGATTACAATAATGTTGGACAGAAAAGTACTGTACAACAGACATTAGATGTTTTTTCTATGTTTTTAACTCTTCACTTTGTGTTTCCATTTAGATTTTTTAAAAAAGATTTTATTTGTTTTATTTTAGAGAGAGAGAGAGCTCGGGGGAAGGGTAGAGGAAGAGGGAGAGAGAGAATCTCAAGCAGACTCCGCAGTGAGTGCAGAGCCCGACACAGGGCTCGATCTCAGGACCCTGAGATCATGACCTGAGCTGAAACCAAAGAGTTAGTCGCTCAGCCAACTGAGCCACTCAGGCACCCCTGTGTTTCTATTTGGATTGACCAACCCTGAAGTACACTGATTCTAAACAGTCTTCTATTTAATCCACTAGATAAATTTTTCATATTTGCTATTATGTTTTTATTTCTAGCATTTCTATATAGTTCTTAGCTTTTTAGAGTTGCCACACTTCTTCTGGAGTTACTATCTCTTCCTGGATTTTATCCACTTCTTCAAATAGGTCCTTGGGTTTCTTTTTTTTTTTTCCATAATCGTTCAAAATCACTGTCATAATTGCAACAACAGAGTCACCATTGGGTCTCCTTCTATAGACTATTTCTTGTTTTGTCTGTACGTCACATTTTCTATTTTTGTGTGTGGGTGTTTCCTCATTTGTGATTATATGCCAATGTTTTCACACACAAAAAATGTAGATAATAAATCAAATGACAGATACTTTCTGCACATCAATCTTTCGTGAAGCTGTGGGTGCTGAGAGAAGGGATAATCTATTTGAACTGTAGGTTATCTGGGTCTGGGCTTTGTTACACATGGAGTTTGATCTAGTTCTCCACTGACGAGATATTTTGAGAACTGGAGAGATACTGTCCTATCAGCAGGGCATGTGGCTAAGAACTGGTAGGATTCGATAATCTGCCTGTGCTTCAGAGCTGAGCCCCCAGAGAGATCTCATCGTACTTCCCAGCCTGGCTGGTAAGTGTCTGGGTCCCCAGAGACCTCTCTTTGCTCTCCAGTGCTTCCCTTTAATTTCTGTGCCTTCAAGAGAACTCTGTAATCCTGTTTGTTCTTCAGCCTTCAGAAGGGGCCTCCCTACACTCTGGGGTGACCCAGAATGTCTCAGAATTTCTCTCAGTTCTACTTAGATGCCTTCAGGCTCTGGTATCCCCAATACTGGAGCGTCTCCGTGGAATTTCTCACAGTTCTGTCACCCCACCTCCAGACTTCGGTGATTAAAAAGCCCTGATCCCCTCAGGTGGCCCCCTCTGTCTGCATGTCCAGCTCTCAGTTTTTGGTCATTGAAAATCTGAGGAGTGTGGGAAGCTGTTTTCGGAATATCCTTTCTGTACTCTTTTTGTAGGCAAAAGCCAGAACTTTTTGGGTAGATTTCCATCTGATCTCCTGCCCTCCCCACCACTCTCTAAAGGTGACTGCTTTGCACTGGGTGGGGGAGCGCATGTGCCCTAGGGAGAATCCTTCTCAGTTCTCCGTCTGTGCCCCAGCTGTTGATACACGACCCCCACGTTTCTGGTGAAGATGCACAGGAAGATGTTGGTGTTTGAGAGCAGACTTGCTCTGGAGTCGGGCTGCTTGTAATTCTGATATGACTTGCTGGCCCCCATGTTTGATGTGAAAAAGTTTCCATATTTTAGCTGTTCCCATGTTATCATCATCTACAGCGGATTCCTCTTCCACCTGCTCTTTACCCAGGGATAAGCTCAGCCATGGGTCTTCAATCTCCTCTAATTTTGGGGGGATTGAGTTCTTTTAGGTTTCTTTGAGGCCACAGCAAACTGTTGCTCCCATCTCTTGTTTTTGCTGTTTAGTTTGGATGGCTTCTTTTCACTAGATCTTTATAATCTATAATATTTACTAAAAAGTAATATTCTGTTATTATGAAGTGGTGACCCTTACATTATTCTCCACCCCCAACCACAGTGCAGTTACTACTCTTCACTTTCCATATTCCATTACTCTGCTGTTTAAACAATTTTTTCCTCTTAGTCTTCTCACTGTGTGAAATCATGTTCTTTACATAGTTACCTACTTGTTTATTGTCTAAATTTCTCCCCCAGAGTATAATCTCCACGAGGGCAGGAACTTGGATTGTTTATGTTGGCAGCTCTTCTATTATGATAAAAAATTTTAAATTGTCAATTATTTAGTAAATGAAGAAGACAACATCAAGATGATATTATTTGCTGCCTTTCAAGTTGGCATTAAAAATCTATGTTGGCCAGTGTCATCAGGTTTGCAGAGAATGACATATTATCATCTATTATTAGTTGATCTGTAAATTGAGTGGAAATCCAAGATCAGTGTACTGGCAAGTTTGTTTTCTTCCTGAGTCCTCTCTCCTCGGTTTGCACTCAACTTCTTCTCTTTGTATCCTCACACGGCCTGGCCTTTTCTCTGTGCTTGCCCACGCCTGGTGTCTCTTTCTCTTCTTGTAAGGACAGCAGTCCTATTGAATTAGGGGCCCCCTTTATGACCTTATTTAAATGTAATTGCCTCCTCAAAGGCCTGATTTCCAAATACAGTCAACATTGGGAGTGAGGACTTTTGGAAGGGACACAGTTCAGTCCCTATCAAGTACCTCTTATTTTACTGGCCATTTGGGTCTTTGGAAGTGCTATTTCAAGGGTTTTGCCATTTTGCTGTTGGGTTTTCTGCTTTTCTCTTATTGACTGATAGTTCTATATTTTCTTCATCTTTGTTCTTTGTTAAATATATTACAGATATCTTTGCCTTCTCTTGGCTTGCCTTTCGCCACTCCTAAGTATGGTCTTTAGATTAAGAGACATTTTTAATTTTAATGTAGACAAATTTATCAATGTTTTCTTTCTCATTTGTTTTCTATTTCAGAAATATTTGCCTTTCATGAATGATGATTTTTCTCCTATTCTTCTAAAAGCTTTATTGTTTTAGCTTTCTCATTTACATCCATAGTCCACTTAGAATTGATTTATGTATACAGTCAGTGGGAGGCATCAAGAATAATATTTCCTATGTGCATAGCCATCTGATCCAACAACATTTATTGAAAATACTGGTATTTCCTTATTTCTCTGCAGTGTTATTTTTGTGAAAAATCAGATGACCATAGATGTTTAAGTAAAAGTTTAAAAATACATAAATTGAACTCTATACACTTAAATTTTAACAAATAGTTTAGGAAATTTTCATTCTTTTAATTTAAAATTTTTTAAATTTTTCTAAAGTAGTCACCAACTATTCTAATAACAAGGAAAATAAATACTGAAAACATCATAGAATGTAAATTATTTTTCTTAGCATAAAAAATGCTTATCTTTTAATGTGAGTATTCTCCTAAAGGATACTATTATTTATTTCTGAAATTTGGATTTAGAATGGAATTGGATATTCACTCAGAGTTTGGTTTTTGAAATGTACCCTTTCCACATACCCCTATACATGCATATAATGATACAGTGTATGATATACATGCCAATAGCTATGGTTATTACATGTTGGAAGGTCCTTAAAACCACCCTCAGGTTTAGTAATTCACCAGAAGGACTCAGAACTCAGCAAAGCTGTTATATTCATGGTTACAGTTTATTACAGCAAGAGGAAACACATTAAGATCAGTAATGAAAAAGGTACCTAAGGGCAGGGTCTAGCAGAGACTGAGTGTGGAGACTCCCATTGTCCTCTTTCAGTGGGCTCACATGGACAATGGACAGTGCTTATTTCTCCCAGCAATAATGTGTGACAATGTGCCACACTGATCGGAGTACTGCCAACCAGGGAAGTTCCCCTGGTCCTCATTGTCCAGAGATTTTATTGGAGGTTGGTCACAGAGACATAGCTGACTGCACCCAGGACTGACCTCAGTTCCAGCTCCTTCAGAAGTCAAGCTAAAACCATGTGGCCCAGGTTCCCACCATAAATCACATTGTTAACATAGACAATCTGGTGTGGCCTATGACCCCCAGATAAACAATGACATACCTCTCAATCAGGATATTCCAAGGGACTAGAAGCTATCTCCCAGAAGCTGGGAACAAAGGGCCAAACCTTTCTTTTTTTTTTTTTTTTTTTAAGATTTTATTTATTTATTCGAGAAAGAGAGAATGAGAGATAGAGAACACGAGAGGGAAGAGGGTCAGAGGGAGAAGCAGACTCCCTGCTGAGCAAGGAGCCCGATGTGGGACTCGATCCCAGGACTCCAGGATCATGACCTGAGCCGAAGGCAGTCGCTTAACCAACTGAGCCACCCAGGCGCCCCAAGGGCCAAACCTTTCTTGAGGCTAGGCTAATCTTTTATTCTTTTTTAAGATTTTATTATTTATTTGACAGAGAGAGACACAGTGAGAGAGGGAACACAAGCAGGGGAAGTGGGAGAAGGAGAAGCAGGCTCCCAGCTCAGCTGGGAGCCCGATGCAGGGCTCGATCCCAGGACCCTGGGATCATGACCTGAGCTGAAGGCAGAC
This sequence comes from Callorhinus ursinus, assembly GCF_003265705.2. Lineage (NCBI taxonomy): Eukaryota > Metazoa > Chordata > Mammalia > Carnivora > Otariidae > Callorhinus > Callorhinus ursinus. The sequence continues at coordinate 14,760,057 of NW_027397073.1, read as the reverse complement.
GCTTAACAACTGAGCCACCCAGGCGCCCTTAGGCTAATCTTTTAAAGCACAGTTCTATATAGGCATTTATTCAATTAGGCTATACCAATTGTGCATCACATAAACATATATGTTTATTTCTCCATCTTATGGTGCTGCATGCTAATTTAGTGACCTATAATAAATCAAACCAACAAAACCTCCAGAAAACAGAGCAAAAAAACCCCAAACAAACAAACAATCCATTACAGAAATATGGTTAAGTTGACACAATGGCTTTCTGACTTTTGGAATAACTTACTGTTTAATTCCCTTATTATTTTTACTTTTCCTCAATGGTTTCAAGCTTTTAACTAACAAAATTACACTTATATAAATTAAATTTTATTAAAATTGCATTTTATTAATTGAAAGCTTGAAACCGCTGCAGAAAAATACATTGGTAATCAACAATTAAGGGAAATTGCACTGCACGAATAATAACAAATGATGCTTGGAAGTCACTGAGACATAGTTTTCTTATCTGAAGAACCAAGCAAAGATATTTATCTTTATCACTTTCCCCATTTGCATTAGAACTATTATTTATGGCAAGTAGAAGATAATGCATTTTAAATATATATAAATCATAAAAAAGATAATAAAATATTTTATGTTGGTGTCATTATCACTTTTATTCCCTAATTTAGTTATACCTCAAATTGTTAGCAGTTCTTTTGGAATCTGGTATCTAATTTATCAGTCATGAGGCACATTTTCTCAACTGTGAGCATTTTCTATTAGTTGCATTATATTTTGTACATATTAATGTGGAAAGAAATTTGAAATGAGAAATAATCAAGTAACCAGATAAAGAACTATCAAAAATAAGGGAATGTTGTTAGGACATTTAACAAAACCATTTCTAGGTTGGTTTTCCTCCAAATATACTTCCTCTATGTGTGTAAATGTATAATATCTTATTTGGATATACTGTCATTCACAATTCATGAACAAATTTCGGAATGTAATTTTGCTAAATGAGGATTGTCAAGTCATTCTTTTCCTTCTAAGACTAAGAGATTCTTCAATTAATTAATGAAAAGAAATGCTTAATAGCAATTACTTCCTATGCTAGACAATAAACCTAATCTAAAAGACAACCAGTTATGAACAGCTGAAAAGGTTAGGGCACCAAGAAGAAAGTCAAAGTAAAAGGCAAGACATATAGTTAGAGTCATCGTGATTTTAGAAGAGAAAATCCTTCGAGTGGATCCAGAACTGAAAATAGAGGGGAAGCATTATCTTGAGAATTCTTGGAGGATTTTTCTGGATTAGAGGCTGAAACAATTTGCATGTTCAATTTAGGTTCTGAGCTGATTCAACCTATTTTTATTATTCAATTTGTAAATATTCTACACCTACCCTGTCTTTATAAGAACAGCCTTCCTGCTCTCAGTAGGATGAACTCAGAGCTAGCAGGTATTTAAATGTATTCCCACTGAAGCATGAATTCCCTTTGCCTGAATAATCTGGAGAAATGGTGTTTTGAAAAACAAATCCTATTATCTAAATACTACAAAATTTTAAAATTCTTTTATTTTTAAACAACAAAAACTGATATATCCCAAATAAAAGACTGATTAGGCCAAAGTCTTATATACGGGTTTAAGGGCACTGTTTCCATGGCATCATGGAGTTCTGCTTAAAAGAAGTGCCAAGACCTCTTCTTTACCGTAACATGGATATCCTGACTACTGCTTGAATAAAAAGATCCATAATTTAGCATTTCTAAGAGTTTTTGCTATTTCAGAATTCTCATTGTAATGGTACTCATTGCTATTGATTTTGATTTGAATTTATTATGTTCCTGTAGGCAGAGGGTAATGTTCTTGGTGACATAAAAAGGAATCAATTAGGTCTGAATCTTCTGCTAGGTAGTAGTCTGAGATTGGTAATTCTTACATTAATAGATGTGGAAGGGATTACCTAAACATAAGCAAACATAAAACATCATTAAAGTCTCATTTATTTGGTCATACCCATCAAAATTTATCATTATTTGAATGGAATGCATTAATGTTTACTTTTGATGAATAAATTCTTTCTTCCACAGAGTAAATGTATAAATTAAACACTTGAGGGAATATTATGTTTACAAGCCATTTAGACACACTAATTTACATAAATGGTGCACTTAAGAATAGTTAACCTACAAGAATTTTTTTAGGGGTGTCTGGGTGGCTCAGTTGGTTGCGCACCGGGCTCTTGATTTTGGCTCAGGTCATGATCTCCGGTGTGAGACTGAGCCTCACAAAGTCTGTTTGTCCCTCTCCCTCTGCTCCTTAACCCCCTCATGCTCTCTCTGTAAAATAAATAAAAAATTACATCTTTTTAAAGAATAATTTTTTAAATGGGAAACTGTAACTTTTTTTTGCTCTGAAAATGCTCAGACTTTTTCAGTATTAAAATAACTACTGTCAATCTTATGATATCCTCTTGAATATGTTTTATTTCAATCTTGTTTTTTACATGGGAAAACATTTTGAACTCAGTAGTTCTGTTATTTGTTATCCTATTGGAGAATAAATACAATCTGAAACAAGGATTTATGCACCGGATTTTACCAGGGAGGTTATCTAAAGGAGAATTGAAGAAACACAGAGAGTAAGATAGTCAGGAGGAAAATTCAGTATCAGAGCAAATTACAAATGGGGACTTAGTTCTTATGGGACCTCCTAAGAAGCAAGCAAGATCCTTCACTGAATTATTTACCCAAAATATGGGAAACACGAATGTTATCTAATACTTCCCATATCTGATTATTTGAGATCTTCCTTAGGAGCATTAATCCCTTGTACATCTGAGCAGCACACGAATGCAGCATGAATAAAATTCTCCCCAGATCTTTAGTGAAGATGCCTGGTGCACAGTTGGGGATATACTCTGTCACACTGTCAGGGAGGTGGAGCACTCCTCGACCTGTCCCTGATAGCCACAGCTGTAGTCTGAGATTAGATGGAGAAGGTGTAAGTAGGGCTGGAAGTCAGTGGTTCATGCTTCCTCATGACTTCCTCATGCTCTACTGTAACTTAGACATCATGGTGGTTGCCTGACACAGCCTTTACAAAAGATTTCATGCGAGAGAATTAGTGAAATCAGCTCTAGTCTTCAGATCAGAGTAGGTTTGCCTCATCTTCCTCCACCACTACCGATTCTAGATTTCCCTTACTTTCAGCTAGCACTTAAAACCGTTCAGTATATAAAAAACAAAACAAAGCAAAAAACCCAAAAAACTAGAGATGAGACGAGACAGGAAAGTGAGATGCAATGTCAAGAGAAAAGTCAGGTAATAAAAGTTACCCTTGAGATGACCATGCCATTAAAATGAACAGATAGGAACCTTAAAGGGGTGATTATAAATATATTGAAGGTCTTAAAGAAGGGGGTGGTCATGATTTGTGAACATATAAAGAACTATATCAGGCAAGTTAGAACTATAAAACTGGAAATTTTATAATTGGAATGTATAATATCTGAAGTAGGATGTCTATTAGATGGACTTAAGACTATAGACCTAAGAAAACAAAAGAATAGAAATCATTTATCCTGAAGAACCAGAGGGGAAAATATTAAAAATAAACTGAACAGAAGCTAAGTGACCTGTGACATAGTGTCAAGGGGTCAGTGCATGTGTAACTGAAGTCTCCAAAGAGAGAGCATATGGGCCAAAAAATATATTGAAAGGAATATTACCCCCAAATTTCCCAAATTTGGAAATTAAATTACAGATCCAAGAAGTTCAGCAAACACCATATAGTGTAAGCTTTATGACATGTTGTTATAATTTCTTGTACTAAAAAGTCAATTGGATCTTAAAGGTATTTAAATAACAACATTTAAAAAAGTATTCACTACTGTAGTTAGCACTTCCAGTGCTCTTCGTTCCTTTGTTCAGATCTAGATTGCCATTAGGTATCTCTTTCTTCTTCCTGAAGAACTTTCTTTATATTTTCTAGTGCATGTCTTCTGGTGCTGAAGTCTCTCAGCTTTTGTATGCTTAAAATCTTTATTTCACTTATATTCTTGGAAGCTATCTTTGTTGAGTATAGAATTCTAGGGTGACAATTTTTCTCTTTAGTACTTTATAGACCATGTGCCACCGTCTCCTGGCTTCCACTGCTTCCAACTGGATGTCTACTTTAATTCTGATCTCTTTTTCTCTGTACATTTGTGTTATTTAAAACAACAACAACAACAACAACAACAACAGACCTCTCTTCATATCCATTGTCTTAAACAATTCGATTGCAGTGTGATTTCGTATACTTTCCTTCATGTTCCTGTGCTCAGGGACATTGAGCTCCTTGGATATGTAGAATTATAACATCAATTTTTAAGGATACTTGGCGATTATCTCTTCAAATATAGTTTCTCTCCCACTATTTGAGGCTCCCAATAACATGTATATTAAGCCACTTGGGTTTCTCCATATTCCTGTTTATCTTCTCAGCTGAGGTGACTGCCATCGTCCTCCTGATTTTCTCGTCTCTGAGCTGAGGTCTGGAAACCTTCTCTGGTTAGTATGTGTTAGCAATCATAGGCTCACCTTCTTTATTTCCCTTTTCTCAGTGATCTCTGTCCTCTGCTACCCAATGTCTAGTGTCCTGAAATACCTGTTTCAATATTTTGTTTGTGGTTTAGTTGTTTCACATGGGATGGTTTAGGTGGTTCCTGTTAGTCCATCTTAGCTGGAAGATGAACTCCCCTTGTCAGTTTTTTTAACTTTAGCCTTTCTTTTTCTTTTCTTTCTTTCTTTCTTTCTTTTTTTTTTTGATGGTGAAAAGAACTTTTATTTACCCTGGAAGAAATAGAAAACCTGAACAGACCTGTAACCACTAAGGAAATTGAAGCAGTCATCAAAAATCTCCCGACAAACAAAAGCCCGGGGCCAGATGGCTTCCCAGGGGAATTCTACCAAATATTTCAAGAAGAATTAATACCTATTCTTCTGAAACTGTTCCAAAAAAAATAGAAATGGAAGGAAAACTTCCAAACTCGTTTTATGAGGTCACCATTACCTTCCTTGATCCCAAAACCAGACAAAGATCCCATCAAAAAGGAGAATTACAGACCAATATCCCTGATGAACATGGATGCAAAAATTCTCACCAAAATACTAGCCAATAGGATCGAACAGTACATTAAAAGGATTATTCACCACGACCAAGTGGGATTTATCCCTGGGCTGCAAGGTTGGTACAACATCCACAAATCAATCAACGTGATACAATACATTAACAAAAGAAAGAACAAGAACCATATGATCCTCTCAATAGATGCAGAAAAAGCATTTTACAAAGTACAGCATCCTTTCTTGATCAAAACTCTTCAGAGTATAGGGACAGAGGGTACATACCTCAATATCATAAAAGTCATCTATGAAAAACCCACAGCGAATATCATTCTCAATGGGGAAAAACTGAGAGCTTTCCCCCTAAGGTCAGGAATATGGCAGGGATGTCTACTATCACCACTGCTGTTCAACATAGTACTAGAAGTCCTAACCACAGCAATCAGACAACAAAAAGAAATCAAAGGCATCCGAATCGGCAAAGAAGGAGTCAAACTCTCACTCTTTGTAGATGATATGATACTTTATGTGGAAAACCCAAAAGACTCCACCCCAAAACTGCTAGAACTCATACAGGAATTCAGTCAAGTGGCAGGATATAAAATCAATGCACAGAAATCAGTGGCCTTCCTATACACCAACAACAAGACAGAAGAGAGACAAATCAAGGAGTCGATCCCATTTACAATTGCACCCAAAACCATAAGATACCTAGGAATAAATCTAACCAAAGAGGCAAAGAATCTGTAGTCAGAAAACTATAAAATACTCATGAAAGAAATTGAGGAGGACACAAAGAAATGGAAAAACATTCCATGCTCATGGATTGGAAGAACCAACATTGTGAAGATGTCAATGCTACCTAGAGCAATCGACACATTTAATGTAATCCCCATCAAAATGCCATCCACTTTCTTCAAAGACATGGAACAAATAATCCTAAAATTTGTATGGAACCAGAAAAGACCCCAAATAGCCAGAGGAATGTTGAAAAGAGAAGCAAAGCTGCTGGCATCACAATTCCAGACTTCAAGTTCTATTACAAAGCTGTAATCAAGACAGTATGGTACTGTCATAAAAACAGACACATAGATCAATGGAACAGAAGAGAGAGCCCAGAAATGGACCCTCGACTCTATGGTCAACTAATCTTCCACAAAGCAGGAAAGAATGTCCAATGGAAAAAAGACAGTCTCTTCAACAAATGGTGTTGGGAAAATTGGACAGCCATGCGCAGGAGAATGAAACTGTACCATTTCCTTACACCACACACAAAAATAGACTCCAAATGGTTGAAAGACCTAAATGTGAGACAGGAGTCCATCAGAATCCTAAAGGAGAACACAGGCAGCAACCTCTTTGACCTCAGCCTCAGCAACTTCTTCCTCAAAACATAGGCAAAGGCAAGGGAAGCAAGGGCAAAAATGAACTATTGGGACTTCATCCAGATAACTTTAGCCTTTCTAGTGGGCGTGAAAGGCTATCTCATTATAAGCTTAATGTACATTTTCCTAATTATCTAATGATATTCAACATTTTTTATTGGCCATTTCTATATTATCCTTTGTGAAATATCTATTTTTGTCCTGGCTCATTTTAAATGGCAGCTCTTGGATTAGAGTGCATATCTATATTGCAATGGATGGAGAGTTCATATTTTACTGCTCTCCAAGAAGATAAGCACCTTTGCAACAATATAATTTCATTTATTACCCAGCTGTTAATACTAATGTCACATATTTTACATCTATACATGTTATAAACCCCAAAATGTGGTGTTATATGTTTGACATGAAAAATATAGTTATCTCTTTTCAAAGAGTTTAAAGAAGAAAAAATAGTATATTTACTTACATATTCAACATTTTGATGCTTTTAAATCCTTCTTGCAGATATAAATGTATTTTAGGAATCATTTTCTTTCATTCTGAAAAATCTTCAGTTAGTATTTTAATGGAATTCTATGATGAATTCTGTCAACTTTTAATTATTTGAAAATGTCTTTAATTTACCCTCATTTTTGAAAGACATTGTTATTAGCTATAGAATTGTGGTTTGACAGCTTTTTCTTTTAGCACTCAATCCAAACAAAGAAGAAAAAAAGTACCAAAGAAAATTAGGTAAGACATAAAACAAATAGCAAGATGTACATTTAAACTCAACCATACTGAAGGGCGCCTGGGTGGCTCATTCATTAAGCGTCTGCCTTTGGCTCAGGTCATGATCCCGGGGTCCTGGGATCGAGCCCCGCAGTGGGCTCCTTGCTCCGCAGAAAGCCTGCTTCTCCCTCTCCCACTCCCACTCCCCCTGCTTGTGTTCCCTCTCTCACTGTGTCTCTCTCTGTCAAAAAAATAAATAAAATCTTTAAAAAAAATAAAATAAACTCAACCATACTGATAATCACATTAAATGTAAATTGCCTCAACACTCTAATTTAAAAGGTAGAGATTTTCAGATTGGATAAAAATTCAGCTAAAGTCTCTCTTCAAGAAACCCACTTTAAATATGAAAACAAAAATATATTAAAGATCAAGTAGTAAGAAAAGATATAGCATGATAACACAAATCAAAAGAAACCTGAAGTAACTGTATTAATACCAGCCAATGTAGATTTTAGGCAATTATTAAAAGGAATTAAGAGGGTTATTTCATAATTACAAAAAGGTAAATTTACCAGGGGAATATAACAATGATAAACATTTATACATCTAATAACAGAACTACAAAATTCAAGAAGAGACAGCTGATAGATTCCAATATCCCCTTTTCAATAACTGATAGGACAATTAGACAAAATCAGTTAGGATAAAGACCATACAGCACTGACTAGTAACGTGTCCTAACTGACATTTATAGACCACTCTGCCCAAAGACAGCAGAATGCACATTCTTCTCAAGTGCACATGAAATGTTTACAAAGATTGACCATAATCTGGGTGTAAAGCAAGACTCAATAAACCTAAATTGATTCAAATGATACAGAGCATGTTTCTGTTCAAATGGAATTAAGTTAGAAATCAATTGGATAAAGATATGTAGAAAATAATCAAATATCTGGAAGCTAAGTAGCACATTTCAAATAAGCCATGGTTCAAAGAAGAAATCAAAAGAGAAATTTCAAACTTTTAAATTGGACAAAAATGAAACATTACATATCAAAATTTGTGGGATGCCACTAGTCAGAGAGGAATTCAAAACACAAAATGCTTATATTCAAAAGAAGAAAAATTTCAAATCAATAACCTCTACTTCTGCCTTAATATAATAGGGGAAAAAGTAGAGCAAAGAAAACCTAGAGTAAGTAGAATAAAAGAATACATATTACCATGGAAATCAATGAAATAGGAAACACAGAAACAATTGAGAAAATTGATGAAATAACAAGGTTGTTCATTGAAAATACCAGTTCAATTAAGAAACTTCTAATTGGGCTGATCAGGAAAAAAAGAACAGGAGAGCAAACACAAATCAGCAATATTGGGATTGAAAGAGGTGACATCACTACAAATTCTACAGATAACCGAAAGAATTAATGAGGCCATCTTATAAACAACTTTATGAAAAATGGGCAAATTACTTGAAAGGCCAAAAGTACCAAAGTTTGTCTGAAAAGAAATATGGATAGCATGTCCGGAGTGGTGAAGGAAGGACCTGGAAAACTCTCCTCCTCCATGAAAGCAATGAGAACCCTGGGGAAAATTTTAAAATAAACTTTTTTAGAACTCCAGAAATTAACCAAAACCCTGTGACACTCTGACAAATATATGTTAGGGAAAATTGTTGAATTCACTGAATAATTACAAGTCAGATTAACACAAAAAAGAACCTCTGTTTGCAATATTCTGCTTATATGTTTATTAGTATGAGTACTAAATAGTATTCCAATGTATTTTTAATCCAGCATGTAATTTATAAGCAAATATTATAGGAAATATCCTGAGCTCAGCACGAGGGGTAAATGATGAACGCATAATAACCGTGTGTGTGCATCTTCCCACAGACCACATCCACAAGTTTTGTGATCAGAAGTTGGCTACACTGGGGCACCTGGGTGGCTCAGTTGGTTAAGTGTCTGCCTTCAGCTCAGGTCATGATCCCAGGGTTCTGGGATCGTGTCCTGGGATCAAGCCCTGCATCAGACTCCCTGCTCAGTGGAGAGCCTGCTTCTTCCTCCTCCTCTGCCGCTCCCCCTGCTTGTGCTCTCTCGCTCTCTCTCTCTCTCACTTACTCTCATTCTATCTCAAATAAATCAAATTTAAAAAAAAAAGAAGTTGGCTACATAATAGAAATAAGGGCTGAAGTGCTAGCTGGAGGTATAAATTGTTCATAATTCTAGTACAAAATAAAGTGATTTGAAAGTACTATCATCTTCTTGCAAAGATAAAATTTGAAGTGGACATTGAAAGACATAAACAGTCTGATGTCTCAAATGTGAAAGATCAGAAAGAGGGAGGAGGACATATTTTAAACCTGAAAAAACACCATAAACAAATCTCCAAACATTTTTTGAGGCAAATTATTTTCTCTATTTTATTAAATGAGTGAGACAGAATTTTATTTCCATGAATTAAAAATAAGTATTGAATAATAATAACCAGACCACACATACCATGTGGTTATGAAGAAATATACTCGGGAACAAATCACAATCCCAGTCTTTCAAGGCACTTATCATCTACATAAACAAGTAAGCAGAAGATTATAATGTTGCTTGCAAATGCTGTCACAGGGGGACGAACATGTCATAAATATCTTCTGTAGCCTCACTGGAGGAGTGGGGAGAACGTGAGGGAGAAGTGTTCAGGGACTGCCTGAGGAGGCCCGAAGAGTAAATGAGAATTAGCAAGGTGCCTGCCTAAGGGCTGTGAACGCAGGGTGGAGGGGATGGTCAGGCGGGGTGACAGGTAGTTAACAATGTCTGCAGCAGACTCCAGTGGAAGTTGTGCCTATAGTAAGACAGGAGGCTGTGAGGAATACTCTGGTCAAATTGTTAGGTAGAAGCTAGCCATGAGCGGTGGGAGGAACGCCCCTGAGTCAGAGTCCCAAGTCCTTCAAGGGGAATGATAGAGACTTGAGCTGGGGGCAAGAACAGTGATAAATAAGTTACACATTAAAAGCCTGGGGAGGGTATGTGCTACGGTGAGCGTTGTGAATTGTGCAAGACTGTTGAATCACAGATCTGTACTTCTGAAACAAATAACGCAACGTATTTTAAGAAAAAAGGAAAAGAAGAAGATAACAGGAGAGGAAGAAAAGGGGAGTATGTCAGAGGGGGAGACGAACCATGAGAGATGATGGACTCTGAAAAACAAACTGAGGGTTCTAGAGGGGAGGGGGGTAGGGGGATGGGTTAGCCTGGTGATGGGTATTGAGGAGGGCACGTTCTGCATGGAGCACTGGGTGTTATGAACAAACAATGAATCATGTAACACTACACCAGAACAAATGTTTGGAAGCAGCTTCCATCAGGGACCACCTCACTATAGATCACAGCTCCTCCTCAGCCCAGAGAGATGCAATGATATCCAATCAAAACACAACACAGGGGCTTTTTCCACCTTCCAGAACCTGCCTGCTCCCTCACCCTGAGAGTGTGTTTTTGCTTTTATAAACTGCTTTGTGCTTGCTACTTTCTCACTGCCTGTCTTTATTCGAGCGCAGATCCCCACGTGATTCTTTTCATGGGAAATCCAAGGACTGAGACCTCCATTCACACAAGGCAGACCTTCCCACGGGTAACAAAGTCATGTAGGGCCTTTTTAGTAACACTGACTAATGTGTCTTTTTCCTGGAGATCGTGGTGTACCAACAAAAAGTTCGTAAGGAGTAAAGTGGCGGTCAGAATTTGCTTATAATTATCACACTGGTTGTGGTTTGGACAATGGATTAGACAGAGTAAGCCCAGAGGTGGAGAGGTCATTCATTTGGAAAACTGCAAATATCAAAGAGCCAGAGGATAGTATCCTTTCCCAAGGGAGTGACCAGAGAGAGAGAGAGAGAGAGAGAGAGCAGTAAAGGAATGCCAGAGAAAATAAAGTTTAATTAAAGCAAACATAACTACCTTGTATGGGGTTTGAGAGGATGGGAGAATGCATGTCCCTTAGGATGCAATCAAAGGCCAATTTTTTCTATTTTTTTTTTTGTGTGTGTGATTTTAGGAGACAGTGAGAATTCGATATTTCAAGAATTCCTAGAGAATCACTGAAATAGATCATTGTAGCCAAAAGTAAGTTTGAAAGTGATAGTTTTACTTAGACAATGGACACAAAAATCTTAATGCTCATGGAAGTCTACTCTTTTTGTTTTATACAAAAAGAATGCTACTTTCATGGGCAAAATCAGCTGCAAAAGTTGTTAAAAGACATGGTTCATGATTCCAAAGGCTTTTTCTTTTTCTGTTACAATATATGTATCTTCCAAAGTGCTTCTGCCCATTATAGATCTGATTCCTTATCAGTAAACAGTAGCGAAACCAAAAAAGTCTCATGGATATTACATGAGACATGTTTGTAAGACATCAACTTTCACCTGTCAATAAAGGAGGCTGCTCTAAATTGGCAATGATTTTAAAATTTCTACTAAAGAACTACTTAGACAAGCCACTGTCCAGTAGAAACATAATGTCAGCCAAATATTTAATTTTAAATTTTCTAGTAGCAACATTAAAAACTAAGAAGAACCTGGAGAAATTAATTTTAGTAATATATTTAATTTAACTCAATATATCCAAAATATTATCACTTCAACCTATAATCAACATTCAAATTATTAATTTGATATTTTACATTCTTGGTTTTTTCCATTAAGCTTTGAAACTTAGTGTGTATTTTATGCTTACCAAACATCTTAATTTGCACTAGCCACATTGCATGCTCTCAACAGCCCTGTGTGTGACCAGTAGCTAATAATGCATAGTGTGGACTTAGACACTGAGGGGCATTAGCATTACCTTGTCCTGTAGGGAGGGCAATGTCAATATGGTCCTCAACATGTTCAGTTTTCTGTCCTTCTTGGTTTTCTTTCTCTAGTCCTGCCCACTGAGGTCACAGGTCATACCACAATCCTTCTTGAGCAGCTACCATATGCCAGACAGTGTTCTAGTCACTAAAAAAATAACAAAAAATACAAGTTAGTTCTCTGCCACCATCATGCTTATATTTTACTGGTCGTATTGCTTTAGCTGTGCATCAGTTTGGGTCACTTCTGCCTTACCTGATCAAACAGATGCCCCTGTGGCTAACCTTAACCCAGAATCATAAAAGAAAGGAATACTATGAAGAAGACTTTCAACAGTGTTCATTTGACATAGTACAAATCCACCCTAATGTCTAAAGATTCACCATATCTTCCTTACACACATTTACAGTTGATTTTCCTCTATTTTACCCTATCTGTGGTCAAGAAAACTTTCAAATATTCAATGTTTGAAAAGAATGTCAAAAAGCACTTTGAAAAAACAAGATGTGTATGTACTGTTTGCCTGTTTCTATAATCCTGAACATGCCTAAGAGTACTGCAAAGAGTAACAGGACTTCATTTAAACAGAGACACAGAAAAGGAGGTGTTCCACCTAAGGAAACAATCCAGATATATCGAGGTTACCCCATTAACTCATAAAAATTAATCATTGTTTAATGAGGGTGTCATTATTTCAGTCGCACTTCTGGGCTATAGTCGTTGATGCCTCCAGGGGATCATCTAGTCATTTTCCCTTACCAGTCGATAATGAAAAAGGACATCTGAAATAAAGTCAAGGTGGGTGAAATTATTCAATTAAGAACTATTTCTACACAGCTGCTTAGAAACTCACTGAAAAGAGGAACAGCAAATAAGCGATACGTAAGCTGGCCAAGAAGTACTTATAACGTCCCCGGAAATGACACATTGGCTGATCTCAGCTTTTCTACAATACATGAACATCTAAAAACAGGATCTAAGCATGTATAATTAAACTTACAATTTTACTATTCATTGCAGATTGGTTTCTTAATATGCATTTTAATGATCTCAATGCTACTTTTAACAATTACTTTCTTTTCATTCCATCAGTAACAAACAGTCATCTACAATTTTGGCTGCCATCATTAAGTCGGCTTCTATGAACTCTCTCTTATTTACCTTCAGTGTAAATCTCCTGTAGTCAGGGAAATTCAATTACTAAAATGTTGGGGAAAATTAAGTGGGTTCATTAATGGACCTCTAGTGACAGGGCAAAGGAGTTGTTTTTTTGTTTGTTTGGTTTTGTTTTGTGTGTTTTTATGATGGACTCTATGTCACATATCTGGGTTGTTCAGAAATACATTTTACTTAATTTGTTTTCTCTTTGTGTATTCTGAAGACTTTACCCTACCAGATAAATTACTTCTGGATAAATTAGGAGTTAGTTAATTAATTAATTAATTTATTTAAAGATTTTATTTTTAAGTAATCTCTACATCTAACATGGGGCTCAAACTCACAACACCGAAGATCCAGAGTTGCATGCTCTCTCTACTAATGGAGCCAGCCGGGCACCCCAGGAGTTAGTTAATTTATACATATGGAATTTATGTGTAATTATATAAAATGTCACCAGTAATTTTGCTGTCTTGGTTTCTGTCATTAACTGCAACAATTTCAAATCCATTTATCACCCATTGTTAGAAAAGAGCTATTTGGAGAAAAACTTCAATAATAGCACTGACAAAACACTATGGGGGATAACTTCTGATTCAGTGTTTAATTTCTTAGATTTTCCTATTTAATTTTTCCCAAAGTGGATACCATTTTTCCCCCATTTACAAACTGATATGTGATGAAATGTTATTAAAGTAATTTCCTAAGACTGCAGGAAACATTTTGATTTAAGTCACCTGTTTGAAAGGGATACATTAATGACCTAAACAAGTATTTTTGATGTTTCTAACCACTGATGACACTATTTTATGGAATTAATATAGTGTTGATAACATTTTTTCTCCTGAATCCTGAGAAAGCGGGCATGAGTTTCACTTGCTTAATTATTCTCACCTTTTATTTACATAAAGTCATGTCCTTATGACCCTGATTACAACAAACCATAGGATTTTTAGTTATAAAAGAAGTGTTTATTGAGCATTTCTGTCATGCTTGTCACTACACATGAAGTATCTTAAGTCTTCCTAACAAGTAAACAAAGTAAGAGCTACCAGCCCCCTTTTTATCTACAAAGAAACAGAGGTTCAAAAAATTAAGTCACTTTCCCTAGATCATACAGCTCCATGAGTCAGAACTAGACATTGCATCTAGTTCACTTTGAATCTAGACCCTGTGCTCTTGCCTCTATAGTATATTGATTTTCTTTTTTTTTTTTTTTGGAAAGAAAAAAGCTTGTCTAAAAGGACATAATCCATATGTTTTATACAGATGCATACCTGTATCCAAATACCACGTAAGTGGGAATGCCTATTATGCAAAAGAGATGTAATAATTGACCTATATCACAAGGGTTTTGTGAAGCTAGCGTAGGCAATCTGTTTTGTACTTTGTAAAAAAAATCATATAAATAAGACTTTAAAACAATTTAGGAAACTGTAAGTAAATGCAAGTTTCAAAGTTATTTATTAGTAAAAGGCAAAATAAACTGATGGAAAAGAATACAGACCCTTACTATATTTGTGACTTCCTGGTTAAAAAGAAATAAAGGGGAAAAGCTGAAATTTAGCATTTTTATGACACATAGATGTTTGGAATAAATATATTTGTACAAAAAAGAAAGGTTATTAGATATCAGATGATTCCAAAATGTCAAAGAGTTATTTAATCTATGGGACACATTTATGGGATGAATTACATACATGTAGTACCTTCTCATTACACAGGTCCGTTATACAAATTTGGGTGCATACAACTTTTTCTCCAGTTCTTTAATACTTTGCCATTCAATTGATACCACCTACAACTGAGAGTCATATATTTTGTTGATCTCTCCAAACAGATAAATTCCTAACTATTAATTTCTTTGTACTTCCTCCCCTTCACTCTTGAAGCCATCCATTTTCATTTTCATTCATTCTTTCTAGGGATATCAGAATATTTTAAATTGTTGCTACATCTGCTCAAAGTATCAGGATAAAGATAAAAGTGTCATAGAAGTCCTTGGATTTTCCAAAACCTTTTATTGCTTGTTAGGTAGAAACATATTGAATAATACATGCAATTAAAACATATTTACATTAACATTTTATTACACATCTAATAGTTGCTAGGAACAGGGGAGTTTATGGCCCATTTGATAACACAGACATTTATACCAATAGTCAAGGTATAGTATGGCAGTTTATGTGCCGAAATTTAAGAGAACAATGTACAACTTTGGACAGATTATTTAAAGTGTTGGGATTGAAGGAGAAAGATGGCCAAGGGGACAGACTTTCAAGAAGAAGTTCCCAAATCAGAAAAAGCAGCTGAGGGGGTGCCAGTCCAGCAATGGTCAATGGCAATCAAGCAAGGCAGTGCCTAGGAAGGGTCAGAGATTGGTTATATACATGTGATTGAGTATATTAGCACACATATTGAGGATAATAAGAGCCAAGTTTCTTAAGTTGAAGAAGGGATAATAAACTTTGATATGTTGGATTGGAATTGGAAGAATCACTGTAAACTAACAGTTATCAATATGTAATATATCGATATACTATGTATGTATAGTATGTATATATATAAAATATATTTGTATGAATTTGTATATATGTATGTGTGTGCTTGTGTGTATTTTTTTCTTGGCTTTGTTTATTGAGAGAATTTGAGAATAGCAACACCCCAGTAACAATGAGCACACCTAGCATCAAGGTCTTCATTTCTAAATACCATTCTCTATGAGAAGGAAACAAGGCTCCTTAGAGAGATGACTGAGTCTTGGGGTAGGTAGGCAAAGTAGATAATGAACCTAAAACACGTTATTATGGCAAATAGTAGGGAAATGCTCAAAAGCTGATGGAAATCTGTTGAAAAGAACAGAACTCAGCTTGAATGAGCTCTCAATTGCCAAAATCTGAGATAATTTGAGCATGAAAATAAATAATAATGATGATGGATTTTATTACAGTAGGTTCTAACAATATTTAGTAATCTATGACATTATATTGATACAAAGAGATAAAGGAATGAGTGAATAAAACTCTTTCTTATAGTGGTAAGTAATAAATGTAGAAAGATTGAGATAGTTATAAAAATCACCACCTAGTAGCCATCTTAATAATAAAATTTTCAGGCAAGGTTCTTTGATGAACTATTTATTGGGTGAACTTTGATGAGCTAGTAGGTGAAATCAGGATATCTCACAGAGTAAGATATTTACAAGTGCCAAGTATCTCCACATACTTATTAATTACACATGGAAAAAGATAAATTTTACAGTAAAGAAACTGGCAGACACCACCTTATTTACAGTAAAGAAACTGGCAGACACCACTGCTTAAAGTTATCATCAACGGCTATGGAACACAATGAAATCCCTACATCTCCAAAGAGGCATAAGAAGAAGAGTACAAAATCATTCTGGGATATCCCTACCAAAAGTGCAAAGCCTGAATCTAACCATGAGAAAACCAGACAAACCCAAACTGAGGTTCATTCTACAGAATAATCCATCTGTAATCTTCAACATAATAAGATCATAGAGGCCAAGAAAGGACTAAAGGACTGTTCTAGAGGTGAACAAATAAGTAAATACACTGAGGATGGTGAGAACCAAATTTCTCAAGTTGAGAAGTTATTTACAAATTGGAAAAAGGGGGAAAGCTAGAATGAGTTTTTAATTGGAATTGGTGGTGTGATCCATATGTGGAGTCATAGTTTTGAATAGAAGGATAGATGGATAGATTGAGAAATAGAAAGGTGATAGATGGATGGATAGATAGATACACAGATAAATCAAAAGATAGATACAGAGATCAATAGACCTATCGATAGATAGAAAGACACATACATACATACATGCATACATGTTGAAGAAGTTGAATAAGACATGACAGCTAAGTGCAATGCATGATCCTAGATTGGATCATTTTGCAAAAATAGACATAATTGGACAATTGGCAAAACTTGAATGGAGTATCTGGATGAAAGGAATAAAGATTTTCTGAAAAATTATAACTATTTCAAAATAAAAAGTTTTTAAACATTTTAAGAAATTTTATACAAGATAAAGCAATCTTAATACTTTGAATATTATAATTTGGAATAGGCCAATATATCTAAGTTAGTGTGTTTTAAAATATAGTTTTCTATTTTACTATGTAATTACATGTTCTAATTATATAACTAATTCCTGTAAGCATACATATATAATTAAATGATATAATTACAGAGAGTAATTGCATAATTATTGTAATGACATAATTATAGTAACTACTCAATTGCGAAATATTCAGTGCTCAAGTAAAACAACCAAATTAATTGCTTTAATAAACTGTCTCCAAAAAAAGCCATTTTGAATTTTAAATAAAAATTTTATTTACAGTTCAACCATAGTGTATTTTTAAAACTCTAAAATATACCTACAAATTTTAACTGTATTTAGTTTGTATCTTCACTCACCATTTTAAAAATATGGAACTATTCCAGAAAAATATTATAAATTATTATTATTCAATGTTTAAAATTAATTTCCTAAAATTTACTAAACTCTCTAGTCCATTATTTTCTAGCATTTATTGATAAGTATTTGAATGGAAGCACGGAAAATGTTATTGAGAGCGAACAGTTTTGATTTTTTTTTCTCATTGGTTCGTAAAGAATTCTCCATGTAATCAGAGATTCATAAATATTTTTTATTAGTCTCAGGGCAAATAGGAAATCCATAGTGTACATGCAAAAGTGGATCCAAACTCTCACATTAGATAATTCATTATATAAATCACCAAGATGAATGTTCTCAGGAGATCCCTGGACATGACATGCTGGTGCTAATTTTTTATTTGGATTAACGCGTGATGATCCAATAATGTGGCTCTTGTTTTACTTCTATTAATATATCACTTGTTTGATTTGTCAATGCCTCCCCTTACATAGAATTTCCTGAGGTGTTTTGCAGAGTTAGCTTTAGGTCAGCAAATACTAAGTATATCCACAATGATCCCAGCTTCCTTTTTTTGATTTTTTTTGTATTGCAAGTTTGTGCCTTTTTCCCCAACCTTATTACAGATGTCTGTACTACTATTTTTTCCTGTAGTATTTATTTTATTTTTAGGAAAATAAATACTTCTGTTTGTCATTTCACTTTGATGTTAATTTAGGACATATGACATTATAAATTATTTTCTTTTTGAGTCATGAAAGCCTTTGATTATTAGTAAGGAACTGGGTGGAACAATCAGCAAATTTTATCTGTGAGAGAAATGGTATGATAGAAAAAAAGAACTCTGGTATTCTTGACATCACAGCACATAGGCACCTGTCTTTTCCCAGTATTTGTATTTTGATACTAAAAAAATTATGGCACCCACACGTGTCTCTGGTATTGAGAGCCTTTTAGCTTCCATGAGATGAGAGAGTAGCAAGCTCTACTTTCAACACCTGAAATAATATTTTTCCCACATAAATCTGTGATATTGGGGTTATTTAAACTTTCTCTTAAAGATTATCATGATTAAAATTGTAATTCAAGCTAAATTATTTACTGGAGAAGTTAAGTTTTTTGAGATGAAATTCACAATTCATAAAAGGGACCATTTTAAGATTTATTTATTTATTTTAGAGAGAGAGTGTGTGTGCGAGTGGGGAAGGGCAGTGAGAATGAATCTTTTGGGCAGACTCTCAGCTGAGCATGGAGTCCATTGAGGGGGCTTGTACTCATGACCCGTGAGATCATGACCCATGAGATCATGACCGAGCTGAAACCAAGAACTGAATGCTCAACCGACTGAGCCACCCAGGTGCCCCAAAAGTGACCATTTCAAGTGAACGATTCAGTGGCACTTCTATTTCCAAAACATTTTCATCACCCCAAAAGAAAACCAGGTTTTCTTGACCAGAATACAATTTTCCTATATTATGAGGTGGGAGTAAACCCTCATATCCTTTGTGGGTATAAGTCCTCCTTCTACACTGTTTCTGTCTGATCCTACTGCTCTACTTTAAGAGGCCCAACATGGACCAAGTCCACTAAGAGTCTCCCAATCCATCTTCATCCTTGCTGTAATCCACAGAAATTCCTCCAGTGTTCTAAGACACCGTTGTATGATGTATTATAACCTAGTTCTGTTGAGTTTTAGATCATGCGTAAGTAAACCCAGCTAACTGATAATTCAAACTGATCTAAGAAGTTAGGTGATTTCTCCTGAATTGTGATCTCCAGGTAACTTGTCTGACTTTAAAATGCAGATTTGGATTATTGACTTAAAATGCAGTCCCTGGCTTCACCTCAGATCAGCTGAATCACAATATCCATGTATGGCCATAAGAACCATACTTTCAAAATAAAAATAAATCCCACATGACTTTTAAATGCAAAACAGATTAAAAGCATTTATTTAGTTGAGATAACTTTATAATATGTGTTGCCTAATGAAGCCCACATAAATGTATTTGCCAAAGGTATTCGGTGAAAGAAACTGTTCTGGAGATTCTAGAATCCTCTTTCCCATAAAAAGACAATCACCTTCTCCATCATGATCTTCAGGAAAAAAAAATAGTTTGCAAGGTGAAAAACAATGTAATAGAGATATTAAGAGTATGCTCTTGGGCATCTGGGTGGCTCAGTCGTTGGGCGTCTGCCTTGGGCTCAGGTCATGATCCCAGGGTCCTGGGATCGAGCCCCACGTCGGGGGGTCCCTGCTCAGCGGGAAGCCTGCTTCTCCCTCTCCCACTCCCCTGCTTGTGTTCCCTCTCTCTCACTGTGTCTCTCTCTGTCAAATAAATAAATAAAATCTTAAAAAAAAAAAAAAGAGTATGCTCTTAACTCTACTAAAAGTACTAAGTAGCCATAGGGTTGGGATCATGTAGCAGCTTTCTGGGTTTCTAGTATATCATGTATATTATTGAATGAATACATAATCTATTGTATTAATACTATTGTGCCAGTTTTCATCATATAAGCCCCAAAGAAAATATTCTAGTTGACATTTTCTTCCATGCCTAGCATTGTTTGGTATTTAGAAAAAGAATGGATAAAACCTGCCAACTTGCATCTTGACAATAAATTTTAAAACAAAATAAGCAATCATGTCAATGAGGCTTTTAATAACTGCTCATGATACAACAGAACGTTTTAAATTATCATGAAGTAAGCACTTCATTTACATT
Source organism: Callorhinus ursinus (assembly GCF_003265705.2). NCBI lineage: Eukaryota > Metazoa > Chordata > Mammalia > Carnivora > Otariidae > Callorhinus > Callorhinus ursinus. Next base: position 14,739,701 of record NW_027397073.1, on the reverse strand, counting down.
CAACTAGGCATGGATTGTATATTAATTAAACCATCACAGGGAGGGATACATCATCATGTGTTAAAAATACACAGACAGATAGGTCTTATTTGGAATTCTTGTACAGGCTTTAAAAAGAGGAATAAAGATTGTGTTTCAATTTTAAATGGTTTTGTTAAGATGTGTGGTATAGATTTAAGGACAAGACTTTATTTCAGGGCTTGACAAACCACCACCAAATCCATTCTACTACCTGTTTTTATATATAAAGTTTTATTGGAACACATCCATATCCATTCCTTTACTCATTGTCTGTGCCTGCTTTTACACCATGAGGGCATAGTTGAGTAGTTGTGACAAAAACTGTATGACCTGCCAAGCCTAAAGTAATTACTCTCTGGTCCTTTATAGAAAAAGTGTGCTGACCCTTACTTTAGATGGATTCAGACCTCATTCTGTGATAGCTTGTGAGCTCTCAGATCATTTATTAAGTCTTATTTTTCTACTAAACAAAATGGGAATGGAATGATCTAAGATTTATAAAGTTCCTGGCTTTGTTTTAACTTAAGTAGGAAGGACCCTAAATGTAGATCTGTAAAGACCTGTCTTCAAACGGGTTATATTATGAGGTACAGGGGTTTAGGACTTGAACATACGAATTTTTGGAGAGCTACAATTCAGCCTATAGCATGGCACTACTGAGGATGAGATAGAAGTGGTCAGTGGAGCCATCTGGAGGAGCTGAAGTATGAGCTAGAATACAAAGTTGAGTGAATTAACTCTTTGAAGGAGGAGGCAGTGCATCAGAGGGCAGTATTTATAAAAATATTTGATGTTGAGAGAGCATCTGGTCTTTAGAAAGCTGCAGGAGGTTTAGCAGTCCTGTATTTCAGTTGGTGGTATCCCTTGAGAGAATGCGAATCTTTGGGAAAAACAAGAACTTGAGTAACAATGACCATATTCTTAGAGTTCTAACTCATGTGTGTTTGTTAGTGGGACTTGAAGACCTAAGTTCTTTGCTTCCTTTTGATTTTGAGGACTTTTGTTCAACAAAAACTATCTTGAAAGATTTCCTTTAAGGATTATGCTTTCAGTGTTGTATCTAAGGAACTTTAGTGTATCCTAGATAAAAAGATCTTCTCTTATGTTTTCCACTGGAAAGTGTAGAGTTTTAGGTTTTCCATTTAGATTTATGATCCATTTTGAATTAATTTTAGCATATGATGCAATGTGTAGATTGAGATTCATTATTTTGTGTATGAATGTCAAATTGTTACATCACTACTTGTTAAAAAGTTCATCTCCATTGAATTGCCTTTGCATATTTCTCAAAAATCTTTTGGCCATATGTGCAGAGTCTATTTTTGGAATCTCTATTTTGATTCTTTGATATATAGGTCTATCCTTCTGTATCACATCTTAAATACGGTAGGTATATAGTAGTCTTAAAATGAGGAAGTGTGAGTTCTCCATCTATCTTCTTTTTCAGAATCATTTTGGCTCTTCAGGTTCCTATATGTTCCAGTATAAATTTAGAGTCAGCACATCCATTTCTATAAAAACAAAACCAAAAACTCCTCCTAGGATTTCTGTTAGGAATGCTTTGACTTTATAGACCAATTAGAAAAAAAAATTACATCTTAACAATATTGCATCTTCTAATCCATGAACATGTATCTCTCCATTTATTTGGTCTTCTTTCGTTAATAATTAATGTTTATAGTTTTTGCAATATCTACATACCTAAGTAATTCTCTTTTTTGTGTGTAAATTTGAATGGAACTAATCTACTAATTTCAGTTTTTAATTGTTCTTTGCTAGTATAAACAAACACAATTAAATTTTGTACATCAATCTTTTGTTCTGTAACCTTCCTAAACTCCTTTATTAAAGTGGCTTTCTTTGTTGTTGCAGATTTATATGATTTTCTACATAGGTAATCAGGTCATCTGTAATAGAGACAGTCATTCTTCTTCCTTCCCATTCTGTCTGACTTTTATTTTTCTTGCCCTATTGCACTATCTAGATCCTAGAGCGATATTTGAAGGAGAGGTGAGATTGCACATCCTTTCCTTGTTCCCAAATGTTGGGGGGAAACATTCAGTCTATTACCATTTAATATGCTATCAGCTATAACTGTTATAGATGCCTTTTATCAGATTAAAGAGTTTTCCTTATTTTCCTAGTTAGCGAGAAAAATTTTTCCATGAATGGATGTGAAATTTTTCCAAATGCTTTTTCTTCATATATTGAAATGATCATATGTTCAAATGTTTCTCTTCTTTAGTTTGCTGATATAATGAGTTATGTGACTTGATTTTTGCATGTTGAACCCAACTGATGCATATTCCATTTTATATATTGTCATATTTAATATTTGCTAATATTTTGTTGAAGATTTTGTGTCAGTCTTTATGAGGGATATGGTCTGCAGTTTTCTTTTCTTGCAATACCTTTTTTGGGGTTTTGGTATTAGGGTAGTGCTGATCTTATAAAATTAAGTTTTTCACCACCTGTGTGACTAAAGTTGGCTTCTGTGTTGACCTTTAATAAACAAAACCCTCAAATCAAGTTGCTGTAATTAGACACTTGCTTCTGTCTTGCCTCCTGTCTGCAGCTGTAAATAATTATTTGAACGTGACTGCCCTTGAAACAGCTGAATGCGCCATCCGGAATGAAAACTTTGTGGACATGTGTTACTAGAAGTGGGTGAGCATCGCTTTGGTCTTGCTGGTCCCACACACCACTCACTACAGCACGTGTTCCATACCCTCCCCCAGCCTCCCTGTGTCCTTCCTCTGTCCCCTCGTGTGCGGTGTGAGGGTCCTGTGCACACAGCCATGCTGCAGAAGCAGAGCTTAAGGAGAGCCTGTGTTGACACGGCCTCTGTGTAGCCACAGCCCGTCCCTGCAGGTGGCGGTATACCTCCCTTTTGCTATTCAAATGTCCTATAATTCAGTCCATAATAAATGAAACAAGGCAAACTTAACAATAACTTCAGCTGTAAGGTGAGCCTTTATTGTCTGCACAAAGCAGAACTGTCCAAAAGTGGGTGGGGGAAGTGTGGTATTTCCTGATGAATGTTTCGTGTACAGCTGAAAAGATTGTGATTCTATTATTGATGGGCTGTGTATTATATAAATATCACATAGATTAATTTTACTGATGGTGTTTTAAGGTTTTCTAGATCCTTACTGATTTTATGGCTATCTGTTCTATCAATTTCTGAGAGATGGGTTTTGAAATCTTCAATTATTATTGTGAACTGTCTATTTCTCCTTTTAGTTCTGTTGGTTTTGCAAAGAGGACTCAAAGCCAGGTGTTAATATTCCAGAGTTCTTCGGAGAATGTATTATAAAAAGCCTACTTGCACTGATGAAGTGTTTTCAAATACAATCTCAATGAAAGCAACTAGCTACTCAGATAGCATGCATTTCCAGGACAGGGACTGATATATTTCTAAGATGCCATATGAAACTCCAATTCTGTTTTCCAGCTGGCATACAGTATACAATTTCTAAAAAAAAAAAAAAATGAATCTTTGGTTGATATGAATGTATAGATGGCACTGAATGTAATACATTCAGTCTTTATGTAGCCTTTTTACTCCCTAAGATTTTTATCCATTTCTACTCCCGAACTGCACATCAAGAGACTAATATTTCAAAGTATTTTTGTTTCATTTCTTTTATAGTTAATTCAGTACACTATTTTTAATAGCAAATAATGACATCGTCTGTCCCCTAAAGAGCCCAGCTAAGTTTAAAATGTTGCCATTTGGGGCGCCTGGGTGGCTCAGTCAGTTAAGCATCTGCCTTTGGCTCGAGTCAGGATCCCAGGGTCCCTGGGTCCATCTGGCTCCCTGCTCGGCCGGGAAGTCGGCTTCTCCCTCTCCCACTCCCCGTGCTCGTGCTCTGTCTCTCTCTGTCTCTGTCTCTCTCTGTCAAATAAAAAAATAAAATCTTTAAAAAAATAAAAATAATAAAATGTTGCCATTTGGGGCACCTGGGTGGCTCAGTCGTTAAGCGTCTGCCTTTGGCTCATGTCATGATCCCAGGGTCCTGGGATCGAGCCCCACATAGGGCTCCCTGCTCAGCGGGAAGTCTGCTTCTCCCTCTCCCACTCCCCCTGCTTGTGTTCCCTGCCTCGCTGTGACTCTCTGTGTCAAATAAATAAATAAAATCTTTAAAAAAATAAATAAAATAAAATAAAATGTTGCCATCTGACTCAAGGAAAGATACAAGTCCCAGTGTCACATAAATGAAAGTTTCCCTTCTCTTAGGCTTTGAAAGCTTCAGTTGTAACTTAATGAAATCTATTAAAATAGGACATATGTTACAAAATACCAAATTATTGAATTTGTTTGGATTATGTTTAATTTCAGTTTCCTAAAATCATTTAATACCTTAAGTATTTATTGCCATTACCTTTTCCCCTAAGGTAAGCCTTTATCAATTTTTATAATATTAAAACAAATTAAGCTTTGGGGAATGTTTTAAGGTGCTTTGTAGTGAGGTAGTTAAGCAATCTATTTGCACTTTTGCTTAGAGACCTGACAATACAGTGTTCTTTGTGTTCATCTGAACATTCCCGGCGCACATAACCATTAAAACCGCTGGCATCTTAAAATATTTTGGCTTTTACCATGTCACAGTTTCTTTTGTTTGATCTCAGACCACAGAAATATATGAAAATTATAGCTTTCTAAATTTAAGTTAATATGACACAAAAATGATTTTACAAATGTTTTATGAATTTCCCTATTGAATTACACATTTATATAAAGAGTATAATTTAATAGAATGCCAGATGGCTAAAAAAATGTTATGTGCCTATCACATTGCTTGATTCTCTTGTATTTAAAATTATTAAGACATAAACCATTTTAACAGTAGCTTCAGTATACTGAACAGTACACCTCTACATTACACTCTGTTTTTTTAGAAAAGTCATCATCTTCAAGTAGAATGCCAAAGATTGCAATCTATGAATGCGAACAGTTTGCCCTATCCCACTGTTACAAAGGCAGAAACAGGACAAATGGAAATATGAATCATAATCCACTGAAAAGAATGAGATATCCCATATTTTAATCCAGTGAAGCTAGCGATTCTTATCAGTCAGTGGGAATGGATAAAAACACATATGAGAGAAAAGACTCATGGTATGCTGACAATTACTTTTCTCATGGAGCCAAATGGCAAGATTTTTGTAATTTGAAACTCATCTGGCTTTGTAGAAGATAGTGTAATTATTTGCTCTTAAAATGTCATATAATTCAGTTACTAATAAAAGAAACAAAGCAAAATTTAACAATAATCACAGTTTTCTAGTTACTTAAAAAAAGTGGATGTATAGTATTTCATTATGTCTTCTAGTGTATTTATTTTAATATCTTCAGGTCACACTTGAAAACATGCATCTGTTGAAAAGGAACTTTAGTGAACTGGTAACCACATCGTTGGGCTGATGGCCATGCCTGTTGGGATATCACCTTCTGACCAATCTTCACTGACATAAATAAACTCTCAGTGAGGCCAGGCTGTGAGTTCTACACGTGTCTGACCTATGCTCAGGTGCATTTTCTTTAGAGTCAGGCAGCAAGGATGTGGTTGGTCATCAAAGTTAACCTCCATTCAAAGCTGAAGTATCCCAGATTATTCTAGAAGAGTGTGTCTTTCCTGTCTCTGGTATACATGGAGAACAAAAACAATCAATCCTGGCTTTTTTGAAATTCTTAATGGCCTTTGCCAGAATCCAGAAAGTAGAAATCAGGGGGCTTCTGGGCGGTGTATATGAATATCAGGAAAGAACTAACATTTGAACAGCTATTGTGTTCAAAAGCACATATTATTTACATGATATTATAACACCCTGTGCAGTACTATCATCTTTTTACTCCCTAAATAGAGGAGGGAACCAAAGTTCGAGGAAGTAAAATAAATGATCTGATACCACACGGATAGAAACTTGCAAAACTAGGACTTGATTGTCTTTCTAATTACAGCTTTGTCTCATGGAAGTAAAACAAAACTCTCCTGGGAAAAAAATTCCAAATACCATCACTTACCACAAACATATGTGTTAATGACACCAGAGTCTGTTAAACGTAGGTTACACTTGCCGGACACTATTTCCCATCCAATCCTGATATCAGCTAGAGATGCTCACCCCCCTATTTACCGATTGATCACTTGTGGTGCACAGCTGAAGTGCTCCCTGCCTACGACCCAGCAGTCTATGTTACTGGTGAAAAATGAAGAGGAGTGACCTAATTAGTGAAGGATTTCATTACAATCTGTGTTTTCAGTTTTTCCATTTTAAATGTTTGATCTGTATTGTTGGGTACCAATCTCTAGACTGTTTTTAGTTATAAATGTCTTTTAGAAAATCAATCTATATTTCAAATTGAAATCAACTTATAAAATACAAATGCACTTTAGTGAAGAAGGATTATGATGTTAGATTATATCTACGTACTTTAAAAAAAATATAATGCCAGTGATATTATGGTGAAATTGATACCAACTTCCATAATGCTGGAGACAGGCACGCTGGAACAAATCTGGTGAAACTGAGCAGTAATTCACGCAGGATTGTATCCACTGATACACAATCTTACATGTGACAATAAATGCGAAGCAACCAAGAATCTACACACATTTTGTTGGGGTCTTAGTTGGTTCAGGCTGCAGTAATAGAATCCCACAGATGGGGTGACTCAAAGAGCAGACATTTATTTCTCCCAGTTATGGAGGCTGGAAGTCCAAGATTAGGGTGACAGGACGGCCAGGTTGTGGTGAGGCCCCCTTGCGGGTCTGCAGGCCTCGTCCTTCTTACTGTATCCTCACATAATGGAGACAAAGAGAGAGTTCTGGTCTCTGACTCTTCTTAAAGGGCACTAATTCCATCATGGAGGTGCCATCCTAATGACTAAAAGATCCCCCCCCTGAATACTATGAGAGTGGGGATTAGGCTTCAATACATGAGTTTTGAGGGGACACAAACTTTCAGTCTGTAACAGTTGACTATTGCCACACTATCTAAAATAATCAGTCCTTTACTATTAAAGATTAGGGCTATTTTTAAATTTAGGTAAAGTATATCATGTATACAAATATGAGGAAATGCCATGCAACCAATAAAAATGGTAATTAAAAAGATTTTGGAATATTATCAGTAAATACATTTGAAAAAATAAACTTCTATGAATTCTGTCTAGGTCTACATAAAAAGTATGTGTGGATATAGGCAGGAATTTAAAAAGTGGAAAAAACAAACTGATTTACTTAAGATGAAATTGTGGGTAATACTTTTGCTCTTCGAAATTCACTTATTTCATTTATTTATTTATTTATTTATTTGAGAGAGAGAGCAAGCAGGGGGAGGAGCAGAGGGAGAAGGAATGGGAGTGGGAAATAATCTCAAGCAGATTTCACGCTGCACAGGAGCCTGACACAGGGCTTGATCTTAGGCTCCTGAGATCATGACCTGAGCTAAAGCCAAGAGTCCCACGCTTAACTGACTCAGCCACCCAGGCGCCCCAAAATTCACTTATTATTTTTAAACGGTTGCTTTTTCAACTTTAATGTGCAGATGGATCACCTGGGGATCTCGTTAAAATGTCAATTCTGACTCAGTAGGTGTGGGCAGGCTATGAGATTCTGCATTTTACAAGCTCCCCAGAGGCATCTGTACCGTCGATCCGAGGGCCACACTTTCCGCATCAGGGGGCTCTATTATTCAGGTAGGCAGAAATGGGGAGAAAAGAAAGGAAGCATTGATTTCTTACCTCGGAAATCCTCCACTCAGTTTTCAACTTGCACAGAAATTCTTTTTTTGGCCATGATCTTGGGAAAATTCACTGGAAAACGAGGTCAGCCTCTCCCCAGTGACAACTAAAATGTGTGTTCTGTCAACTATTTTGCCCATCTTCTTCCACACTGTATCCCAAGGCCTAGCAAACTTTTTGGCAGTGATAGGTACTCACTAGTTGTCCCAACAATGAAGAAAGAAAGTGGTTTATTGTCTTTGAATCTTGAACTTCTTTCTAGCACTGCAGCAACTCTTCCTCATTCAAGTCTGTGGCAACCAGTCCCCTGGTCTTTTTGGACAGACTCCATTTTTTTCTTTTTAAATGAAAGACAGTACTCATGATACTCTTATTCCCCCTTTCCTGATTTTTGCCTTTGTTATAAGCCTTGCAAATGGCACTAGCTCTGAAACTGACTTTTACCTAACTGATACATAGTGTTTTTAAAAAAAGGGAAGGGGAGACCTCTCAGACACCCTGCTTTATGTTATCTGATGACAGGGAGCTTGCCATTCTTGTTTGCTGCTGTGTTCCCAGCACATAAAATGCTTCCTTCCCCTAGTTAGCATTTGACACATATTTTTGGAATGAATGGGTGAATTAATTAATATTCCTACTGATTTTGTCTTTAATTTTTAAATACTTTGTTCATATTAGATTTTTGCAGTAATTTTAATTTTTAAAAAATATTGTATTACATTATTTATCTGGAATAGTTGACGGTTTTTCTTTTTTTTAGTAGTGGGGGCGGGGAGGTTATCTCCTTAAGTGTTGCACCAGAGGCAAGGACTTCACTTGCTTCTTCTTCGTTCCACATGTCCACATGCCAAAAATGCAGTGCCTGCAGATGAGATGTTGAATTCTTTTTTAAAAAATATTTTTGCAGTAAGAATTCAAAACAAAAATATTTCATGGAAAATATTTAGTTTCTCAAGGTGTTTAATGAGAATTGAGATTTTAATTTGTCAGCTGAATACAAGAGTACATATATTTTATTATAATAGAATGAACGAGGAAAAAAATGGAGGTGGGAATGGTAATTAAAGATGCCTTTCTGCACATGAAGGGAGGCCATTTCACTTGGCTAGAACTGTGTGGCTAGTTCAGAAGGACCTGTGCCCAGCAGTTAGTTTTCCAACTGCATGGCAAGGGGTTACCGTTGCTCAGTCCTGCATTATGCATATGTGCTTTTGAGAGTTCATTAATAATGAGTCGGTGTGGTGCTAAAACAAAACAAAGAATGGTTATTTCTACTGTGGCTTTCACGGAAAAATCTTACGAGGGGGCTGTTTAAATGTACTGGATGAATCGATGAATCAAAGGTGTAAGCTAACACTGGGGCCTGGGATTTCCCGTATCCCTCTGGCTTCCTTAGTCATTGTTTGCACTTTCTCTTGTTTTCCTCATTTCTCTTAAATTTGCTCTTATCCATGAATCAGGTCACAGAACATAGGATGAAAAATTAACAGAATTTCAAACCATTCTGATAGCATGTTCTAACACAACAGCTACATCCTACACTCTCCAGGCTGCGTTTCTCCTCAAATTACCCACTCTGGTAGACAACTTATGTTACTTATAGGATAGAGGACAGGCAGAAAGATGCTTGGGTTGCCAATTCCCAATCCTGATCCTAAACTCTGCCGTGGTTAGTAAAGCTTTGTGAGATTCAGGACTCAAATAATAACTTTGATAATTGCACAAACCTTCTTACCCTTTTTGAATCTTAGACAAAAACTCAATTAGGCAATTAGATACCATCTCTAATCCCAGATCACTGATAAGAATATATGTCAAAGGTATAAACAGGTGGGCATATTCTAGTGCTGTCATGGAAATTTTTTTCATAATGAAAAATCAAGAAAATTGTTCCTAGACTGTCAATTATACATTATTCAGTATCAATTAACATGCTCCACATTATGCTTTCTAATGCCATTTAGCATCCATTCAGACATTATGAAGACCATTACCTATGATTGCACATCATGCCATTTAAAGTCAGCTTATGTTAAAATATTCTATATGCTGAAAGTAAATAATAACATTAATTCAGAATCAGGCAGAGGATAGATATCAAATCGCATTTGGGTGTCATGACATAGGTCCTGTATATGACATTTCTTGATGACTTCCTTTATGTACATGCATGCTGGCCCAAACACCTGGAGGGAAGTTCTCAATAAATTAGGGACCTCCTTTAGAGAGACACACACACATACCCACACACAGCAGTGCTTTGGTGCCTGTGACATCCTTTTTTCTCTATATAATCGATTCTTGTTATCCATGGTAGTTATGTTCCATAAAAGCACTGCAAAAAATGAATTAATTCATGCTTGAATGAAGCTGATTTAACACATACATTTTTTTCCATAAAGTACATTACAGCCTTCTTGAGTTTAGGACAGTAGATAGTATTGCAGTACTATGCTTGGGAGCCATTTTAAAACTTAAAGTAAAATTGCCAACCAAAAGCACAAAAATGAGAAAAGCATGGCACTTTGTAGGTCATGAACAGGACACTAGTTTATGGGGTTAGGCCTGGAAAAAGAAGGGAGACAATCTCTCATTTGACTCCGGCAGGGACACACAGCCGGAGACACAGGTTTTTCACTGCTCTGCTCATATCCATGAATAACTGCAAAAGCACCATATTGACTTTGGGGTTATTAGTAAATTTTAGTGAATAGACACATTTGCAAATACAGAATCTATGAATAATGAGAATCGACTGTATACGTTTAAATACATGTCCTTTTTTTTTTTTTTTAAAGATTTTATTTATTTATGTGCCAGAAAGAGCACAAGCAGGGGGAGTGGCATGCAGTGGGAGAAGCGGGTTCCCTGCCGAGCAAGGAGCCCGATGAGGGGCTGGATCCCAGGACCCTGGGATCATGACCTGAGTCGAAGGCAGCCACTTAACCGACTGAGCCACCCAGGCATCCCTACATGTCCTATTTTTTTAAAAAAAGTCAACTTTTATTATAATTCATGTATTTTATAGGAAAAAAATGAATGGGTCAGGGTTGTACAAAAAAACCCAAAAAACAAAACCAACACCAACACACACGCACAAAAACTGCATATCCGTACACGTTGCTCCATTTACATCAGGAGCAGGCTTCTCCGGAACATCAGGCACAGCAGCTGCCCTTATCCGATGCCCCTTGTCAGCAACGGCCGCGGAGCACAGGTCACGCGGAAGCAGGAGACGCATCTGCACTCTGCGTGCAGGAGCTGGTGCATGCGCAGACGCCACCGGTGACGCAAGCACAAACGGGACCCATGGCGCGCTGAAGGAGCCGCCAGAGTCTGGAGACCGCCACAGAGGCGGTGGCTGGCATTTTGGGGAGGCATCTACACGTCCTATTTTTTTTTAAATTGCCTAGTCATACTGATAAATTCCACTTTGTCCCGAAAGGACAACTACTCCCATGGGGCCCAGCAGAAAGGTACCAATTCAACAAATCTGGGGAGGAACGTCATCCCATCAGGAGGGGCAGCCATATTAGCTCACCCAGTACTGATAGTAAATGCATGTTTGCAGAGACAATTGTATAAACTGAGCTGAAAGAAGCCTTAAAAATGATCTGATTAATTTTTTAAAATAAGTAAAGGGGAAGCCCAAGATCACATGGCAAGTTACCAGCAGAATGAAGACCGGAATGCAGCACTCCTTTCTCCCGGACTTGGGATGACAGTTTCTTTTTTTTTTTTTGGCAAAACTACTTGAGCTTCCAAATCTGTGAGCCTTTGAGCCACTGGGATTTTCATGCCAATAGCTTGCTGCTCTCAATACAGACATATTTCCATAGTGTCATGGATAGGATGTATGGGCCATTTAAAAATATGTACAAGTAATAGAGTGAGATGTAAACACTCTATGTATTTAGCTGGCTTAATTCTCTAATCTGTCATCTATAAGCAAGGAAATAACTTGCTTATAAAAGTGGTCAACAGTTTCTTTTTGGCTTTTTTTTTTTAGCTCTATAACAAATCATTTGCAAATGCAGGGGTCATATTTTGTATAGCCACTATGTTGATAAATATGATCATTTTTCACACAGAGGAATAGTGTGAGCATATCAGAGCAAGTGAACCCAAGCTTTCATGATCTTACCTTTAGTTTTCTTGGCAACCCAAAAGCCAGACTCTTTGTGACTTCCATCCAACATATTTATGTGAAAATAGCCATGTCTCCATATTGCCCATCAATAGGAAATTTTGCATTTCTAAGTCACAAAATATTGGAACTCAATCATTCCTCAGCTCTAAAATTCAGAGATCTTTACAGCAACCCCTAAACTATCAAGAAATTCTCTAGTTATTTATTCCTGTGCCTTCTTCCTGCACCTTCCAGTGGTCATGAGCACCCAAGCAGGAAAAGGTTGTAGAAGGCTTTCCTGCTTTCCTTCTCTCCATAGAAATAGTGATTTGATTACTAACCAGTTGGGAGTTAAATGTGACTTTTTCTTCAGTTCTAAAACTAACGCCAGCTTCCATATCTCACAATCAATCTGACACCCCTAGTCAACCTCAACAGCTTAGATTCAACTGTTAGCCATGTGATACTTTAGCAACAGCAGAGTTGCTCTTGCAGTGGTCTTGCATTACCTGCTCCCATTTCCACTTTATTCCTGCCTTTCTATTGGCAAAAAGTCACCCTGGTAATCCCTGCTCTCCTTCCTGTGATGTGGCTTTCACGTCTGTTTTTCTTTTCCCAGTAACAAATAACACCATTAAATCATGTGAAATTTAGCAATTATATCTTTAATCTGTACGAGGGAGATAAACTTAATTTGCATCCTAACTTAGGAGAAAAGACACAGTTAAAGCAGCTCATGTCAAGTACAGCTGCTTGCATTTTCACGAAAGTTTTGTGAAATCAGTATTCACGTGGAAACCGACTTCTGAAACTTCGTAATAACGATGATGAGTCCTTTTCTAACCTTGTTTTAAATTACTGAAATGTCTCCAAATTCCTGTTTAGATTAATTCTAGAAAACATTATGATATAAATGTAAGAGAGAATATTTTTTAGTATGAACTCTTTTTAAAAAAAAATAGTATGTGGAGCCTGGAAGGAGTCAACACTTCCACTAAGAAGCACACTGGTATGAGTATATATTTTATGTTGCGTCTTAGGCAGAGGCCTAAAGGAGAAAAAAAAAATCAACAAACTAAATTAAGCAATGATGTTGCAAAGGTCTTGCATTGAGTATCAGAGGGCTGATGATCTATTATTAGTTCTCAGTGTGCGCCGTCAACAATCCACCATCAACTTCCCCCCAAAAATGACCAGAAAAACCTGTTGAACCAGCAAAGCTAAGAAAAGCTATCCTAAAAGCTAAGCTATTTGGCTTGCTTCCATAAGGGAGCACACTACCTTGACAGTCTTAGAAATCTCTCAGAAAGGGGATGGCGAGAGAGGATATTTATAGGGTCGGAGGTCCAGGCTAAGTGATTTCAAGGTGCGTCTTGCAAGGCAGAGTACTGGTTGGGTTGGGCAGTTTATGACATAAAGCCTTTGTACTTTAGGCACAGAAAAGTGTATATTATGGAATAAGCTGTTAGTCTTGACAAGTAGGTTACTTTGGTTGGTTTACAGTCTGCCAAGAATAAGTATTTCCCTGGGGAACGTATTTAAGTTGTTTTGCTTAATGCCAGTATTGTTTCGCACAAAGTCAGAAGAGCATGATCTGTCCCAGAATTGCTTAGCACAGGGACAAAAAAAAAAAAAAAAAAAAGTTCCAGTTCTCAATTCTGCCTCTAAACTCTTACTTTTCAGTAAAATGTTCCCATTATACAGAATCAGAAATAGCAACAATAAGTTGATGTCCCGCTAACTAAGCTACTGGACCAATGTCACGCAACACCAAAGTCAGTATTAACGCATAATTCCTCACTTCCAGTGCAGTGTTCTTCCCATTACTTTTATACAGAAGAAACTGGGTTTTAGTCTAATCTTAATTAAAAGTCTAACCTAATTGTAACTAAAATATGGGTGGCAATTATAGCTTAAGCTAGAAAACAAACAATCACTTGATCATCTGGTGGTGAGAATGGAATTTCTCATGCTGAATATTTGATGGAACTTAAATTATTATTGCAAAGGGTTTCAGAAATTCTCCAAAAAAAAAAAAATCACAAAATTTCAAAGAAAACCAAAGCTAAGTGTGTGGACTTACAAATGCAAAATATACACATGGTTGAGGGATTATTATAACAGTGAAGATATAGATGTGTATTGTAACCTAGCAAATCGATTTTTTCTAGGCCAGACCCTAAATCCAGAGTCATCATTACTCTCTACCAGGCTTCGGGAATTAGAAGTAGATCTCTCCTTCAGGTAGACTCAGCCCAACAAATCTCTCAATTTAGGCCATAAAGTATGGTTGCAATTTAACACCATCTGTGTACTTGACTGGGCAGCCTAGGACACAGTCGGCAAAACACATGTGGTAGCCCTAACTAAATCAATGACTCTTAGCCCTCCAAAGTCTATTTGCTACAAAGTGTATTTATGAGAGAAAAACATATAGATGGAATTAGAACATACTGTTCAGAGTTCTTATGCTATTTTTAGAATTTGAATATGTTTTTGTTTTTATTTATTTAATTTTTAAAAAGATTTTATTTATTTATTTTAGGTAGAGAGTGTGAACAGGGGTGGGGGGCAGAAGGAGAGAGAGAGAGAGAATCCCAGACTCGCTGTGAGCACAGAACCCCACAAGGGGCTCGATCCTACCACCTCTGAGATCGTGACCTGAGCCAAAATCAAGAGTTGGATGCTTAACCGACTGAGCCACCCAGGCGCCCCTGAATATGTTTTTAAATTTCTCTATTCATGTGTGTGGCATAAAGCTTTTGGAGGAGGTTTGCATCAGGACTTATTTTATGTATTTACACAAGCTTGCTGGTATATCCTTAGACATACAACCCTGAATTCTAGAGATTATAAACCACAAATATTTTAATCTGCTCTCCAGCTCCTTGTCCCATTCAAGCTCTATTATAAAGCCATGTGAAAGCAAACATTCAGAAGCAAAACCAGTTAATGCACATTTGTTGGGCTTGTTGGAATCCCAAATCATAGCAAAATTTTGATATACCTGAAGTTAGTCATTTGCCTTTTATGAGGCAATCAAAATTCAAGATTCTATATACATATCATTTGGATTCCCTTAATTTCTCTTTATTGCAACTGGAAATGAATCATAAGAGAATTCATCTTTAATGCCCCAATATTGTTTATCATTTTATAGATAGTCTCCCAAGATGTTATAATCTTCTATCCGGTATCAAAAATATTTAAATGACATTCAGTCCAGAAACTAAAATAAAACTTATCACACACTTAAAATTGTAATCTCCTGAAGAGCAAATAATTTGTAACTCTTGGTTTTTGGAAAAGTGAAATAGCAGCTTTTTGTAGAATTGACTCTATGGCTACAGAGAATACAGATACAATTTAGGGAGAAATGTTCAATATTCTACAACAAAGTGTTCACACATATCATTTTTTTCAGTTTCTTCTATTTACAACAGTAAGATTATCCATCATCAGTGACAAAACAGTATCACTACCTTTCAATTTACCTGTTAAGTGAATAACAGCTCAGATTGGGGCGCCTGGGTGGCTCAGTCGTTAGCGTCTGCCTTCGGCTCAGGTCATGATCCCAGGGTCCTGGGATCGAGCCCCACATCGGGCTCCCTGCTCAGCGGGGAGCCTGCTTCTCCCTCTCCCACTCCCCCTGCTTGTGTTCCCTCTCTCGCTGTGTCTCTCTCTGTCAAATAAATAAAAAATCTTTAAAAAAAAAATAACAGCTCAGATTGTGAGTATGACCTAAATAAATTGATACTTGGCTCTTGGGTTATGAGGAATGGCATGCTAAATAATACTTCAGCGTATTATGTTTGCTTTTGGCAAAAGACCTTCAAGAGGTCTTTTGCCAAAAGTATGCAGTTTGTCATTTCAATGGCTATTAGGTTTGAGAGACTAGAATCGAGAAATTTCTGGATTCTAATTTAAGACATTTAACAGATAAGATCAGAATGGTGATTAAAGCAACAGAGCCTCCGAAAGCTTTTTGATTTAGAACCATTACCCACTCTTTCTTTGAATTGTAAGTGTCTAAAGAAATTGGGGAAGATTAATATAGAGATTCTAGGTAGAAAAAAGTGCTTTTATTCCAGAGACAAGACAGATAAATTTGTATGTTGAAACAGCACATAAAGAGTGAGTGATGAGCAAGGTAAGGTGGAGGAAAGACATATCATTCTACTTGTCCTGCTGATTACAACAAAAGTCCTGGACAAAAACCCATAAATGGCCCCACACAAGACTGAAAAGTGGAGAAAACAAGGCAGATTGGCTAGTGAGCTTAGAACTCAAGTCTCGGCACAGTGATGAGTTTCTGTGGGCTTTTCACTTGGCAGCTATGTATCTCAGCCCAAGTGCCAGGGAAGCTCACAGCCTGGAAGTGCCAGGGAGGACAGACCAAAAAAGCCTCAAGAAAAGCTGGCTTTCTCTAGACAAAGACCAAGAAAGTGTTGCCCAGTACGCTACTTCCTTCTGTTCTTTCTGCTCTTGAGACAAGCACCATGAAAAACGTCGTGTCCCCCTCCCACCGTAAAGGGCACTGAATTAATAGAACTGTTTTCCACCTTCTCTCACCTCCCTGATCCAGCTACCAGGAGGCAGCCCTCCTGGCAGAGCCTGGGGATGGACCTCTGACTTCTAGTCCCCCTTACCGGATCAAGGGGGGGGGGTGCCTCTTGCTCACAGAGCCTGTGGATGGAATTCTCACCTTCACAGCCCCTACCCCAACAGTAACAGGGAGGCAGCCCTCAGCAGTGGTACCTGAGAGCAGAACTCTGACAACTCCATTCCCCAGCCAGTGCTGGAGAGACTGTGGGGAGGTCCCATCTCTGGATGACACACAAACGAAGCAAACCAGAAGCACACTGCAGGGGCTTTATGAACTAAATGGACATTTGAACGAGAGCTCACACAAATGAACCAGGGCTTCTGAATCTGACAGGTTGACTACCTGCTCAAATAGAAGATTTAAATAGGAACCAGAATCTTGCAACACAGTAGTCAGAAATGTCCAGGATACAGTCCCAAATTACTTGTCACATGAAAACCAGGGAAGTCTCAAGTCATCTGGGTAACTACGATCAACAGATGCCAACCCTGAGATCACATGGATGTTGAAATTGACAAACAAGGATTTTAAAGCTGCCACCATAAAGTTGCTCCAAAGAGCAACTATGAACATTCTTGAAATACAGATGAAAAATTAGAAAATTACAGCAAAGAAACAGAAGATGTAAAGAATGACCAAACAGAAGGTACGAAGTGAAAATACAATCACCAAGAACAAGGAAACTTAGTAGCAGAATGATAGGAATGCAGTTCTGTGAACCTGAAGACAGAAAAATAGAAAAGATACAATTAAAGCAACAAAAAAGTAGATATAAAAAATTGTAACTGATAAAATGTGAAGTGAATTAACAGTATCCTGTCACATATGTATTAGATTGGCAAAATATAAGAAGCTTAACCAAGTGTTGGTAAGGATATAGAATAATGAGGTCTCTAATCACTGCTATATGAAGTTGATAGGAGCAACCATTCTGGAAATCATGCTGGCCTATCTGACAGTGCTGACATGCATAAGCCCACCATCTAGCATTTCTGAGGTTCCATTCTATAGAAATTCTACCACACGTGCCCAGACAAGTGTTAAGTTGTTAATTGGAGGATTGTTTCTAAAAATGAAAATTCTGAAGCATTGTTTACTAATTGAAAAGATAGATATATTTTAGAACATTCAAATGTTACTTGAACACAGAGCAACTAACATGAATTATATTTCTGTATACCAACATTTAATTTAAGGGTGAGTGGAGAAAATGCAAATTAGATAAGATTTCAGGGTATGAAATGTTGGTTGCCATTTATTGTTCATGTAAATTAAATAATACTATACATTCATTTTGAATATATAAAGATGTAGTAAAGTATAAAAATATATACTGATTAGTGGTTACATTCTGATTAGTGATTAAATCTCTGCTGTAATGAAGCTGAATACGTTTGAGAAGGGTTTTAAAATGCATTCCAAGAACTATGACTTATTTTTTTTATTTTGAGAATATTTGAAACAAATACAAAATAATATTAGTATTTTCTTAAATGTGGTAGTCCACGAATGTTTGTTATATCATTCTTTTACTTCCTATACATTTTATGGTAATGGACAATTTAATACACAGTTTTTGAAATAGTTCATTTTTCTAAAATGTATAGCCTCTAGCTCAGGAACAAAATATACACCCTGCAATGTTAGATTTTCTGTGATCTTGGTCTTGCTCTAATTCCCTCCTAACGTGTACTTCTTGTTCATTTACCATCAAGCAGCCCTGAGTTTCATTAGTAATAGCTTTATTTAATTTAGCTCCTTACATCCAAGTAACAGCCATCGCATGCAATTTCTAGGAAGATGAAAACCCCAGCTAACAAGAAACTGATGTCCAAGAAGGGAGTAGCTTCACTTACTTTCCCTTTCTACTTAGAATATTCTTATTTTAATTTATAATAAAATATTTTGTGAAGATACCACAAAGTAGAAATGTAGCTATTGTTGGAAGAAGCTCATGGTCAGTTCAAACAAAAAGGAATAGGTACCTAATAGCAGAATACATTTTAACAAGCATTTTAGGATTTTACTCTAGATAGGTGTGATGCAAAGTAATTTACAATGCCAGTCTCACATGTGAGAGACTGAATGTACAAATGAACAATGGCCAGAGTCTATGCAAGAGTAGAACTCCGACCCACAATCTGCAGCAATGTGTTTAGGACGCCAAATCATAATCTCTATAGCCATCAGTCCCAAATGGTTTGGACTTAATCAGTAACTGCCAGCTTCCCTAATTTTTTACCTTTGCTTCCAACTTAGGAACAATCAGGGAAAGCCAAATACACTCCCCTCCTCACATGGGATGCTCTACTTCTTGTTAGTCTGCCTCCAGCTTTCCCAGCCAACATATCCAACCAGGGCATACCTAAAATCTTCCATCTTTTCACTATAAAGTGTTTATACTCTCCCCTGCCTTTGAGTCTCTGCCAAATGCAAGTGATAGTGGCTGACTCCCTTGCTATAACAACCTCTGAATAAAGAGCCTTTGCCTTTTCTCATTTGGTGGTCTTCATTTATTTCCACACAGGTCGTGTCAAATTTACTCCTCCAACACCCTTATAAAGAAAGGTTCCCCTTTGAGGAAAATGAGGCAAAACAAAGTGTGCGTAACTTGCCAAAGGCAGCACACAAAAAGATAATTACGGAGCTGTGATTTGAACCTATATGGTATCATTCTGAGCTTGTCCTCTTATTTTTATGAAAACTGTATTTAAAATTATCTTACATAAAATTAATCACATCATTCATGAAGGGGGAAAGCCATGTCACAGTGATGTACAGCTTCTAAAACCCCAATAGTTTAACATAACAAAGGAGGAGTCTTCGCTCATGCTCCATAAATACTGCCCGTTGTCTGAAAGCTCTGTTCCACATCTTTTCATCTGAAACGAGGCTGCCCACTGTCACCGTTGATGGCTGAGGGAAAGAGCAAGCACGGCCATTGCACACTGGCTCTTAAGTTTCAACAGGGAAGTAACACCCATCACTTCTGCCCATGCCATCACTGGCCAAAGCTGGCCACACATTCACCTAATTTTTACTGTGTAGGAAGTATAATCTTTCCATGTATGTAGGAAGAGTAACGATTAATTCAGCTACTGAACAAAATAATGCAAACAGTCTTTGTTGTTTAAATCCCTTAATCATGTTATAAATGAAAAGGTTTCTGATCCCTCTTCAAAGTAAAGACCACTTCAATGGTAAAAATACAAATACTATCTCTTTCTTTAATTCTCAGTGAAGTCAAGCCTCAATCATATGAGAGGATTTTTAATATAGTAGATTTGAGTGGCTTAAAGAGACAGTTTGACTATTTGAATACAAATAAATATATAATCTCTCTCTCTCTCTCTCTCTATATATATATATATATATCTCAACACCAGAGAAATTCATATGATGGTTATAAGCCTCATAACAGCTGCCCTTTGTATATATCCAACTTCGGCTGGTCCCTGACTTAGTGGCCTCTGGTATATCAATATCGTAACTAGTGATAGAAATGGAATTCCTTCTGGAGCTTCTTTCTATCTTAGATGACTTTGTTCAGAAAATTATTTTATTATTTTTTCAAGTAGTATAGTTCACAGAAGAACAACATGTTGTAAAGCAAAAACTTAAGTAAAGAAAAAAATGTTATGTATAAGGTATCAGATAGTATCAGCTTATCCTAGAAATATAATTTCCTCTCAAACATTCCCCTCATACAAATCTTGTTTTATCCATGACCCTGAAGCAGGCAACTTTATGCCCTCTTTGACCTCACACCCTGCAGCTACTGCTTATTGGGTTAGCTATGAACTTCTGAGCCAAGATGGGCAAATCAGATACTCTGTTCAAAAATATGAGTATTTGGACATAGGCACTCACTTGGAAATCAAGTGGAAAAACTTGGGGGCTGAGGCCAGTGTTGTTGTTTGGTTGGTTTTAATCTTTTTTTTTAAATCTTATTTTATTTGAGGCCAGTGTTTAAGGACAATATGTAAGTAGATAAACAAACCGAAAAACTGATTAGAGAGAGAGTGTGTGAATAATGAAGCAGATACACAATGAGAAGCAAAGTCAAAGAAACCATCAACTATGTAGGAAGGGAGGGACAGAAACAGTAGGGGAGAGAGGGAGAGAGGGAGATGGAGAGTAGTTATCTGACAACAACCCATTCTACTGAGCAGGTTACATTTACAACTGAATTCCGAAGATTCCTTACATCTTTATATTAAACATCATGTTTAATCAAGCTTATTTTTATCATGTGTTAAACACAACTACTACCAGCATTCTTAATGAGTGCCATACTATTACACTTGGAAGTACCATCTTTTGCTTAAGCTGTCTCATATACTTGACCATTTAGGTGGTTTCCAGCATCCCTCCTCATTCTGGGCCAGTTCAGTTAAAAAAGACCTAAACTCCGACACCTGGGTGGCTCAGTTGGTTACGCGACTGCCTTCAGCTCAGGTCATGATCCTAGAGTCCCAGGATTGAGTCCTGCATCGGGGTCCCTGCGCAGTGGGAAGTCTGCTACTCCCACTGACCTCCCCCCCCATGCTCTCTCTCTCTCTCATTCTCTCTCTCCTAAATAAATAAATAAATAAATAAATAAATAAATAAATAAAAGACCTAAACTTTCAGGACACTTATCTCATACCTCTGCACCTCTCCTTATTTTTCTTTCTCTACTCCAATCAAGGTGAGGCAGGTTTGAAATTTGCTGCCTTTGTCCCTCCTACCCTATGCAGCAAGGCTCAAGCACTAGTTGTCATCAGAAAACAGGGAGTCCTGTGGAGGCACTTGTACCATCTGAGACTACCAGGCTGAGTTCTGATATGCTAAAGAAAATCCCCACTGTTGTGACAAAGCTGGGTTTTCAAGCTTATTGTCCCGTTGCCAATTTAAACAAACAAACAAACATCTCATTTGATAGTCAAAACCGAAAAATGACTTGCTTGTTTTAGTGAGTATTCACTGAAACCCAGAGAGTCATTTTTACAAAGGGGACAGACGGTGGGGAGAAGGAAGCCTCTAGGACAACAATATTTACTGGTATGGAAATAAAGCTAAAATGGTTTTTAAGTACTTTTTCTATCCTACATAATTTATTATAGGTTTGATGCATCATATTTAGACAAAAATAAGTATGAAAAAATGAAAAGAAAGAATACAGAAGTATAAAGTACCAAGGAAAAGCAGGCAAACAGCCAAAATAAGAGTATGTTTCAAATAGGAGAATAACCTGTAGTAAAAATAAAATAAGACTTTGTAGGGGAAATACTGCAGAGAGGGATATCTTGTTAGCAAAGATCTGAATATTTAAGATATACTGACATACAGCTTTACTGCTGATATTCAAGTGTTTTTCAAATGCAGAAAGAATCATTTAATGGGACTTGATATTCTTTTACAACAGAATAGAGATATAAGTCCAAATCCTTTGTCAGCTTGAAATCTTCACAGATAGAAGCCAAGAAAGGTTTTTAAAGCAAGGAACATAAGCCCAGGTTACAGTTACATTGTCTTCCAGTAAGACATATGTGCATGCTTTTGGAAAGCAACGTTTTATCTTCTACCATCATGAACGTGTCAAGAGACCTTTCTTAAAAGATGCTGAACCTTTGGCAGGCACAAGAATGAGATATTTAAAGGCCCACCCTAATACTGTATTTTGCTTCTTTCAATCTTTCATGTGCAGATCCCAGAGTGTATTTTTCAGTATTTTGTGACCTCTTTTTGTATCACCATCAACTAGGAACTCCTCTGGAGAATGTTATATTCAAAATAAATTTAACCGTGTGCATCCTATTGATGCTACAGCTTGCTTGTAACTTGGCCAGTCCTTTTTCTTCTGTTTAAGCCCTTTACAGACCCAGGGGCAGGGGAAAACCTAAAAAAGGCGAGGGTGTACAGGAATAATAATTTATCCTATGTCACATTCCTCTGATACCAAAGAAAGCATTGCACTCAAGCACCTCGCACTTAAAGAACCACGAGAGTCGTACTTAATTGTATTATCAATGTACTGGGCAACTTCAGCCACTTTATTACTTTAGCCAATTTATTTATTCATTCCCCTCTATTTAGTTTTTGTCCATTTATTCATTCATTCCTTTACTTATTTAATTTTTTTTCTTTGAAGATTTTATTTCTTTATTTGAGAGAGAGAGCACAAGCAGGGGGAGTGGCAGGCAGAGGGAGAGGGAGAAGCAGGCTCTCCGAGGAGCAGAGAGCCCCATGTGGGGCTCTGTCCCAGGACCCCAGGATCACGACCTGAGCCGAAGGCTGACGCTTAACTGACTGAGCCACCCAGGCGCCCCTAATTTTATTTTCTGAGTAGAGCCAGAAAATACCACTATCTTCTTTCTTACTCGAACTTCTAAGGCAGATGAAGGTCTCCAACACTATAGTAATCAGAGATGGCAAGCTCCTGATTCTGAAATATATTCTCTAATAAGTTCCTTACATATTTACTGAATGGACCAAGAGCTTACCTCCCTTCCTCAAATTTATACCTGAAACATGCCTAACATATTATATACATCGAAATGTATATGGAACTGCAATGAAAGAATATGGACCAAGAATATCTTAACTTTTAAGAAGAGGAACGATATGGTGGGACTTAATATACTG
This sequence comes from Callorhinus ursinus, assembly GCF_003265705.2. NCBI lineage: Eukaryota > Metazoa > Chordata > Mammalia > Carnivora > Otariidae > Callorhinus > Callorhinus ursinus. The sequence continues at coordinate 14,716,568 of NW_027397073.1, read as the reverse complement.
TGTATAATTATAGACATAAATCTATAGCAATTAAGATAGTGTGATATTGGCAAAATTACCCACAAAGCTGATCTTTGCATTATGCACACTTGTTTTATGGAAAAATTGACTTAAATAGTAGAGAAAATTTATTTTTTCCAATAAATATTGCTGAGTCATTTAGATAAACCAAATGGGAACAAAATTAATCTTGATCCCTACACCCCACTCAAAATTCAGCTCAAGGTGGTTTTAATGTGAATACTGTAACAATAAAAGCTTTTAGGAAAAAAAGACTATTTTCATGATTTTGGAGGAAGGAAAAAGTTCATAAACAATTATAATTGAAAAATTAGACTACATAAGTGACAAAAGACTTACTTGCATAAGAAATTTTAAAAACCTCCTACAAACAATAAGAAAAATACAGAATATAAGTTTTAAATAAATAGACTGGGCAAGACAGTTCATAAAGGATATGCACATGCCAATAATTGGGTGTGAAGTGCTTAACAGATTGTTTTTGTATATTATTAATCTTGTATACACTATACTTGCTAAATATGCTGATAAATTCTAATAGTTTTCTGTTTTACCTATTTTCTTCATATACAATCATGATGTTTTACAATACTTTTCTTTCTTTTTTAAGATTTTATTTATTTATGAGTGAGAGAGAGCACAAGCAGGAGGGGCAGAGGGAGAGGGAGAGAGAATCCCAAGTAGACTCCCTACTGAGCGCAGAGCCTGATATGGGACTCAATCTCATGACCAGAGTCAAAACCAAGAGTCGGATGCTTAACCGACTGTGCCACGCAGGCACCCCTATTTCTTTTCAATTTATAGGTATTTATTTCTTTCTTTCAAAAATCTTCTTATTGAACTGGCTAGAAGATTTAATATAATGTTTAATAGAAGTTATAATAGTGAGCCCTCTTGTCTTATTTCTAACCTCAAAGGTTTCCCAAATAGCACCACCAAATATGATAACTGTTGTGTTTATCCTTATAAAAGTAAGGAGGTTCCTATTTATTCCTGGGTTGTTAGTGGATCTTTTAAAATCACAAACTGATGCTGAGATTTCCAAAGCGATTTTTGTACCTATAGAATTGATTAAATGATACTTTCACATTTTAAATCAATGTGATAAATTGCATCAATTCATTTTTGAATGCTAAACTACACTTCTTTTCCTGAAATAAACTCTGCTTGTTTGTGACATACTATGGTTTTTGTGCATAAGAGGTTTGGTTTATTAATAATGTTTTTAGAATTTTTGTGTCTACATTAATATTTTAGTAGACAATGAAACATCCTGGATCACAAAATCTCTCTCCTGGAGAGAAGAGTGAGCATGAATTAGTCTAACCTCAACACCACTAGTGAAAATGAATTATAAGTGCATGTCCCACCAATTTGACTCCAGTGGTTTCATCTGTAAATGAAGGAGACATCATTATACTGATACGTGCAGACAGAAATAATTCTTTGATGTAACATCATCTAGATGACCCCTTGTAAAATTATGAGAGATCTTCCCATGGAACCAAACAGCCTGTTATTTTGGGGGGATCCTCATGATGTTCCCTTCCCCCCTCCTTTGTAGAATCAAACTGTTTTGCTGTGATGTTTGGCCATAAGGTCTTTGTATCAATTTTTAACAGAGAAGACAAAAAAAATCAGTTCTTACAGTCATTACATATTATAAGAAGCATAAGAGACTTTAGAACATTGACCAGTACATAGATTTCAGTTGACTTTCCTTCTCTCAGTAGCTTTTAAGAAATTATGTCCTACTAAATTGAAATACCTATCCAATCTTATTTCCTGTTACTCCTCTTTACATGCCTTAAACCAATGGGATTTTTTTCACTGTTACTACATTCTTACCAAGATTTTTCTTTTGTCTGTTCCATTTCCTCCACTTTGAAGTGTCTACTCTATTCACCGCCTGTCTATGTTATATCCATTAGCTAAGGTCCAGCTCCTCCAGGAAGCCTCCAGTAGCTTGGAGTTTATATGCCTTTGAGTATCCATAACAGTTAATTTTCCACGTACCCAGCACAGCACTAGATCCTGGTCTGAATCCCTGAATGACGTGGGCAATTTCCTCAACTTTCATAGTTTCTCCTAAAACAAATATTAAATTATTGTATAACTGATTACTTAAAGTACACTAGAAAGAAATGCCTGTGATACTTTGATTTCTACTTTAACGTGTGGAGGTTTTGATTGTTTTCATTTTGGGATTATCCTAAAGGGTTAATTTCTATTAAGTTTTTTTCTGAGAATCTTTTGTTTTTGTTTATATATTTTATCATTTCCTTAAAGAAGTCTGTGTGCCTTTTATACATTTACTGTTATTTTTCTGCTTTATTTTCTTATAAGCCATACTGTTCATGTTTGTCTGTATGTATTGGGGGTGGCATTCTTCAAAAATGTTTTCTCTTTATTTATATCATTTTATTGTCCTAAATAATTCAAGCATTTCTTTTGATTTTTTTCCCCCTAAGTACTTCATATATCTCATCAATAGTTAGGTTTCAAGTGAGCTTCACATTTTAGGGCTATTTTCATTTTAAATCTGGTGTTTATATACTTACCTACGAGTTCTAAGAATATTTCAAAAATAAATATGGTTCTATACTATCATCTAAGGTTATAGAATATTAGTTCCGGTTTTTTATGAGTTGAAAAATTTTATCTGTTCCAAATCCAATTTTTGTGTTATTTCTATTATGCCTTTTCTTAGTACTGTCTTATTATCCTGTTAAATTGATTATTTCTACATGTAAGGTAGCCTTTGTCAATATGCTTTCTTCTCAAGTGAAAATTTCATATTACAGATGAATTTTTGAACAATGCAAATAACATTTTTTTGCCTCTGTTACCCGACTTTTATCAAATTGTTAATATGAATTAGAGAATGGAACTCTGTGTGGATAGCTAACTATTAGGAGCCGTGAAGAAAAGCAAGATAGGTCATTGAAGTAGCTAGAGCCTCACAAAGGCATGTGCATGGGGATTTAATGCTGTGAGGAAAAAATTTAAAACTGATCAAATAAGTTAGAGTATTGCCACTTTTCAGTGGAGAAAGAAAGCGCATGAGATAAAAATGCAAAGAAGGCTAAATAACTCAGTCACTTGCTTGAAAATTTATCTATTCATGTGGAGAACGGTAATTTTTAAGTGAGAATGTGTATCATAAAGCACTTCCTCTTAAATGGGTCCCCACAGTGTTTAATATTTACTGATATTAATAAACAAAGTAAGTTAAAAGAAAAGTAGCAGCAATGGTTCAGCTGCTATATAGTTAAACTAGATAAAGAGGAGAAATTATTTAACGAGAATAAATAGAGTAACAATGAAATGGTCATAAAATTAGGAATAAAAATGCCTTTGTACACAATGTCTTCGTATGAACAGAGATGTTATAGAAGAGAGAGAAAATGCAAAGGTAACCTAAAAAGTAATTGAAAAAGGCTATTTAAAAAATATTTTTCCAATATAATAATTAGATCAAATTTTTTTTCCTGAACTCAAGAAATAAGTATGGATCAACAGGATGATCCCTTTCAGGCAGCGTTTCTCAGCACAGCAGTATCACTATTTGGGGCCAGTTCTTTGCTGGGGAGTGAGGGCACTGTCCTGCACATTCATTGTAGGATGGTTAGCCACGGTATCCTTGGTCTCTGTCCATTTGATGTTAGTACCATCTCTAGCCTCTGACTTGTGGTAACCAGATGTCTCTAGACAGTGCCAAATATTCCAACCCGGAAATTGCTCTGGTTGAGAACTATTACTTTAATGTGATATTCAAATAAAAAAAATCAAAACCAGCTTCCTTACACTTTATGATATATATTTTTACATAAAACAAACACACAAAAAACTCAGATACTGGCTATGGTTTTAAAACCTCCCAGGGAGACTGTAACCATTACCTATAGCACAGGTATTGAATGCTAAAGTCAGAGTATTAGTCCCTGAATACCTATTTTACAAGTGAAAGAGCTGATAGTTGTGTTAGCAATCACTATATTGTTCAACAGCACCAAAGATATATATACCCGATCCAAGTTTAAGGAAAGCTGTCTACTTAGAATTATCCTTATTATCTTGTTTAGAAAGTCCCTATTGAAAACAGCTAAAAATGTACATAAAAATAGAAGGTAAAACAAAACCCAAAACAAGCATCCTGGCAAAGATTCCTGGAACTTCTCAGCAACAATGACTACTTTTTGTTGTTCTGAACTTAGCTGCCTGTCTCCTATCTCTGACAGCAGCAATGTGACCTTCTTTCTGTGGGATAAGGTCTTCTAATTATTCTGGCTTCAGAATTGTCCTAGGCCCAGCTGGGCCACAGACCTGTTAAGAATCCATTCAGATGTTGCAATAAAACAGGTTTTGTCCTGTCTTTGTTCTCTTCTAAAAGGCCTGAACTGAATGGGTAGGGCAGTTGTTTCTCCAGACATTTAGTTTTTATTCACCCAGTATATAGTTACTTACATACCAACATTGTTTTACTAATATTATATATATATATATATCATAAAGTATACAGGAATTAGGTATTGATAAGGGATGGGATGAATATAGTATTAAGTCTATTTACATTTTTTACAAATTTTTTTACCTCATTAAAAATGTTATTCATGCTATTTTAGTGAACGCCATGTGATTCAATATTTATCTTTGGAAAATCTGGTTTAAATACTTTGAGATACAGAAATTCAAAAATCTAGTTCGAAGTTTAGTTTATCCTATATATGATGCATAATGACCATCTTTAAAAAAGATATATCACAATGACACACTCTGTAAAATAGAAAATATATTCCTAGGACAAGTTTGCCATTTCTTAATACTGAATACAAATGTTTATAGGAAGTAACATTCCTAATATTTTGAATTTTCGGCCAATGTCGTCAAATCCAATTAGCTTGCCATTATTTTTACCAAGTAATGTGGCTCATGAAGAGCTTATATTAGAAGTAAAAATAAAATCTCTGAGGAATGACAACACTATTATTTAAAATTCTTTTCTTTTCAAGAATTTATTTAAAGCCACTACTTCATTTTCTGAGAATTAGTTTTAGTTAAAACTAGATAATATAATCCATCAATCCACTTAACTGGCAACAAGTACATATTTATGCTTTGCAAAATATGGAAAACAGAGGAGGGCACTGTTGCTTATAGCTCTGAAGTATGGAACTCATAATTTTCCTTGAAGGTGTGGGTACGTACTGCAGTTGATGTTGGAGGGCATGAAAATCAGTCTACACATTAAGTATTAGTAAAACCCAATTGTCATATGTTAGATTAACATGAATGGAAGTGGAAATGAGCCATGTCCTTTCCGCACACTTGTGGGTAGTTCTGCCCTTTCCTTAGAGCTATGCGTCCTCCTCAAGCACACTAACTTATGGATTGTTCCTCTTCCTAACGTTCCCTGTGTAACTTTACTCCTTGAATGAAATACAAATATTTTCTAGATTCTGTATGCAGCTGAAATGTTCTTTTATTGTCATTCAACGAGGTCTTCTGTGCCTCATGTTCCAAACAGAAAATATACAAAGACAGAACAAGACACCATCATGACATGACATTTTGGCTGTTAACCGGACACTAGGAAATCAAGGGTGGACAAGTTTCTCTTGCTAAGAATGACTTCAGCAGTTTGTTTGAGATTCTTAGGGCCTGGAATTATGAAATTATTTTATTGATAAACAATATAAGTATTTTAAAAGCACAATCAACAGCAATTACATACAAGAGAAATTCAGAAGAATGCGCTATAAATTACACTATTTTATGCCCTCAGAAAATGCCAAATCTATGTGTCCTGCTAAATCTTTCTTCTGCTTTCCAACAACATGGTCAATGACCATCAGGTCACATCAGTCTGAAGAGAATTGATTTTATGTTTACAAGTACAAAAATCGCCTAGGTATTGGGGTGCCTGGGTAGCTCAGTCATTAAGCGTCTGCCTTCGGCTCAGGTCATGATCCCAGGATCGGGCTCCCTGCTCAGCGGGAAGCCTGCTTCTCCCTCTCCCACTCCCCCTGCTTGTGTTCCCTTTCTCGCTGTGTTTCTCTCTGTCAAAATAAATAAATAAAAATCTTTTAAAAAAAAATTGCCTAGGTATTTAACTCCAGACTGAGTTATACGTTTGTAGAGATATAGAAATCAGATGTTTGGGGTGCGTTGGAACAAAGAGGTTATACAAATGGAGGAAAAGACAATTCCCTCATCAAAAAGAGAAACAGATGGAAGCAAGTCATACAGAAAATAAGATTCATAAAGTTCTCATAGAACTATGTCGCTGAGGCCCTCTGGTTATTCCATTGTAAAGCAAGAGCAATGCATCTAGATTTTTATTCTTATAATTAATGTGGGCTTGAGTCACAAAGTTAGAAGTTCTAGGGGCGCCTGAGTGGCTCAGTCGGTTAAGCATCTGCCTTCGGCTCAGGTCGTGATCCCAGGGTCCTGGGATCGGGCCCCACATCAGGCTCCCTGCTCCGTGGGGAGTCTGCTTCTCCCTCTCCTTCTGCCTGCTGCTCTGCCTACTTGTGCTCTCTATCTCTCTGTCAAATAACTAAATAAAATCTTAAAAAAAAACCCAACAAAGTTAGAAGTTTTAGATGACAATTTGTAAGTGCTTTTGATGTAGGAAAGATGTTAGGGTTCGAAGCCCACGGCCAAGAAAGAATTCTTGAGACATCTTTGGTACAAAAAAGTGACTTTATTAAAGCACAGGGTCAGGACCCTTGGGCGGAAAGAGCAGCACAGGGGTCGTGAGGAGGGGCCCATTATATACTTGCAAGTTGGGAGGGGGTTAGGGACTGCTGAAGTCTCTAAGGAATTTTGGAAGCAGGTTTCCAGGACCTTGGAGGGCTAGCTATTGTTAGGAAAAGGTAGTTTATTACTGTCTAATAAAACCTTGGTCATGAGACCCTTCAGATGTGTATCGGTGGGCCATATGCTTGAGGGATGACTGCCAACGTGTATCTTAGGGGTAGAGATAAAGGAAGTTTCCAAAGGAACTTTTATTTGTTGAACTAGACTTACAGGATCCTGGGGGTTGGCCTTTTGCCCTTAGCAAAGTATTAACATCGAGGCAGCGGAGTTCTGGAGGAAGGTCACTCTGCCTGTTTCAAGGACTTGTCAGTGGGCTAACAGGTAGTGAAGAAATTTAAGTTTTCTTTTGCCTTTGTTTCCCACATCACTTTCTGGAATTAATACTTTTATATTTTTGTATACTTATCTTTGTTCAGAAGTCTTACTGATATGTTACAGAATTTGTCTAATTGTTTTTCTACTTAAATAATTTCTTTTGGAGAAACCATACTAAAAGCAAAAATCTCTGTGTATTTACAGACATCTCTGTTGAATGCTGCTCTATATTATAATACCTGCCCACATCGCATCTTTATCAAGCAAACTCAGGCTTGTCATATTTGTATTCTCATATTCTCTAGGAACATGTTCATGGATCCTAACTTTCTCACACTTTTAACAGTTTTAGGGGTTCCTTCTTCAGAACGCCTTCGACCCTGTGCCTATCCCAGCATTGTACTTCTGACCAGTGTCATGCTGAGCAGTACTGGAACTCGAGGCAAAAGGAAAAATCAGTAATAGTGATCTTGCTTTGTTTAAAATTTTGCTATTTTTCTTCATCATGAAATTTTTGCATCCAATTTTGATTTTTAAAAATATCACATCAAACTTGATTTATTTTGATTACTAAGATTTTTTTTGGCACTCCCTTCAATGGTATACCTGAGCTGAGTGCTTCACTAGCCTCTCTGGTCCTAGCCCTGCTTTTTACATGTATCATTTTTATCTCTCTATATGCCTGCCTCCCCTGTATAGACTGGCTCTCTGAGAGCAATGGTCAAGTCTTCCCATCTTTGAATCACCAGCATCCAGCACAGCACTAGCATGTAGTATGTGTACAGTAAACACTGACGTAAATACCGATTAGATACACATGCATGTCTTTAAACATATGTGTGCTTTTAAAAATTATTCCTAATGAGTCCACTTGACTACAAATGTGATTTTTAAAAGCTGGAAAGATAGTCATATATCCTTACCTTTCAGGGAAAGCATTAATTCTAATATTTCTTTTCAAAATTCCTTTTACTATGACATCACACCCAACCCACACTGGCTTCCCTTGTTAGAGAAAATTGTGAACTCTTCTCCAATTGCTTTTCCATAACCCATAGTTTTTTTGTTATTTTTGTCTGATTTAATTGAGTTTATTTTTTAAATGAGCTGCTGCCAAGTGTCATTAGAGCTTGATGTACCTCTTAATAAGTTGTGCACTAGGGCACAGAGCTGAGCCACAGGCAGAATGGGGGAATGACAGACTTATAAAGAGGCAGCAGAGGGGACAGTTAATGGCAGGGTTGTGTCTGGAGACAGAAAAGGAATAGATTAAATTGGCATCTGAAAATGGAGGGATTGGTAGCATAAATTGAGAACATAAAATAGGTACACTTGAAATTGGAATTTTTATTTTCTTTTTCTTTTTTTAAAATATTTTGTTTATTTGAGAGAGAGAGAGCATGAATTGGTGCGGAGAGGAGCAGAGGGAGGGAGACAAGCAGACTCCCTGCCAAGCAGGGAGCCCGATACCATGTGGGCTCGATCCCAGGACCTTGAGACTGTGACCTGAGCTGAAGGCAGACACTTAACCAACTGAACCATCCAGGTGCTCCAATTTTATTCTTCTTTATTATTATTCTATTAAGTGTAAGAAGGCTTAATATTTAATTTGAAAGAATTCTATGTTATAAGTCCTATACTCGTTAACAAAAGTGGTGACTATTATTGTTCCAAATCAAATCATTTGTAAAAAATTGGTTAGCCAGGTCTATATATAATACACTTATTTCCTGGGATAGTTTAATGGATGGTGGAATTCATGTTTCTAGTTGTCCTTCTTTTGAACTTAACTCAAGAATAGACAAGCCAATAGACAGTGCTACTTGACAGTTTGTAAGGTACTTATACATGAGATGAAATTAAGGAAGAATGAATGCAGTTGTAGACCAAATTGTATATATTTGTAAGATAAATAAACATAATAGTTCTGAGTATCCTCCTAATTTTTTATTTGTCATGTAATTTTTTCCTTCAGCACTGTGATGAAAATATCATCACTATCATTAGTATGTATATGTTAATATATAAAATATATGCTATAACATATAATTCCATCATCATCATCATCCTGGCTATTATTGAATAAGTGTTTCCTATGTGGCAGGTGTTGTTCTAACATATATTGTACATACATGGATATGTAGTGAAGGGCAAAGCTAAGATTCAGATCCAAGGCAACATAGTGATTAAGAACATGGGATATTCCCTTAAAATTGTCTCATCTCTCTGAGAATTTCTTTGCAGTCTGACGATTGTAGCAATATATGAACCCGTCCTTACAGCACTCCTGGATAGTGGTCATCTGTCCTCTGGTGAATCCATTTATTGATTGGAAATCATTTATCTTCTAAAAAAAGAAACTTGCATCTTTAATACTTTTAATTGTATCAGAGTTCTCTTCATAGAGACCTGTTTTCTTATAGCTTATTCTTGTTCATCTAGGACTTTACCTTCTTAGACCACAGAAAACACTCTAAAATCTTGTTTGTATAGCAGAGCTTCAAATATTAGAAGTCAGCTATTATTGACCATTCCCGTCCATCCTGCATTCTTAAACTATTTCTAGATCCTTCATCTCTTCTTCGAAGGACACACCACAGTGTTCCTTATTCATTGTTAGTCTTTTCTGGATATTATCTTATTTTTCAATATTCTTTTTTTTTCCTTTTCAAATTTGAGTCTAGTTGACACACAGTGTTACATTATTTTTAGGTGTACAACATAGTGAATCAGCTTCTCTCTATATAATTATGGTATATTCACCACAAGTGTAGCTACCATTCCCATACAACACTATCACAATATCACTGACTATATTCCTAATGCTGTTCCTTTTATTCCTGTGATTTCTTCATTCCAGAACTGGAAACCTGTATCTTCTACTCCCCTTTACCCATTTTGCCCCTCCCTACATCCCACTTCCCTCTGGCAATTGTCAGCTTGTTCTCTCTCTCTCTCTCTATATATATATCTATATATGTATATATATATATGTCTGATTCTGCCTTTTGTTTGTTTATTCATTTGGGCTTTTTTTTTTTTTTTTAGAATTCTACGTGTGAGTGAAATCATATGGCATTTGTCTTTCTCAGTCTGACTTATTTCACTCAGCATCATACCCTCTAGGTCAAAGATAAACACTACACTGTATTTGTAATCTGACTGCAAGGAGTCATACTGTTAGAAACACAGTAGTCTAGATAGCAAGGGTCTTGGTTATCCCAAACCAGTTCACCTTCCTCTGACCACAGTTCAGGCCTTCCTTTTAGGTGCCTCTTGCATTATTATTTAAATTTTTTTAAAGATTTTATTTATTTATTGTTGTGAGAGAGAGAGAGAGAGAGCGCGCATATGCAAGCATAAGGGGGGAGAGGCAGAGGGAGAAGCAGACCCCTTACCAAGTGGGGGAGCCTGATGTGGGACTCGATGCCAGGCCCCTGGGATCATGACCTGAACCGAAGGCAGACGCTTAACCGACTGAGCCACCCAGGTGCCCTGCCTCTTGCATTATTTATCATAGTTTATAATTGAACTTAGGGAGGAACAGGGAGAAATAAGTCCACCGCATTTTGTCCAGTCTAGAAGTCCCAAAAAACTTTAACTTTCCCTACTTTAAGCCTATCCCTTGTAACCTATTCTCTGCTATTGTTAGAGTTTTGTCAGATTAAAATCCAGGCTGTACCTCTCCTGATTTAAAATTCTGAATTAATCTCCACTGCCTATAGGATAAGCTTCAAAGTCCTAGACTGACCTACAAGGGTTTTTTTTTTTGTTTTGTTTTGATGTGACCTCTGCCTGCCTCAGAAACTTTGTCACTCCCATAAGCACCTTGCACTTTAGCATGACAGGGTATTTGCAATACCTTGAAATAACATGGTCATTCTTTACATTAGTACATCCTAACCTCTTCCCCTGAAATGTTCTTCCTTTCTCTACCAAGCAGGCTCCACTTACAAAAGTTGAAACCACACTTGCAATATAAAGGAGAGATGTTTTAACAAAGTATTTGAGGGGTTGAAAGGATAGAAATGAAAGGTGAACTGATTAAGAAATTAATAACAATAGGAGGCAGCACCTGGAGGACCAAAGAAGGAATGTTCTGAGGAAATGAGGGCCATTTCTCTTCATGATCAATTCTCTAAACTATAATTTAATAACTGGCCCATTTGCTGAATGAAAATCTTTTCAGATTTACTTGTTTCTTATAGCTCTTTAGTTTAACTCAACCAGTTTTGCTGTTTTTTTTTTGTTTTGCTTTGTTTTGTTTTGTTTTTGTGGTTGCATTTTATGGAATATTTTTACTTCTCTTAGTCCTAGCTCTCTGTTCTTGTGGCTGGAGATTGAGAAGCAGGGAAGGAAGGAGACTGAGTACTTTAAAAATATAATCACAGAATACAAGATCTTGCATATGCATTGTTTTTACTAATATCACCATTAATATATTTATCATAAAATATATAATTTTAAAAATTTATGATATTTATTTATATTACATATTTATATATCACATAATTACTTATATATTTAGTAAGATACTTCCACATTTTTATGAATATATTTTTAAGCTGTATTCTCCTTGAACATATTTAGTAAATATATTTTTCTTAGAAGTATATTTTTCTTATAAATCTCAAGAATAATATATTCATCAAAAATATATCAAAGAATTGCTCCCTAAGAGTTAATTCTGGTGAAGTTTGATGAGGGATCACATTTAGCAATATTGAATGTTGAGAATAATGGAACAGAATTCCCAGCAATTCATAATTTATGGAGGTCACTGAGTCTCTGTGCGGTCAGATGGTGCTTTTTAACGGCTAGTATTAACTATATTTTCAAAGAATTTTTGTTTTGACTTGGAAAGACACTTCATTACACCTGATCCTGCCCACTTTCAAGGGCAGCTTTGAAGCACATGTTTATGATAATGGCCCCTGTTAGTAACCAGAACTTTGGCACAAGGGTCACAGAGAGGATGGAACTAGCCAGGGCATATCACCAAGAGACCCAGGCAGATGTTAGCAGAAATCTTTGACTAGATCGAGAATCACAGAACAGCCATGATTGTGTCAGAGTCTTGTCTAGCATCACTGAGTTGTTCCTAGGATAAGGACAACAGATCATGGTTGCTCCATCCCTGGAACTCCAGGACTGTACTGCTCGGTAGGTCACAAACCCAACCAGGTGCAGGTACCAGCTGGGTCCAGTGATTCTGGCAATCATTTGCATTTAGAAAGGACATTCAATTTCTATTGTTGAGAGATCTTCCAAGAGTTCCAGCCATGGCAGAGTTGGTAAAAACAGATTTTTTTAAAAAAACTCTAATCACAATATCTTAAATTATGGTTGCATCATTTTCCTCTAGAGGGCAAGGTTATATCTGAGGGAGTAGAGGTGGGGCCAAGACCTGGGTCTCGTAAGTAATTGCAGCTCCATGACAGCTGGGGGACATTGAAGCCCCAAGTAGGAGAGCATTGTATCAAACTTTAGGTGTTTTCATGTCATCTGGATATTATTATTGTACCTTGATGACAGCATGAGCAACTTCATACTCTGCTGAGCAAGAGTCCTCCTCAAATATGAAGCCATAGAACATAACATTCCAACTTCCTCCTTAAAACAGTAAGAAAGAGCTTGTGCTTAATGTTAGGTTTTCTGAGAACTCTGAGGTTTAGAATAAAAAGATACCAGGTCCTGAATGTGAGTGGATTCTATCAGTTGTTAAAAATAGAGAATAAGCAAAGAAATATGTTACATACATACATACATACATGCAGTAAGTCATGGTCCAAACCCAAAGGATCATAGAAACCAACTAATCCAATTGCCCTATTCATCAGTTAGTATCTACTAAATATTACATTATTTATGCAATCCACTCTACTAGGTATTGTATGAATAGTACCAGTGATGCTTTGAGCATAATAACTTGTGCATTGCACTGTTTCTTAAGATTTTTGGATGAATGGTTGAAGAAATGGGCATCTTCCAAATCACAGGCCACCATTCAGGCCTGCAGCTTCTTGTTCTTCTGTCTCTTACTGAACCCCAAGAACAGACCATAACACCAAAGTTAGATGGCTTAAAATTGATCTCTGATAGATTCAGAAGATCCTAAAGAATCGGTTGGCACTTCAAGTCTTTATTAGAGTCTTTAGATGTCACTTAATTAGAAGTAAATAAAATGCTAAATAATAGATATTTCTGGTTAACTGAATGATAAATATAATAAATTTGGAGGATACTGTTTAGCCTGCCCTTTTTTTTTTCTTCAGATCCTCATTATTATCTAGGGAAGAAAGGAGAGCTAGAGAGAAGATGCACCGAAGTTTCCTTCTAAGCTCTATTCCTCAACAGTTCTTTGAATCTCATCTTAAAGTAATGCAGGTTACTACATTCCTGAAAGTTCAGAATCTTTTTCCTGGTGTTGCTTTGAGCTGCTGTTATGGAGGTCACTAGTTAGGAATTACAAAGAAAATAAATCATGATTAGTTATTTAAACATAAAAAAGATACCTGTGGCTTAGAGGCTTAGAGCTAAATAACACTACTATGCTAAATGACTCAGATGTTAAAAAAAATAAAAAGTGTGGCTGTTAAATCATGTTGTCCATGAATAGTGTTTTGATTTACCCAAACAGCCTGTGGGGTGTGAGTCTTCAGGAACTTCAGAAAATTAATACTAGCCACTTTAGGGCTAATTCTAATTTGCTTCAAATTTCTATGTCCAGCAAATTTGAATCTTTCTAAAGCCATCTTAGATAAGCTTTCTCATATTTTAGGTAGATAGGGAAAAAGTGGCCTTTGTAATAATTGAATAGTTGAGGACAGTTGTTCTCTATTTTCTAAAATGTTTAAAAGATATGAGGAAGGTCTAATATGGAAAGGTCTCAACTTTTCTATTTATGTGGAAAAGAAACCAGTGAATTTATAGTCAAAGAAATAAAAGTGAGAGAAAAACTTTAAAATGGCTCATTCTAGGGCGCCTGGGTGGCTCAGATGGTTAAGCGTCTGCCTTCGGCTCAGGTCATGATCCCAGGGTCCTGGGATCGAGTCCCACATCGGGCTCCCTGCTCCTTGGGAGCCTGCTTCTCCCTCTGCCTCTCTCTCTCTCTCTCTCTCTGTCTCTCATGAATAAATAAATAAAATCTTAAAAAAAAAAATAAAATGGCTCATTCTATTTTAATTCTTCTTTTTTTTACTAGTTATGATTTCTTAATATTAATTTCTAAATTCCACTCTGGCTTTTTAAACTTACCAAATGACTGTGATAACTCTCTTAAAATTGTGACCATAGGGTCAAACCATTACTTAAATATTAGTTACATTGTACCTAAGTGTATAGCTAAGTATAAAATTAAGGTCTCATCAAAAATGAGCATATATTATTTCCTATTGTTGACTAAGTGAAGATTATCTACCAAATTCAGTTGCCTGGGGACCCAAATTGAGGAATGTGTACAGAACCCAAACACAGCTCTTTCACTTTGGCCATATATGATTCTTCCAGTTACATACTGTGTAATAAATCACTCTCACACCTAGTGGTTAAACACTTTTTTTATTCCCACAAGTCTGCACCTTGGACTATCTCTACTCAATTTTGCATTAGCTGGGGTGACTCAAAGCCTGGAGTCTAGCACTTTGTACACTTGCTCCCTCACATCTAAGCATGGGTTAAAAAGATTCAAATATCTGGGTGATAGAGCATCATAGCCTGTAACATTTTAGAAGTTTTATTGTGAATCACATCAACCATTTGTTTTCTTGAAGAAAGAGAGAGCATAAAACCCCAGAGTAGATATACTCACAGGGCAGAGGGCATAGTATTTGTGGTCTGAGGAATAAAACCCTAAATGAAAGTACTAACTACTTAGCCTTCTCTTCCTCCTCTGCTTTTCCAATATATGATTTAGTGAAATCTATTTCAAATAGAAAGGCTCCATGTAAAGAAAATTAGTAATGATTTAGAAAGGAAGCAAAATAGGATTTAAAACTAAATATAACTCAAAAAACAGGAGACACATAATACACAAAATGAAGATAAATATATATCAGAAAAATTGCCTGGGTTTAAAAGAACATATTAGGATATTTCCATACCTCATAAATTTCTTAGAGAAAACAAAACTAAATTAGCTCAAAAAACATAGAAACAGGAGAGGGATAGAATGTGAGTGCTGAATTAGAAAATAAATGGGATGATGTTACATTGTTAACTAAAATTATTGCTACCTTAGAGGCAACAAAACGTACAATTGATAATGGTGAAAGTATAGACAAAGCGAGAAGGCTAGACTTGAAAAAAATCACACAAAATTAGGTGGAAATTAACAAAATGTTAACAGTAAAATAATGAATAGGGAAAGTAAAATATATGAAGACAGATGAAGAAATATGATATATGTTCTATTAAGTAAGAGAATAAAAATAAACACATGAAAAATTTTAAAAAAACAAAGATATTTCCTGAAAATTCTAGGAAAACTGGAAAAAGCACAGTAATTATATGGAATAATTACTAACAATATATAGCACAGTGACATTTAAAAAAAAAAAAAGATCTCTGAGGATAAAGAAGGAATCCAAGGGGTATCCAAAAAAGAAAAATCATGTCACTTATCAAAGGGAAATATCAGAGTGATATCAATATTCCAAATAGCACATTTTGATACTGAATCACATTTCCAAAGAGACAAAAGTTTAATTTAGTAGAGTTTCATATTTAGCCATGCGTCATTCAAATACTCTGACATACTCAAGAATTTGAAGAATAAAACAACCATCAAATTTATAGGAAACAAGAAACAACTTACCTAAATAAAAGTGATCAAAAATAAATGCACTCAATCTAAATAAATAAAAATAAAAAGGACCAGGAATAGAAGCTCTAACTTAGGTTATAGAAATCTGTGAAACAATCATTTCTATCTTAATAACAAGCTAACGACAGATAATCCTTAAAATCATAACTTCTCTTGAAATCCTTGAAAGGCAGAGGTCTCAGAGTAACTAACTAGCCTTAAATCTGAAGGAAAACAAGGGTCTCTGAGGAGAGATGGAGGTGAGTACCAGATTACCTAGGGCAGAGCAAGGGAAGAGGATGGGAATGCCATACAAATTGATAAGAAGAATTCGGCTAAACTTTTAAATAAATTGCTAGAGGCCAAGTGTGGTATGAGAGTATGGAAGCTGTAGAAGCCACAGGTGCAGAGGAATTTGCACCTGCTAGCAAACCCTTCTCCATGGACTTCCTCAGACGCTCAAGAGAAAGATAGGGACAATGAGGAAGCTGGAGCATGCCTCCCACAGGTCCAGGCTTTGGGGAGGAAGAGACAGAAACCACTACTGGAAGACCCACATCCTTCTCCCCAGTGGAACAGAAAACTTAAGCCCCCTTGAAGGGAGGCAAACTCTGTAGTCCCCAAGGCACACATGAAGACCCACTGTAGCTGTGGGAATGAAAGAAAAAAACAAAACAAAACAAAACTTCTATCCTAGGGGAGGGGCAGAAAAATATGCTAAACTCAAAACTTAGAGAATCCTTCCCACTGAAAGGGGTGAAATCACTGAGAAAGCCCTACCCTGAGGACCAGGGAGCCAGTGGACTGAGGCTGAACCAGGAAAACAGCCTTTCCTTATGCTTTCCACACTGCTGTAGAAATTTTGTTAATTCTTCAATACCCAGCCCAAATATCCATGTTTTATTCATCATGTTTCCTCCTATCATAATCATTCATTCATTTATTCAACAAATATTTGAGAATCTGCTGTCTTTAGACATGAGGCTGCCGCAATGAACAAAATAGAGAAATTCTTTGCCTTCAAAGTGCTTCTATAGGGGACACAGAAATAACCAAATAAGTTTATAATGCCCAGCAGTAAAGAAAAGTAAAATACTGTAAGTGGTTAAAGTGATAGGGAAAATGAATTCAGCTAGGACTGAGGGGTGACTTTGAAGTGATGATCTAGACCAAGTCAGAGAGCAAGGGAGGGAATTATCTGGGGAAATCTCAGTCCTGATAGATGAAAAACTGAAAAGGTTCTGATGCTGAAATACACTGGAGGCCAGGGTGCTGAAGCCAGGTCAGCAAAGGGAAGCACAATTGATTCCCTCATATCCTTTCACATGACTCTTTCCCCTTGCACCTTATAGCAATTCAATAAATGCATGTTGGTGTGTTCTGACAGCCTGGCTTCAATTATCGTCCTCTCCTAACCTGTAAACTGGGAAGGACCTTGGTTTATTCCTTTTGAACCTTCAATGCCTGACACTAAAGCTCAGTTCAATTACAGTCCAACTAACAGCATCACTGGTACATTAAAATATACCCTTTTCTAAAGCAGAAAAAAAGAGAGAAAAACAATTTCAGCTTTAAGATTGAAGAAAGGCATTTTCACATAGCTCTTCCCCGAGTAAACCAATGATGAAGTGTTTCTCCTATTTCCTTTGTCCAGCCCACTTGTGAAATCGGTTCTGGGTCACTCAGAACTTCTGCCATTATTGCAGGAATATATCTTAGCTATATCCATGTAACAATCTCAGTCTTGGTACAATTGCCAAAGCAAGACCTGAAAGATAGATTGAGACTAAAACTGATTCTGTTCTTGAAGAACGTTTGAATTTTTTGGTTTAGAGGACACCAAGATTCTCTGGAATGGCTCTACAGCTCAGAAAACTACAATAAATTAGGGTCCTACTGTTAGATTTCTGCTCAACCCATACCAATCTCTCCCTTAATTCCCACTACTCAGAGGTGAACAGTTGGTCAAATAATCTAGTGTCTTCAGTCGCCCCTATAGGGTACTGCCCTATCATTAATCAGTTTCCTTATCTTCTAATGGAGGGAATTCCTGATAAAACCTCTCCTTTGTCGCTCCAGCCTTCCAGCATCCACAGGATTCTGATAATTAGACTGACAAACCTATCTTTAATTCAAAATACAGCAGATTAGCAGATTCTGTGAATTTGGCTCTTTGCTCTTTCCCCCGCCCTCTCTTCTTTTTAAGACTTTATTTATTCATTCACGAGAGACAGAGAGAGAGGGAGGAGGAGGGAGAAGCAGGCTCCCTGGTTGGAGGCAGGACTTGATCCCAGGACCCCGGGATCATGACCTGAGCCGAAAGCAGACACTTAATTGACTGAGCCACGCAGGCACCCTCCCCGTCCCTCTCTTAAAACAGGGATTCACATTTCTTACTAGAAAGAGAAAAGAAGGTACTAGAAAGCAAAGTAATAGTGGTACAATTTCATATATTCATGTCCAATACTTTACAGAATCAGAATTCTCAATGAATATTATAAAGGAGGCTCAGATAGTTTAGCTTTGATACAAGAAACCATTTTAAAATTCTAATTAGATGGAAAAGGAATATGGTTTTTAAATTAAATTCTGCAATCACTTCAGTTTAAAATTTCCCTTTTGTTAAATAATAAAAAAACCCCTAATGCAGTGTGCTAATACTGATACTTTTTTATCTACTAGGTTCCAAACAACCGCTGATTAAAAGAATGAAATTTCATCATAAGAGGGAAATTTAATGCGTTCTCATGAACAATTAAAAAGATTATTTGCATATTTTTAGCTTATTGGAGGAAAAAATACCAAGAGAGAAAGTTTAGCAATAATCGCACGCTGAGAAGGAGTGGAAAGGGAAATACTAAATGCTTTTCTTTCCTCCTGAAGCCATGGATAGCATTTCAGGAGGCTTATTAGCATGCACACTGGAGTGACCTGATTTGCCAGTCCTCTGCACTTAGGCAGATGTTTATTACAGGTGCTCCACCACTGGTATTTTTATCTCTCTAAGAAAAATTAGGAATACAGGGAGGACCCATGCCTGATTATGTTCATGATAGTGTATTATTACAGCAATGGGGAGAAGGAAATTATACCCAAAGCCAAGCTTGAGAAATACTTAACAAACTCTCTTTGGGGGTCTATTTCATGATATTTACTCTTTGTCACCCAGTCTCTGGTACGCAGAGCCAGCAAAGACAGCTGTGCCTGGGCCGCCTCGGTGGCTCAGTTGGTTGAGTGACCGACTTTTGATTTTGGCTCAGGTCATGATCTCAGGGTCATAGGATAGAGTCCTGCACCCGTGGGATAGACTCCATGCTCAGCGCAGAGTCTGTCTGTCCCTCTCCCTCTGCTTCTCCCCCTGCTCCATTTTGTCTCTCTCTCTCCCTCAAGTAAATAAATAAATAAAATCTTAAAAAAACAAAACAAAACACCCATCTGTGCCTGAAGTCAAAGCAGGAAAGGTAAGGAGTGGACAAGAAGATGAGCTTTAGAGTCAGAAATGATCAGCCACTTACTATAAAGTGACCTCAAACAAGCAATTTTTTTCTCTATATTATCTATAGATCACACATATGTAAAGTCTGTAATAACATCTACCTTTTAGGGTTGTCATGATGATCAGAGAAAATGCATTCTTTTTCCAGTAGTTTCCTATATATAGAAGGCACTCATTGCTTGGCAGCTAGGACATAAACCGTATAAATAATAATAAACATCCATTAGCAGACAAGCAGCACATCATTAATGGGAGAATACTCTAGTTAGTATCTAAAATGTGGGAAACAATATTGTCAATAGAGTCATCTTTGATTCTGAAGACCACAATGATTTCTATTACCCTGTACCTTCTACCTGCACCTTCAATTAACCCTGACATTGGAATGAATATGCTTCTTTCAATATGAAACAGACAAACTGAAAACACTGGCACACTCCCTGTGGCATTTGCTTTCGCTGTCCCACATCTCGTTCCCTCAGCTCATTTTGGTTTCCGCCACAGCTCCGGTGGGCTGTGCTGCCATGCTGACATTGTTCCACCCAAGAGTGACCTGCATAGCTCTCGGCGTTTGTTTGCTTCAGAGCTTTCTCAGGAGCCAGCAGTCCTCACAAACTACACAAGCACAGCCGATAACTGCAAGACGAGAGGCGTGGGAGGGTACAGTCAATGTCTCAGGCAACCTTCAACTGAGGGGAGTAGGAGCCAGTGGAAAGATCTCTCCAGCCTCCTGTCAGTTGGAAGGAAAATTCTGGAAAGCATTCTTCTTGCTTTGCAGAGGCCCCATCTGAGCTGAGCCCTTGTTGCCTGCAGTGGGGAATCTTTATACTGCAACTGGCTTTCCATCCCTTTCCTTCCTCTCCTCCCAGCCCCTTTTGAGATCTCTGGCATTATCTGTCAAAAAAACTTCCTGTTTTCAAGCTTTGTTTTCAGGGGTGCCCAAGTTAAGACACTTTCCTCCCTCCCTCCCTCCCTCCTTCCTTCCTTCCTTCCTTTGATGTATTTATCTTAGAGAGAGAGAGAGCAAGCAAGAGCATGAGTGGAAGAGGTAGAGGAAGACAGAGTCTCCAGCAGACTCCATGCTGAGTACAGAGTCCGACCTGGGGCTCAATCCCAGGACCCTGAGATCACAACGTAAGTCAAAACCAAGAGTCAGACACTCAACTAACTGCACCAACCAGGTGCCTCGAGACACTTCTCAAAGATGGGATGGATATCAGGTGTAATTTAGACCTGGGCACACCCAAAAGGCACACATCTCATGACTTAAATATATTATATATAATTTGAATAGGAAAGTAGGTACCACTTTTCACAAAATCTTTCATACAGATGGAAAACAGATATATGGTAGAAGAGGTGACGGACAGATCATTTGTTAGGAGAAAAATATTTTGGAAGTAACAACATATTAGTCAATTATATGGTAACTCATACTCATTTTGTGTGGTCTTAAGTACATAGAGGTAATAAACTCTTAAAAGATATGAGAGATTAAAATATAGAAGAGAATCTTAGTTGATGATGCTTTTTACAGTTTTTTTTTTTCAGATAAGGCAGTCCAGGATGAATTTTATATTTCTAGATGGAAAAAATGTTATTTGCTAACACCTGCACCATTAGTACTAGAATTTTTAACCTTTCATTATGAAAAACTTCCCAGATACATGAAATATACAGAATATAAGGAATCTCTATGTAACCGTAACCAGCTTCAACAAATGTCAGTGGCTATTACTCTTTTTTTAAAAAAATAGATTTCATTTATTTATTTGACAGAGAGAGAGAGATCGAGCATAAGCAGGGGGAGCGGCAGGCAGAGAGAGAGGGAGAAGCAGACTCCCCATTGAGCAGGGAGCCCAATGCAGGGCTTGATCCCAGGATCCTGGGATCATGACCTGAGCCAAAGGCAGATGCTTAACCAACTGAGCCACCCAGGTGCCCCAACATTTTATTACTCTTTTAATTTTATCTATTCCTTCACTTTTTCCTTGAGTATTTTGAAGCATCTCTAAGATATCATGTCATTTCACCCATGAACACTTCAGTGTGCATCTGTGCAAATAAGGGCATTATTTTACCACATGCCATTATCAGGCGTCACAAAATTAACATTAGAATCTCAATATAATCAGTCCTTATTAAATTCTCTACTTGTCTCCAAAATGTCTTTTATAGTTAAATCATTTGAATCAAGATCCAAAAAAGGTTCTATATTATATATGATTGCTATACTTTTTAAATGTCTTATGATTTATTACAATTCCTCTTCCACATTAAAAAATAATTTTATTGAGCTATAATTAAGGTACAATAAAAGGTACAGATTTTAAATATACAGTATTATGAGTTTTGATGAATATATACATTAGTATAACCATCCCAATCAGTCAATATGTGGAATATTTTCATTATGCCAGAATGTTCTCTAATGTTCCTCTGCAGGCAATAACCACCATCACAACTGAGACAACCATCAGTAAGATTTCTAACATCATAGCTTAGTTTGACTATTCCAGAACTACATATAAATAAAATGATAAGATGTACTCTCTTTGTGACTGGCTTTTTGTTTCTCTCAACATGTTACTGAGATTTACCTGTGTTCCACTGAACAAATATGTCGCTATTGGTTTATCTATGCACCCTAAATAAGGCTGCCCTGAATATTTTTCTACAGGTATTTTTGTGGACTTGTGATCATTTTTTTTTTAATTTCTTTTAAATAATACCTAGGAATTACCTAAGGAATTCCTGGGTTATATGGTAAGTGTGAGTTTTAACGTTATAGAAAAAAATCACAAAACTGTCTAATAAAGTGCAAGTAGTCTTTTATTTTTTTGAAGATTTTATTTATTTGAGAGAAAGAGAGAGGCGTGAGAGAGAGCATGAGAGAGAGAGAGAGAGAGAGAGATCACAAGCAGAGGGGAGGGGTAGAGGGACAAGCAGACTCTTTGCTGAGCAGGGAGCCCAATGCAGGACTTGATCCCAGGATCCTGGGATCTTGACCTGAGCTGAAGGCAGATGCTTAACCGACTAAGCCACCCAGGCACCCACATGTAGTCTTTTAAACTTCCACCAGTAATGTATGAGAGTTCTTGCTGCTCCACACCCTCATCAAATTTGATGTTTCAGTCTTTTAAAAAAAAATATATATATATATATATATATATATATATTTATTTATTTATTTATTTAAGAAAGAGAGAACACGAGCAGGAGGGGCAGAGGGAGAGAGAGAGAGACAGAGACTCTCAAGCAGACTCCATGCTGAGTGCCAGAGGCCAAGGCAGGGCTTGATCTCATGACCTGAGCCGAAACCAAGAGTGGGATGCTCAACTGACTGCATCACCCATGCAACCCCAAATTTGATGTTTAAGTCTTTTAAAAATTTGGCCATTTTAATGGGGTCTAATGGTATCATACTCTGTTTTAAATTTTTATTTTTATGATGATTGATGATGTTGAATGTCTTACTATGTGCTTATCGATCATTCATTTTCTATTCTAAATTGTCGAATTCTTTTGTCTTCTTATTTTGTCTTCTGTTTCATATGTTCTAGAAGTTGTTTATATATACTTGATTCAAGTCCTTTGCAATGTATCTTTATTGCAAAAATTGTCACCCAGTCTGTGGCTTGCCTATTCATTTTCCTATTTTTTTTTTCTTGAACAGTAAATGCATTAAACATGGTAATGAAGTCCAGTTTATCATTTTTATTCTTTAATTATAGTGCTTTTGTGTCCTTTTTTAAGAGAGTATTGCCTACTCTGTTATAAAAATATTCTCTTCTATTTTCTTACACCTTTATAATTTCAGCTTTTATTTTTAGATCTGTGATTTACCTTAAATTATTTTTTCTGTGTATGGTGTGAGACTGGTGTCAAAGTTCTTTTTCTTTTTTAAACAGATATCCAGTTTCTCTACAACCATTGGCTGAAAGCCTATCCTTTCTCCCACTGAATTAACTCAGTCATTGTGAAAATCAATATACATGTGGATCTGTTTCTGACCTCCCAGTTCTGCTGCATTGATCTATTTGTCTCCATCTACATCAGTATTTAAACTGTCTTGTTTCCTGTTATTTTATATTGAGGCTTGAAACCAGGTTGATGAATCTCTCAAACTTTTACCTCCTTTATCAATAATGGTTTTGGCTGTTTTACTTCCTTTGCATATCCATATAAATCACAGAGTTAACTTACTAGTTTCTATAAAATAGCCCAAAAGAATTTGCATTGGGATTGTAGTGAATAAACACAGATGAGTTTAGGCAGAATTGATGTTGGAGTATCAGTATTGAATCTTTCAATCCATGAACATGGTATATCAATTTACTTAAGTTTTATTTATTTCAGCAATGTTTTGTAGCTTTCAGTATATGGATCTTACACATAGTTTATTAACTTTATTTTTAAATAGTTAATGGGTTTCGCTACATTTATAAATAATATTTTTATTGTATTTTCCAATTGTTGCTTGTGTATGGAACGACAATTGATTTTTGAATTTTGGCTGGTGTACTGCAATCTTGCTATTATTTAATTATTAGTTCTAGTGGAGGTTTTTTTGTGTGTACATTGCTTAGGATTTTCCAACATAAACAATCATGCCATATGCATTTTTCATTGTTCTCAGATGTTAATATCAATGGGCAAAGGACAGAAGAATCACATTATTGATTAATCATTGTGAAGTAACTAAAGAATGTAAAGCATGTACCTTCCCAAAGGTGTTTCTCATTCGCAGCACTATACAATTATTGTCAGATTCTAAACACAGGATAAAATGAGATTTCATTGGCTTAGTGCTACTTGACAGTAGGCGAACTCTCATCCCAACTTTGTTTTAGATGGTATTTTAATTTTTTGTATTTTCTATTTTATGTGCAAAGAAATACATAAAAATATTATTGCAGTACCAGCCAAGAACAATGTTATACGGATTTGTCAAGCACTTGTGTAACAAGCAAAGCAACTTTCCACAATGCCATACCCGCCCATGTTGACAGACCGTTGTAGCATACACTATATATGATTTCAGTTGTCAGTAATTTCAACAGAACTTTTTGCAGTGACAAGAACAGAGTATTTGATTTGAAATTGTCAACAGCTACTAGAGGAAGTTTCTTATTAGTTGTCAATTCAGATAAATATTGGGAAATAGAAAATTGATCCATACAGTATAACATTTCTTCCTTGCATGCCACTGGATGATGTTGATGAGAACCACTTTGAACTTGTCATAAATCCCCGCTTTCAAAGTTTTAAGTCAAAGCAATGCATACTTCCTGTGGTTACTCAGGTAAACTTTTCCTCTTACAAAGTTTACGTCCAGATAAATCTTGCTGGTGTCAAGTTCTGTCTTGATTACAAAATAAGCCTGGTCACAATGTGTCCTCTATAACCTATGGCCTAGCAAAAAGGTTTATATGATGTTCACTATTAATCTTCCTGTCATTAAAAAAGATGACATAGATGTAGCATTGGGGAATTAGGCTCTAGAAAGGAAAACAAAGACAACATTTCAAACATTTCAAAATGAGCTGAATTTTATTTTGTTTCATGGTGATAGTTTCCAACTATTCCCAATTTGCAGATACTCACAAGGGAGAGGTACATTCAAAGATAAAAATTTTCCTATGTTAAATTATGAATGACATGCACAATGTCTGTTGCCCACCTGATGTGGGGAGATATGTAAGCAATTAATTTCTAGAAACGAGAAAAAATATCCTTACCCTAGTTCCAGAGGAAGTAAAATAAGACAGGAATTTTGCACATTATTTTTTAAAACAATATTACAATTAGCATCATCAGTAATGGTAAAGCAAACAAAGAGATACTAAATTGTTTTCTTTCTCTCAGGAGAAACACTTTTCGTAGTGTTTGCTACATGGAATAAATAGCAGATGTATGATGAATGGAAAAATGATTAATAGCTGAGCTAATACCCAACAGACATAGAGTCTGCCCCTTGAAATTTTTTCTTATATTTGAGAGATGAGGTTTATCTAAGTCAAAAAGACTAGTAAATAGAATGAACATTCATCTACACACTGCCCATCTCAAGAAATAGAACATTGCTAATAATTTATGAACTTCCTGTGAGTGCCCTGTGATTCTATTACCTTGCCTCTCTTCCTGAGTTGTAGGTTTATCCTTTTGTTGCTATAGACTTATTTATCTATTCTCAAAAATGCATTATTCAATTGTCAAGTGCTTTTAAACTTTATGTAATTATTAGTCTCACTGTGAATAGTTCTTCTGCACAATCTTCTAAAAGACTTGAGGAGATTTATTTTGCACATGCAGCCATATTTGATTTGTTGTTACTGTTGCATAATATTCCATCACATGAACATAGGACAATTTTGTTCTCCCTCCTCTTCAGGGGACAGAGTTGTTTCCAGTTTTCTCACTACTACAAAAGATGCTGTACATATTCTGATGTATTTCCTCTGTAGAACATGGGCAAGAGTTTTACTAGAGTATGTGCCTAAAAGTAAAAGTTTTTGGTTATTTTACACGTTACTGGAACACAATGAAAGTGTCTAAAATGGTTGCTCCAGTTTACATTCCCAGCAGACATGTACAATGATTTCTTGGTACTACATATTTCAGTATTGCTACTCTTTTAAAATCTTGCCTACCCTAAAGATAAGAAATGGTGCCTTGTTTCTCAATTTGCATTTTGCTGATTGCCTTCTGACTTTTGCAAATAATGCTGCTATGAACATTGGTATACCATTGATTGATTTTTGAATGCAAACTACCTGATATAAATTCTACTTGGTTAAAATGTAGTATACTTTAAAAATATATTTTAAAAACATTTTAGTTATGGTTTACTAGTATTGTGTTAAGGAATTTTGGATCTTATTTGTGAATCACTGGTTGGTAATTTTCTCTTTAGTCATATAATTTTTTTTTTTATCAGCTTTGGATAATAGAGATATACTGGCCTCATAACACAAGTTAGTCCTAGCCAATTATCCCTATTCTTCTGTTTTCTGAAAGAGTTTATGTTATTTCTTCCTTGAATGTTTGATGGATCTTACCATATGATTCTTGAGTTTTCTTATTGGAATGATTTTTATAAGCAATGCAATTTGTTTAATCTGTAGTGGGCTTGCAGATTCTTTGTTTCTTTTTGTATCAATTTTGAAAGTTGGATTTTCAAGGAAATGTGTCCATTTCATATAAATTTTAAAAATTTGTTGGCATTAAGTTTTTCATGATATTCTCTCATTATCTGTTTAATGTTTATATGATCTGTGGTGATAATTCCTTTTTAATTGTTGATTTGGTCATTTGTAGTCTCTCTTTTTTCTTTTTTTTGTATTCTCTCTTTTTCTTCATCAGTATAGATGAAAGATTTGTTAATTTTGTTTTTAGAGGACTTTTGGCTTGATTGCTATTGTCTAATTACCTATCCCTTTTCTATTTAATTAATTTCCTCTCTATTATTTTTTATTTCTATGTACTTTCAGTTTACTTTGCTTGTCTTTTAAAATTTCCTAAGGTGAAACCTGAAGGCATTGGTGTTAAATCTTTTTTCTTTTGTATTATAAGAAATTTCTAAAATAAGTTTCTATTAAGTAATGCTTTGTCTGTATCTCACCAATTCTGATATATTTTTTATTTACTTTGAGATATATCTTAAATATATCCCCTATGATTGTCTTTTTCTTTTGTAAAACTTTAAATTTATGCTGTTTAATTTCCTAGTATAGTGGGTTTTCTTAGATATCTATTACTAAAAATATAATTTGCACAATTTTAACTAGTTTGGATTTATTGAGTCTTATTTTATTGCCCAGAATATATTTCTTTTTCATGAAGGTACTATGAGCACTTGAAAAGTGTTTTTATTCTGAAGTTGTTGGATGTAATATTCTACTTGAGAATATTCTCTTCCGTTAGTAATATGTTGGGAGTTTTTACCCCAAATGAATGTTGAATTTAATCAAATGCACTTTAGATACCTAGTTTAAAATGATCACATGGTTTTCAATTTTAAATTTGTTTGATGTGGTAAATTATATTTATTGTTTTCAAACGATAAACTGATTTCCTGGGAGAAATCCTATGTGATTCTTTTTAACATATTGCTTGAATTGATTTGTTAATATTTTGTTATTTTTGCATCTATGTTTGTGAGGGGTATTTGTAATTTTCTTTTCTCTCTCTCTTTCTATGTGCACGATAGATTTGTATGTTGTCTACCTGACTTCAGACTTACTGTTAAGTTAGTTACATACCAAGACATGGAATTAGCCAAAAGTATAGATAAATAGATTAATGGAACAGAGAAGAAAGTCCAGAAATACAACAACAAATTTATGGACAACTGATTTTTACAAAGTTCTTAGGGCACTTATATAGAAAGAAGCTCTTTCCCACTAATATTACTGGGGGAAAATATATATTTATGAGGAAAAAAGTGAGAATCAACTTTTACCTTACACCATATCTCAGAATTAACTTGAATGATAAATCCAAATGTGAAAGCTAATCCTATGAAATTTCCTAAAGATAATATAGGAGAAGATCTTTTTGCAGCACTGGATTAAGCAATGTTTCCTTAAATAGGACATAAATTATTAAATAAGCATAAATCATTAAAAATTTGATTAAAATTGTACCTTATTGAAATTATATTATTTGACTTTTCAAAAGACAACATTAACAAAACCAAAGTGTCAGTTTCAGAAGGGAAAAAATATTCAAAATGGATGATTCTTACAAAGAACTTCTAACAAAAATATACAAATAACACTTAAAACTCAATGTTAAGAGATAAATCACTTAATAAATAAAAAGGATTCAAACAAATATTTCACAAGGTATAAAAGTAGCCAATGAGCACATGAAAAGATGCTTGAACTTATTAGCTAACAGAACAAGTCAAGGAAAAAAACCATAATGAAATATCACTACCCACTCTCTAGAATTGCCTTTTTTTCTTTTCAGGACTGAAATACTAATTGCTGGCAAGCGTGTAGAGCAACCAAACCCTTCCACACAGCAGGTGGAAATGTAAAATGGTAATACCACTTGTAAAATTATCTGTCAGCTTCTCAAATAGTTAAGCTAACATTTACCTTATGCCATTCCTCAATTCATTATATAATGTGAAAGAAGCGAGACACACGAGTACATACTTTACAGTTCATTTATACAAAATTCTAGAAAACAAAAAACTAATCTATAATGACAAAATCTGGTTCAATTGTGTGTGACTAAGAGCAAAGGTGGGTTGCACTTCTCAGAATGATGCATACATTCACTATCTAGACTGCAACAGTTTCACGGATGTATACATCTGTCAGAGGGCACC
The DNA here is from genome assembly GCF_003265705.2 of Callorhinus ursinus. Taxonomy (NCBI): domain Eukaryota; kingdom Metazoa; phylum Chordata; class Mammalia; order Carnivora; family Otariidae; genus Callorhinus; species Callorhinus ursinus. The sequence continues at coordinate 14,687,768 of NW_027397073.1, read as the reverse complement.
AAGTTGCACATCTAGAATGGATGTGGCTTATTTTACATAAATTGCCCCTCAGTAAAGTTAATAAAAATAAAGTATGTATGTAAACCCAAAACAACATAAATTAATTATTAAAAGGGCAACTCTCATATTTCACTGACTTTTTGGTAGAGTTAACTCTTAGAAAGTAGAGTAATTAAGCAGGCTTTGCCTGTATCTACTTTGCCAGACCCTGTCTTAATTTGTTTACAGCTCCACAGAACGTGACATAAGCAAGCATGCTTCTTTAACCTTTTATCAAGCTATTGCCCTCCCTCACCTGGAATCTTCTTCCTTTCTCTGTGTTCCTTTAGAATCCCCACTCATCTTTTAAGACCTGACCATCAAGCATCCTCCTTTTTAAATTTTTTCCTTGTACTTCCTGTATGTTAACAGCTCCTGCCTGTAAACCTTTTTTAAATTTTTTTGTGTGTCCCTCTGTTAGAGACTTGCACTCATTCTTTGCATTATTCTAGAGGTAGTTGTGTGAACCTTTTGTACTAGACTTGAAGCTCACCAGCATCTGATTAGGTCCTCTGGGCTCTGAAACAGGCCTAGGACCTAAGGGACGGATAGGCAATGCACAGTTAGTTGAAGTTAAACTTAATCATTTCCAACTTTAGTTAATTTAGAAACAGCTCATATTTTCCTATTATAAGCCTCTCAGGGGAAAGATGGACAGCAGCGTATGCCGTTCCAGTTACAGAAAAACACTCATAAAGAAGGAGTCTTGAGAGAGAAACTTCAAGTTACCCGTGGAAAACTATAGGGCATTTCTTCTTCCTTCAATTAAGGGTAAATTTTTTAGCTTTGACCTAAAACTTAAATCACTTCTGCATAAATGGGGCTTTCCAAAAGAGGAAGTATTTGCTCTTTAAATACTGCACAGAGAACTTCAGGCTTCTTAGATTTTCTGTGAAGAAGTTTTGAACTTTCAAAAGGACTTTCAAACATCTCAACTTTTTCTCAGGTGTGGATGCTACTTTCAAAACCGAATTGCACGAGACAACATTAAACACGGAAAGAAGACTTTTTCCCGGCTATTGCAATAGAGGAAAGACCAGAACTCAATCTGAGCTTTTTAAGACTTGGGGTAGAGGGATCATAGGCCATCTGGGTTTACTAATTGGCCTTAACCAAAGGAAAAGTAAATGTTCATGTGTCTTCATAATGGGAGATAGTTTTACACATGGAACAAAGGACCCAGGAAAGGAAGGGAGGCTCCTACCCTCTCACAGAGACTGGGAGAAAGGGACACTATCTTCCTTAGTGGTGTCATTTCAAAGGGATGGCCCCAGGCCCTAGAGAAAGACAGTCTTGGATTGTAAAACTAGAAAGAGGTTTTTTAAAAGATTTGCATCTCAAAGGGGCAAAGCAAGATTTTACAATGACAAGTTTTCTCAAGTAAATCCTCTAAGATAAGGGCGCAGAGAGACCTCTGTGGTTAGGCCATCTGGATTCTCTTAACGACCTGGGTGAAAGGGAGGTCAGGGGCCTGGAGGCAGCAAGAAGCCTGTCTTAAGTATGGTCAAGCTGAAGGAAATATTGAGGTTACCTTGATCACTGCCTTCCTTAACTAATGATTTTATGTTTCTGACACTGAGCCTTTAGCTTTGCCAAATTAAACTTTGCTTAATTGTCCTTAAGCTGAGAACTGGTCCCTTGAGCTGGAAAACCGAGGCTTCAAGGGTATGTCATTTTGCTCTCTGCCAGGCTGAACGTGGATGATAATACAGTTTTCTTCCAACACTTCAAGGCCAGAGCAAGCACAGGATAGCTTCAAGGGGCCCGTTATAGTTGTACTCATAATACTTTAATAAGGATAATTTTTCCTAATTGATCAAGAAAATGAATCCTCCAACAGTAATGAAAATAGAATTGATAATGCTTGCTATGCACTAACTTAGGTCTTTACCATACTGTTTGTCGAAAACGATGCAGCATACATATTATTTTGGGAGTAGAGAGGTTGAATTTAATCAGTGCCTTTTGTTTTCTTGCTATTTGCTTTGATTGCTACAGTTTAGCTGTTTGGCTCTGTTGAATCATTATCTGTTCCTCTCCTTCCTTCCTTCTCTTTGTTTCATTAGCATCTTTATTTTATAATTTCTTTATTGTTTGAGCTGTGGTGCTCAGTGTTTAAATGACTGTTTTGTTTCTAAATTCTTTTTTCATCAGAAACTTTTATTTCAAACTAAAGTAGTTGGAGCAAATCTGATGTCTCCTCTGAAATTGTATTTCTCTACACATTTGTGTAGAGTTAGTAGCATACTATTGCATGATGTGCATAATTATGTAAATTAGGATGATATGCTATAGGTAGGGTATGCCAAGTTGATTGCATTGATAGCCCCAGTTAATGGTCTCGCTACATCCATGCTCTTTATAGTGTGATTTTGCTACTCCTCTCATCAAGAAGTGGAGTGCATTTCTCCACTCTTTTAATCTGGGCTGGCCTTATAACTTGTTTTGACCAATAGAATGGAGCAGAAGACATCTCCCTGGTTCCAAGCTTGGCAACTCTAATAAACGCCTGCATCTTCCAGGGCAGTAAGCCTCGACTGCCCATTGAGAGAATCAGAGAGCACACGAAGGGGTGATGAGTCTCAGCTGAGGCTACCCTAGACCAGTGAGTCCCTAACCAACAAACTGGGTGCAAGTGCATGGGCGAGTCTCGCCAAGATCAGCCGCGCTTACCCATATCAACAGACCAGTTGATTGATCCCTAGATTTGGAGCAAAAATAAATGTATACATTTCCTACCAGTAGGGTATTTTGTTTGTTTGTCACACAGCACTATTATAGTATTAAGGAACTAAATACTATGTACTTCTTTTTCCTATTATGGCACACGTTTTCTCCCACCTAAGTATTTTAAACATCTATTGAGCCCCATATAGTTGTAAATATTGAAGGCACAGAAACACGTACCAACAACCCTTCTTTCAGTTGATGTGCTTATGGGAAAGACAGAAGGACACACTATCAACACTTTATAATAGAGTGTGATGTGCTACGTCAAATGAGCACAGAGTTCATGAAGCCCCCATAGGGGTTATTCAACTTAAACAGATACGAAATGGTCTTCCTGGCAGTGACTGAAATGTGTGGCTTCTTGAATTAGGATGAGTAGGAGATAAGTTGGTTAAAAAGATGTGATAGAAGAACATTCTAGGAAGCAGCAAATTATTTTCTAGATCACAGAAACAAAAGGTATTGAAAAAATGGTAAATATTTAAAAATAATGCCAAAAATGGATTTAGCAAAGATGATCTGGAGAACTTAAGCAGAAAACAGATTAGAGCATACATATCCTTGTATTCTGAAAATCTGATTTCTATTCTGAAAATTATAGAAAAAAAGAAGATGATTAAGAATTACAGTTGATGTCGTTATTCTAAGGATTTCGGGAACTCTTTATAAAAGCCACATGGAAAAAAAATAAGTGATTGTCAAAGATATGAAATATGCAGGAGAGGCTACTGCAGGAATTCAGATAACTAGTGAGGAGGATGTGGTATACCTGAAGCCATGGAGACAATGTAAAGAGAGAAAAGAGTAACAAGAATAGAGACCTTGGTTCCACTAATATTCAAGAAATAGGTGTAGGGAGAAGGAGAAATGGAAGGAAAAATAAAGAAGAAGAACCACCACATGCGTAGAAAGAAAACCAGAAATTAACTTAGTAAATGACAATAGTTATAGGGCTTAGTATCCCAGTGGGATTTTCTAAAAGTTTCTGAGGGAGTCTGACTAAGTGACTGAATGAGCACTGAAAAGATGGGAAGAGAAGCATGGTAGAAACTTTGAACTCAGAAATATTTGAGGACTAAATGTATGTCATAAATTACATACGAATTTTAATCTCATGGTTATATCATCATTAGTGAGAATTTCTCAAAAGAAGGTAGAGTAGTGATAAAAATGGCCACGTAATCTTTCCTTCATTCAGGAGCTAGAATCTCTTCCTATACTCCTTCAATCTGGGCAGCTCCTGTGACTTGATTTGAATAAAAAAAGCAATGGAAGGGAAACTATACAAATTCTGAGCCTGACCTCAAGAGGCTTTTGTATGCTTCACTCTTGGGACCTTGAGACCATCATGTGGCAAGCGTGGGATAGCCTGCTGGGGGGCTAACAGACCACATGGAATAAAAATCAGCCATTCTACTGAACATCCCCTTTGACAAACTATCCTCAGTCAACCAGAGAGCTGGCCATAGGTGCATGACTGAGACCAGATGAGATAAGTTGAAGGACCTTCTAGTTGACCCAGACCAAAGTGTATTTCCAATGCCAAATATGTAACTATTGTTTTAAGTCACGGTGTTTATAATGACTTTTTTTAAAGCTGTAAAAGCCAACCAATAAAGAATTTTCCTAGAAAGATGGTACCAGAGTATCATGGCTTACAGTTGGAATCAAGGTATTGCTACTGTTCATGTTCTACATTCTGTAATAATATCTGCATATTGAACTTGTGACATACGACTATAAAAGCAAAGAAAATGAAGCAGGGTGGAAAGAAAATGATGACTCTCTACTTAACTAAACTAGGTAGGGATAAAATTGATAACCTTTATGGTTTGAATTCATAAGCCTATTTTACCCTCAATTTAGTTTTATGCCTTCAAAAGCTTCCATCCAATTTTACAGATTTCATAAAAGAAATAATTTTCTTTTGAAATTTCAGAATTGCTTTTTGGCTCAATTAAACCTTGATGCCAGGGTGACTGAAGCTGTTACCAGTTGACTGTCCTACCTATCTTGGCCAAGTGAATACATTCTGCATTTTTCCTTTATCAGCCTCGGATGAATTATTCATTGATTGAACTCACATTTCCAGGAATACAGATGGAAAATGGCTTTAAAAATGTGCCCTTTAATAGAGTGTCCTTTTTTTTTCTCATTAAATGTCTTTGTATAGTCAACTATTGCTTCTAACCAACCACAGCTATGCCCTGGTGGCTCATTATCACCTTAGGTTCTTTTTCTCTTCCATAATATTCTTTTTTTTTTCTATACCTGAGTTTGTTACTCCAGAAATACCTGTGCAATCCCCATATTTGAAATCATATTTTTATGCTCTTTCCTCTGGCAAATAAAAAGTAATAAAATGCAATACATGAGACTAAGCAAAATGCTCAGTTTCTTTTCTTCCTTTCTTTCCCACTGCAATTCTTCTTTTCCTCTGTCCCTCCCCACTTCCTTCCTTCTTTCATTTTTCCAGAATGCCTAATTATTATTTGATGTGTTATTTGTCAGTATAGCTTTGTATCCATTTTATTCCCAAACTCCCATCTCTTTTAAATGTGTCATGTTTGAGTCCATAAAAAATAGTTCTTATTCTTTTCTGAAATGTTGTGTAGTAGAAAGAGAAGCAATTTTGAAGTGATACATTTTGTATTTGATTCAGACTGCACCATGTTCTTGCAAAGAAATGAGTCAAATAACCTAAATGATTCTCATGATCTTATCTACGAAATAAAGTAAATATCCTTATTTTAGAAGAGTGGTATTGTGTATATTAAAAAAATTATAATGTAGGTGGTACTTCAAGACACTTAGAACTGTATGAAAATGTCAAAGAAATAAAGCGAATAGTCAGTTCCTGAAATGAAATGAAGCAGAGAAAGACTTTTCTTGGACTTAAAACTTTAAATGGCCCTTGAAGGGTTATAAAAATTTATATTTTTAAGAAAGAAGAGCTCTTCTAGGAAGAAACATTCAAAATATCTGCGTTCCTAATGGCTACTTCTGGAGTCTCTGGAATACTTAAAATGGAAATGTGTGTATTTTTATTACTCTAATCTATATCTCCTATTCAAGACCAAGATCATATGTGGATACACACTTAAGTAAGTAGCAGCAAAGGCTATTCTCTTTCATTATGGTATTTTCATTTTCTTAAGAGAAAAGCTGTCCTGACAGAGAAAGAATATACTGTAAATCCACACTTACAGCTTTTCTTCCATTTTCATCTATTTTGTTAAACCACATTTTTCACTTCATGGACTTGGCACATATCTTATGCAAGAAAGCATAAAGTACTATCTGAAGTACAAAGTCATATATATTTCAAGTGGAGGTTGAGTAGACAAAAAGATTAATTTGCTTTTTGTCAACTCCATCCTCCATTTTTCTGTCACTGATTTCTTTCTGCGCTTCTTGGTCACTGGGAGAGATGTTGTGAGAAGGTATAATAATGCATCACCCCAGGAAAATATGTGTAATGAGGTGAAATTCAGATTCAGCCTAACCCTACATTCGTGGTTGTGCCACCTTAGATACAATTTACTGTAAAGGAAAGAGATAGTTTATTTTCAAATTTACAGCATTAAGCACGTGATTAGATGTTAGAATTGCTTGGTTTGCATTTTCTATTTGTGGCCTCCAGAGGGCAGCATTCATTCTTTCAATACTAGAGAACACTAACAGCTGTTCATCTATCCAACTATCTACCTACCTACCTACCTACCTACCATCTATCCATCTATCATCTATCTATTTCCCCTTAAGTTATAACCATGTTTCTGTGTAGGGGCAGGGAGTCCTCCACTAACATAGAAGACTTATGAGAAAGATAGAAACACATTATATATTATCTTTTTAAAAAAGTTACGAGATGCTTTCTTTGCATTTCTCAAAGAAGGAATGCAATGTGGCCAACTAAACAGAATCCTCCTCTCTGAACTTTTCAGTAACACTAAATATCAACTAAAAATGATTTTATTTTCCTAATAAAAACACCCTATTTGATTTTATAAATAATCAAGCATTCAAATGGATGCTGAAAATTACCCATTCCCTTAAAAAAAAAAAAAAGCAAAAACAAAACAAAACAAAAACAAAATCCACAAGCGTAGAAAGAACAGCTGACTTTTACCAGAAGAAACAATGAGTTTTTCCAAGAATAAAGAGTGACATGCAGCACATCCTAAACGACACTCAGATCTCCTGATACACAGCAAGGAAAACTGAGATGATCCCTCTGTAAAAGGCTTTCTTATATATTTACTTGCATAGATTTATAATAAGACCGATATGTAACCACTTATAAACTACTGCTATTATTCTAACTATAGAAGGAGTGTGTGATATAATAATTTGGGAGTAGAGGAGATAAATATGTGTTGCCCAACTAAGAAAACTTTTAATGACCTCTTCTCTACGAGCTATTTGGAGAACAATTCAGAGAGAAGGCAATGAAAGCTTTATTTTAACTTCTTCTTTCTTAATTCCATATTTTGGTTTGTCTTTAATCAAGAAAAAAGGTGGAACAAAATGATCATTTTCACAGAGATATTTCAGTTAGTGGTAGAGAAAAGATGTCAATCTTGAATTTAGCATTGAAAATGTAGCAACAGGGCGCCTGGGTAGCTCAGTTGGTTGGGCAGCTGCCTTCGGCTCAGGTCATGATCCTGGAGTCCCGGGATCGAGTCCCACATCGGGCTCCCTGCTCAGCAGGGAGTCTGCTTCTCCCTCTGACCCTCTTCCCTCTCGTGCTCTCTATCTCTCATTCTCTCTCTCTCTCAAATAAATAAATAAAATCTTTAAAAAAAAAAAAAAGAAAATGTAGCAACAGTGGGAAATGCTGGTTTCAGAGAAAACAGAGACCATGAATGAGGCCATGGGGAAGGGAAAAGTACAAGACATGTGATTAATAATTATACATAAAATCCCAGTGACTAAATTTATTCCTCTCCAAATTGAAGAAAAATAAAGTTGTTACTAATGTTTAAAAATGCAAGAAATGGAAATGTTTTATTTTAATATGCTGTGCTTGCCCACTTAAATTTGTCTCTGGTTATTTGCAGGACCTGGTTACATACACTTTCACAATGACACTTGATTTTTTATGAAGGGGAGCATAGGTTCCTAAAGGTTCCTAAAATCCACTTGCAAGAAAATTAATAGGTGGGGGAAAGTGCAGAATGATTGAAAGATGTTCTTAACAAATCGTGACATTTTTCTTTCCACCCTTAATAAGTAGGAATGAAGCTATGTCTATGGGATTCTTCTTTCACATGAGCACTGTAATTTACACACAAAATAAATTCAGGTGGAGCTATTCAGGGAGCCTAGGTGTAACAGGATCGCCATTTGTCAGAGATTATTACTCTAGAAGACTCCCTAGGAGAGGCATAAATTTGCCCTGAAATAACACATCGCATAATAACAGCAAGGAGCTTGTCTGCACTCCTCATGGGCTGTGCACCTGCTCAGGGGGACTTTCCTACTGAGCCTATCAAGCCTACCGGCTCATTCATGTGGCAATCCCAGCTTTCAGTTAGGAACCACTGGAGCAAAACCAGACCATCAAATCACCCACTAACATGTTGCCTTTGAAGCACAAAGAGGATAGATCTGCTTTGTTTGGAAATAATTATTTAAAGAAGGCCAAAATGGATACATGGGAAGATAGCAAATACCAGAGTTAATAATCCCAATTAAAAATCCCAATAGTTTGGCTGACTTATTAGTGATGAAGATCAGGCTCTTCAAAGAGGGAATAATAAAGGTCTCCTCGTGGGGTTAGTGTGAAGATTATAATCGTTTTAGGCGAAGTGTCTAGTAGAGTGTTTGGACATAGTGAGTCTTTCTGTGCTGGAATCAGAAATTTCAAGCACAACTACAGACTTCATCCTTCATATTAGAAGACAGAAAATGACACGAGCAGCATAACCCCATGCTCTAAGCAGTAGCACTGACCCACTCCTGTTATGTATCCTTGCCCGCATTTAGCTTATGGATTGTGGTTATTAAAGGCTGGGAGAAATATAGAGGGACTCTGGCCATGGGACTCTAAAGAGTTAAGTGGGCTTTGATGGTATCAAACCTGGTGCTTATTTAGTACCAAGTTACAAATAACACCTTTCTATCTTATAAGTTCTTGAACCACTTGTAAGGAAACTTTAAGGCAAAGATATCTCTTTGAAGGTGACAGCAAACCTCCTTGTTATTGAGTACTGTTTTAGTCAATTGTATTATTAAGCCTTGGCACCTTCACCCACTTACAGCTCTACTGTCATTCTGTCATTTTGGAAGAGTGATATGAGGGGCCGTACTCATTTACCAAGCCCACACTAGTAGTTGGTAAATGTGGTTTTGTTAAAACTTAAATGAAAAGCTAAACTCAGCAATTTAATCCAAATAATGAGCTACCAATTATGTTCAGGATCTTAAAGCCCCTTTTGGTTATAAATTGCTGTTTGCAGATAGCAACTAGTCAATCATTTTCACCACAAAGCCTCTTATTATGTAAAATGGTTTTAATCATTAAAAGTGTTTGGAATTTCAGAAAGTCAGACAGCAATAAAATACCTAATAATATACTCTAAGCCAGCTACAATGAATTTCAACTTTATCTGGTTCCAAAGAGAAAACTGACTAAAACATTTTTGGTGGATGAGTATCAGTGGGTTTCCACTGCATATATTATTTCCAACAGGGATAAGCGTATGGTTAAGCAGAAAAAGAACTGACTGATTTGATTAAAAGATTTTTCTTAGAAAACTATAAATAGAGATCATGTAGAGAAACATGGCAAGACTTTTCAGGGCATTATAATTTATAGGACATATATGATTTTATATACAAAAAGTTTATATATATATGTAGTGTATACATAATGATATATGAATGGGACCCACATAAATTACCTCTCATAAAGGAATAAATGATACTGTAAAATAATATTTTGATGCCCCTCATTAAAGCACCTTCCTTAAATAACTGTTTTCTTTTAAAAACATCTTTCTTTTGTATTACTTACTTTAATAAGCCCACAGGTCAGCAGTGAACAGAATCATAAACATAATTTTAAAATAGGAAAACATGAACTGCTTAGAGAATATGCCCTCATCCTAGAAAAAAAAAACAGTAGAAAATGTTCTAGTATTGGTTTTAGCTTATACACAAATTTATGAGTTCAGGAAGAGAGAAGAATCCAAGGCTGTTTAGTATATCTCCATGTGCTACACATTCAGTAATACTTGAGTCAAGGTCCTCAGTGTACAAAGCAACGGACTGTCATGGTTCATACTATTTAATTACAATCCTATAAAAGGCATATTTTGCTTATTAAATAGGCTAAAGAAGAGTCCATTATGGGACAACAAGGATCTCTTCTTCAAAAAAGAAAGGAGTTCAAATCCTAAACATAAAAATATCAAGAGAATGGCAGGATCCACCTTTTAACTAGTTCTTCTAGGCTGGATTCTAAACCCCTTTGTGAGGACATGTGAAGTAATCCCATCATTCAGTGGGTATTTATTGAGAACGAACTAGCAGGCGCTCTCCAAGGTGCTAAGAACGCAACCGTGAACAAAAGTCAGTGGCCTCATGGTACCACTCTAATGAGGAAAATAGATTATGGACAGACAAATGAGTTATGTCCTATAATAGAATGTAATGGTACATGCTGTGAGAAAAATTTATATAAAGCAGCGTAAGGGTAAAAAGAGTGGTGTCATTGCTATTTTAGACAGTGGATGAGGAAAGCCTCTCTAAGAAGGTGAATTTTGCCTAGACAGTTAAAGAAAGCAAGGGAATTGACAAATATCTAGGGGAAGGATATTCCAAATCTAGAATGGCAAATGCAGTGTGGAAATATCCTTGGCACTTCCACAGACCTGCAAGAAGGCCAGTGTGGCTTAGGAAGATTAAGGGGAAGGATAGTAGAAATAAAACAGAATAGAAATGAATGAGCCAAATTGTGTAAGAACGTGGCTTTTATTCTGTGATGAGAAAGTGTTTGTGGAATTTTGTACAGGGGAGCAACATGATGGCCTGTATTATAAGGGATCACTCTACCTGCTGGGGTTTTAAATCTAAAGAAAGATCAGTCAACCAAGTTTGTCACTTTGCTTCAGCTGAGTTTAACCAGAAAGGTGCATGGAGTAGACTGATTTGGATTTAAGTAAGGTTGGGGTTTTACTAGGCAGAGGGATATATGGGCAAGGGAGTTGACGATAAGCACGTGTCCTTTTTATTGTGATAAAATATGCACAACACAGAATTTATCATTTTAACCTTTTTTTTAAGTGCACCATTCAGTGGCATTAAGTATATTTATATTGTGTAACTAATCCCACCACCAATCGCCAGAACTTTATCATCTTCCCAAACTGAAAGTCTGTATTCATTAAACAAGAACTCCTCAAGCCCCCTCCCTCCAGGTCCTGGTAACTACCTTTCTGGTTTCTGTCTCTACAAACCTGACTACTCTAGGTACCTTGCCAAAGTGGAATCATACAAGATTTTTCCTTTTGCATCTGGCTTATTTCACTTTGCATGATGTCTTCAAGGCTCATCTATGTGTGGCGTGTGTCAGAATTTCATTCCTTGTTAGGGCTGAATAATATTTATTCTGTTGTGTGCATGTACCACACTTTGCTTATCCATTTACTCCTCCATGTACAGTTGGCTTGTTTTCACCTTTGACTATTGTGAATAATGCTGCTATTAACATGGATGTACAAATCTGTTTGAAGCCCTGCCTCCACCTGTTTTGGGTACATAGCCAGAAGTCAAATGGCCGGATCCTTTGGAAATTCTAAGTTTAACCACACTGTTGTTCACATTTTACATTCCTACCACGAGTGGACAGGACATTTCACCACACTGTCACTAACATTTGTCATTTTTTGTTTGTTTTCTTATAAGAGCCATTCTAATAAGTGTGAACTAGCAGCTCATTGTGGGTTTGATCTGCATTTCCTTAATGGTTGGTCATGTTGAGCATCTTTTCATGTGCTTACTGGACATTTATATATCTTCTTTGGAGAAGTGTCTATTCAAGTCCTTTGCCCATTTTTAAAAATCAGGTTTTTAAAAATCATTGGGCTACAGGAGTTCTTTATATATTCTTGATATTCTCTGCTGACAGACATAAAATTTGCAAATAAATTTTTTCCAATCCATGGATTGCTTTTTCAGTTAGTTGGCAGTGTTCTTGATGCATAAAGCTTTTAACTTCGGTGAGGTTCAATTTATCTATTTTTTCTTTTGTTGCCTATGCTTTTGGTGTCAAATCCAAGAGATCACTGCCAAATACAATATCATGAAGCTTTTCTACTATGCTTACTTCTGAGAGTTTTATAGCTTTAGCTATCACATTTTGACTTTTGATCCTTGAGATAATTTTGTATATGGTGTAAAAAAAGGGGGTTACAACTCCATTCTTTTGCATTTGGAAATGTTTTTCCAACACTGTTTGTTGAAAATACTGCCATTTCCCCATTGAATGGTCTTGGCATTTTGTCTATAATTATCTGACTATATATGTGAGGGTATTTCTGTCTTTTGCCAGTACTACACTGTTTTTATTACTGTAGATGTGTAGTAAGTTTTGATATAAGGAAGGGTCCCTTGACATTCCTTATGAATTTTAGGACAGATTTTTCTATTTCTGCAAAAAATTTTGGGATTTTAATAGGGATTACATTGAATCTGTAGATTATTTTGAGTAGTATGGACATCCTAACAATATTAATAGTAGTAATCATTTCACTATGCATATGTATATTAAATCATCATTTATATATCTTAAATATGCAATTTTTATTTTATATATTTATATTTATTTTATATATAAATAAAAATACAGTTATGAATACACATGAGAAAAATTACTTTTAAAGGACAGAAAATACTACACAAAATATCTTGTATCCTCAAATATTTTATCCTGACATTTACTGAAAAACTTAAAGAAAACAACCAATTTATTATGTTTAAGTAAATCCATTTCAATCTTGGGTTTAATTGTATCTCAGAGAGAAATGTTAGTTTCTGTACTGAACTTTATTCACTGTTTTAATTCTACTTAATCATGAAACTCTGGGGAAATTCCCATTAAAAATAAACATTTTCTCCCAATTATGGCAGTAAACATGACATTTGGAGATAAGTCTGTAGACATTTTATGAGCATTCATTAATAATCACACACTAGGATTAATTTAAAAAGTCATAACTGCTGACGCCAGACTTTGACATCACATATGCATTTGTATCCAACCCATCTATTTCTATGGAATAAATTAAACAATTATTTTTATCTAGTATCCAATGGGAAAGTTATCAGTGACAATAAAAACTTTAATTAACACAACATCCAGAACAAAATTTCCTTTAACTAAATGTGCATATATTTATATGGGGAAGACAGGGCTTTGCCATACCCAAGCGTTAGAGAGATCTCATCTTTCAAAATATACCTTGGTAGGACCAAAGAGTTAGTCTACAGAGAAAAAGAAGATATAGTGTAGATGCTTTTTAGCTATAGCTATGAAATATTCAGCTTTTCTCAGAACAAAACCACTTTGCAAAAGTCTGCTCATTTATTCCAAAAGAAGAATAAAAATGAATAAAGCATGTGAGTCCTCTCTTCAAGTGCACCTAACTTCAAACCAGATAATGTTTTATAATTCTTACAATGGTGTCTGAGGATGCAGGTGAGGGGCTGACAAAAGATTCTTTAGTGTAACTCTAGGACAAGGGGTGCCTAGGTGGCTCAGTCGGTTAAGCAGCTGCCTTCAGCTCAGGTCATGATCCCAGGGTCCTGGGATCGAGCCCCATGTTGGGCTCCCTGCTCAGCAGAGTCTGCTTCTACCTCTCCCTCTGCACCTCCCTTCCACTCGTGCTCTTGTGCCCACTCTCTCTCAAAAAAATAAATAAAATCTTTAAAAAAAAGAAAGTAATTCTAGTGCATTTAGTAACATAGCACATAGCATTCTAGATTGTACTAAAACGGTCCTCTTCTGTCATTTAGGATGAATATTTGTTTATACCTTCCACTGATAATCTGAATGTATTTTTTTAATTTTTTTAAGATTTTATTTATTTATTGACAGATAGAGACATAGCGAGAGGGAACACAAACAGGGAGAGTGGGAGAGAGAGAAGCAGGCTTCCTGCTGAGCAGGGAGCCAGATGCGGGGCTCAATTTCAGGACCCTGGGACCATGACCTGAGCCGAAGGCAGATGCTTTATGACTGAGCCGCCCAGGTGCCCCGATGTTTTTCATTTTTTTAATTATTTTTGATTTTCATTGACTGTTGATTTAAATGAATGAGACCAGTAAGTGATGCAATTTTGAATAATTTCACAGCAATGGTAGTCAGGTCCCACCCAGAGTCCCTGGGATCTACCTAGACATTGATTTTATGACATGCTCTACACATTCTATCTGCCATGACTGCCCTGGGTTGGCCATCTGTAAGATTCTCAGTGATTTACTGCTTGTATTGCTGATATGAAAAGATAGCCTAGAAAATCAGAAAGTCAGCCTCTCTCTTGGTCTCAGTCTTTCTCAGAGCATTGTGTTTAGGAACATGAATTCTGGAATGTGATGGATCTAGGTTCAAATGCCAGCTCTTCTGTGAGTTACTTAATCTTTCAGAGTTTCATCAGTGAAACAATAAAATAATAGCTAATTCAAGAGCTTGTTGTGTGAATTAAGTGGGACGATGCATGTAAAACAACCCAATACCTCACAATTAGTATTAGCTGTTATTACTGTTAATGTGTAGATTGAAATGAGTGACAGAGACCAATCGAAGTGAGTGTTTATCTTTGGGGAACCAAGGCAAAAGATCACAAGGACTTGGTCAACAGACGAGATGAGTAAGACGATATCAGCCAAGATAGGATGAGTTAATGGATCTGTAGAAAAGTGGACAAGCAATTGAAAAAAAGGCAACAGACTTCCTAACATCTGGTTAGTTTGCTGACTTCAAGTTGAAGAATAATTTGTTCACAGTAAAGTGCATAAATTCTAAATGCTGAGCTCAATGAATTTTTTATATGTGTTTATACTTCTCTAACCACCATACATACCAGATCATAAGACATTTCCAGCCCCCCAGTAGGCTCTCTCATGGTCCCAGGCAACAACCACCCTTCAAAGGTATTACTATTTGAACATCTATCTTGAACTTCATACCAACACAATGATACCACCCTTCTGTATCTGTGTGGCTTCTTTCATTCAACATAGTGTCTGTAAGAACTATTCACATTATTTGTCTTTTTCCCATTGCTGTCTTCTATTATATGAATATCCCACAATTTATTCACCTTTCTGTTGATGGACTTTCAGATTGTTTCTATTTGGGGGCTATTATAAAAATAGCTGCTATAAGCTGTTAGAAACACTTGTCCACAAGTCTTTTAATAGACATAAACACTCCTTTTTGTGTGGAATGGCTGGATTAAGGCGGATATGTGTGTTCAGTTCTTATTAAGATATTGCCAAACAATTTCTTAAGTACTTGAAACAATTTACACTCCTCTCCAGCAATATCAGAACTCCAACTGTGCCATGCCCTTGCCAACGCTTGATACTGGTCATTGTTTGAGTTTTAACCAATTTGATAGTAGTTTAATATATATGTGATTTTTATTTTAATTTGCATTTCCATGATGACTTATGAAGTTGACCACCATTTCGTATTCATCTTGGCGATTTGGCTATCCTTTCTGAGCTGATTGTTGAAGGACTATGCCCATTTAAAAAAATGGGTTGTTATGGGGTACCTGGGTGGCTCAGTTGGTTAGGCATCTGCCTTCAGCTCAGGTTATGATCCCAGGGTCCTGGGATCAAGCCCTACCTTGGGCTCCCTGCTGAGCCCTCTCCCGCTGCTTATGCTTGAGCTCTCTCTCTCTCTCTCCCAAATAAATAAATAAATAAAATCTTTTTTAAAAAAATAAATAAATGTGTTGTTTGTTTACTTATTTACTTATCTTTCACCTTAACCATCTATCATCCATCTTAAATTTTGCATGTGATATGAATTCAAAATCAAGGGTCCTGTTTTTAAAAATTTCTACACAGCTATCCTTTTGATACAGCACCATTTACTAAATAGTATTAGTGCCTTTGCTGTATATCAGTGTGTTGGTCTGTTTCCGGGCTCTTTATGTTAATTCATTTGACTATTTGTTCTTGTGCCAATACAACACTTTATTTCAATATCTATATAGTAGGTCTTGATACTTGGTGGTGTAAATCCTCTTTGTTTTTTCTTATTCCAGGTGACCTTGGCTATTCTAAATCTCTTTGATTTTGATATAGATTTTAGAGTCAGCTAATTACATTTCCCAAATCATTCTGTTCCTCTGTAACTTTTGAGAAACAGGTAGTCATTGAGAGCTCTAAACCATAGTGCAAACTTCCTAGGTTATTATTTAAGTCCCTTAAAATATGCTTCAAACATATTTTCCCAGCCTTGTTTTCCAATTACTCTTCTTCATTAACCTCTCACCGTCCCCCACATGTTTATTTAAATCCCCTGCCTCTGTCATTTGACAGCCGTTTCCCCAGCTGGAGTGCTCTCTCAAGTCCTTTCTAACCATCTAAGTCTTACTTCTGTTCCTGAAGTTTCTGTTTCCAGATTCAAATGTCACTTCCCCAAAGCAGCTTCCTCCTCTCCCTCCAGAGCACACAGAAGTCGGCATCATCTGACCTCCCACTGTAATTGTTTCCCCAACCAAATATATTGTGGACTAATCACATATAACTTTATTTATTTTTCATTATTATTTTATGGGATGACTTCTGGCAGGAATCTTACTTTCAAATTGTTTCACCTTTCACAACCCTTAACTTGAAGGTACCGAATAAATAAATAACTGCAGATTGCTTGCCTGCAGAGCTTTTAAAATAAGAATACTAGGGGCGCCTGGGCGGCTCAGTGGGTTGAGCTACTGACTGGAGGTTTCGGCTCAGGTCATGACCTCCAGGTCTTGAGATCAAGCCCCATGTAGGGCTCTGTGCTCAGCGGGGAGTCTGCTTGAGATTATCTCTCTCCCTCTGCCCCTCCCGCCTGCTCCTGTGCTCTCTCTCTCAAATAAATGAATAAATCTTTAAACAAATAAAATAAGAATACTAGAATCAACATTTGCACCACAGTATTAGAAACCACACTGTGAAATTAAAACATATGTGGCTGCTGGAATGACTTCACCTTCTCATTGCCTGTTAGAAACTGGAATGAAGCCTTAATCTGTGCATCTTGACCCTGCTATAATGTGTCTCCACACATATGTATGACTGAAAAAGTCAGGAGTTTTATGAAGAAATTATGCTTCACGTAGCACCATAAAAGAAGGACTTTCATACTGTAAACTATTCTAACATGAGACAGAATGTTCCAACCATTTAAAAATATAGATGGTATGTTAAGGGGATACTTTAGGGACTTGGTTTAAATGTACTGTATCTGCTTTTAGAAAAAAAAAAATGGACTATGAAGCCTGGATAAATTCTTTGAAAACTAACTGAACATTTTGAAAAAAAAAATCTAAATGGTTTTTTTAGATAAAGCTGAAAATGCAACAGAATTATCCTTTTGTTTTCTTATAGCCCACAGTCCTCATGATTCAATGGGCTCAATACTAACTCTACTACCGTTTTTTAATGAATAAGAATTTCTTAAAATTTACCTTAATTAAAAGTAGACCACAGAGCTCTGGGCAGTACTACACATTTGCAACAAGTAATATACAAATAAATAGCCACATGAAGATTTACTGTAATGTTATGATTCCCCAAGTAAATAGGATTCTTTCACTTGGGTCAAAGAATGATATGTGGGTTCCCTCAGCATATGCACCCTTCACTGAATGCTGCTGGGTTCGCATCCTATGGCTGAGTGACTCTACTTTGGGAACTTTGTCTTCCTTTTCTAGATACTTTTAAATCACCTTCATTTGTTCCATAAAAATGTTCCAAAAATCATCTTAACATAAAGTAGTTTAAAAAAAGAATTATAGGGGCACCTGGGTGGGTCAGTTGGTTAAGCAGGTGCCTTCAACTCAGGTCGTGATCCCAGGGTCCTGGGATTGAGCCCTGCATCGGGCTCCCTGCTCAGCGGGGAGTCTGCTTCTCTCTCTCTGCCTGCCACTCCCCCTGCTTGGGCTCTCTCTCTCTCTCTCTCTCTCTGTGTCAAATAAATAAATAAAATCTTTATTAAAAAAAATAAAAAAAGAATTAGATGTGCCACTGTATTTTTGTTTTTCTGGAACTTGTTACTAAAAAAGTCTGATAAATGGGCAAGGTTTTACTTAAAGTTACTTTAACTACAGTCTGAAGGTATATATCTTAAATATTATTTTTATTTTCACAAAGTAAAGTTTTTGCAATTATTTATGTTAATGTCATTGTAGTTTTAGCCAAAAAAATTACCTTTATGTGACCTAAAACCTGACTTTAAAAATCAGTGGGAACAAACCCTGCTCTTAAAGATGAGATGTTTAGTCACTAAAGTCAGTAAAAAAAGATTTCACTAGGCACTTTTTTCCCAAAATGTGTGAAATTTAAAATATAAATAAATAAGGCAAGTTGAGGAAATTATGGACCAAGGTCCATAAGCAAGAAGGGTAATACACAGAATTATTATAAAAATTCTCAGCTGAGTAATTAATCCACAGGGTCACAAATACAGTACTTAAAAAGTCTGCAGAAATCTTGTTTTGTTTTTACTGCAATTGTTGCTTTACTGTGACTGCTCAAGAACAGATGATTATTCCTGCTAGCCTCTTATGAAAACAATTCTCTTCCAATTGAAAGATGCAATTTGATTGTGGAATTGAATCATACCAGTTTTTCTAGTTACTCCTCAGATCAAATGAGGCCTAATGTGGCTAGATGCAGTGCACCTGAACTGACAATCATTTTCTCTAGCCTGCATTAGTTTTATAGTACTAGTACTAGGTTATGTATCAGAGGTGGAGGATGACCAGTTAAATTTACTTATTGAACACTTATTGTGTTAGGTGTTTCAGAGCATATACAACTTAAGAAAGAACAAGTTGGTCAAAAAAAAAAAAAGAATAGTTAACTGAAATATAAACCCAGAAAAAAGAGGTAAGTGGCACAATAGAGAAAAAATCAAATACAAGGAGGGTTGAGGGAAGAGAGAGACAGCATCTAGAGTGAAGGACAGTAGGTTGTTCAAAGTGTCTTGGGGAAAGTGACATAGAAAAAGAGATTTTTAAAAAAGGGTGGGGTAAAGGTAGAGTAAAATGAAGGGGAAACATGCTGTTCCTGCAGATCTGTTTATGAGGATTTAATTCTGATTTATATATGAATATGGTCTATTGTTAAATATTGTTAAATACTATTCATTATTAATGAGAAAACTAATTCATAAACTCAAACTAGGCTGTGAGATAGCTGGCAAACTAAATTGGCAAACTGATTCTTTGATATTATTTTCTTAGCCTAACCACTGATTTTGATGTTTGATGTTGATGCTATTTATTGCACAGGAAAATAAGTTTGCTGTGACTTCCGGTCACTTGTTGATTTCTTTTATTCACAAAATCTTTGACTTTTATAAAAATCAACAACTGGGGATCATTTCCCCCCCCCTTTTAAACAGTGTCTAGGCCAGAGCTACAGAATTATAGAGGTGAAGTACCTGGAAAAACTTTAATGCCAGCAGTAAATAACTGAGGGATTCTTAATGTTACTAAGTGGGCAGGGGGTTTCTTTCACTTTTCTCTTGGTATTATGAGAATATCTCATTTATCAGTAGAAGCTGAGTTTTTTTTAATTTTATCTGCAATATATGTTTCTTTTTTCTTTTTTCTTTTTTTATCATTATGTTATGTTAATCACTATACATTACATCATTAGTTTTTGATGTAGTGATCCATGATCCATTGTTTGTGTATAACACCCAGTGCTCCATGCAGAACGTGCCCTCTTTAGGGATCTAAAGGGGTCCGTGCACCCCGATGTTTATAGCAGCAATGTCCACAGTAGCCAAACTGTGGAAAGAGCCAAGATGTCCATCGACAGATGAATGGATAAAGAAGATGTGGTATATATATATACAATGGAATATTATGCAGCCATTAAAAGGAATGAAATCTTGCCATTTGCAATGACGTGGATGGAACTGGAGGGTATTATGCTGAGCGAAATAAGTCAATCAGAGAAAGACAAATAAAAACTGAGTTTAAGTCCATGAGAAGTGTGGATGTTTAGATCGTTGGCATAAATGAATCTGTTGAAGGTTATTTTTTTTAAAGATTTTATTTATTTATTTGAGAAACAGAGAATGAGAGAGAGAGAGCATGAGAGGGGGAGAGTCAGAGGGAGAAGCAAACTCCCCGCTGAGCAGCGAGCCCCATGCGGGACTCGATCCTGGGACCCCAGGATCACGACCTGAACTGAAGGCAGCTGCTTAACCAACTGAGCCACCCAGACACCTGGTTATTTCTTTTTTTAATTATAATATCTACTTCATCAATATATGAATAGAATAAACTTAAGGTTTCTGTGAAGTCTCAATGGTGCAAGTTTTTTCTTTGCTCCCCATACTATACATTCTCTTTCCATACAATATTTTGCCACCTTTATGTGTGTGCGGGGGGGGGGGGTGATAACCTTTCTTAAAATCAATAGGGTCAATGAAAGAATTGCTGAAGCATCTACTGTTGGTAGATACTGTGATGGATACCATGGATACAAAAGCCCACAAAAAGTCCATGCCATCGGATGGTTCATGTTGGTCGTGATTTTGTTTCAAAAATACTTAAGACTGGTCTATTTAACCATAATAACAAGAAGGAAAATGTACTTGTTAGAGCATTCTCCTACATTCTTCATGAATCCAGAACCACTCAACAAGAAAATTAACTGCAAATGACAATTAAATTTTCGATGAAACACTGTGCTAGAAAATAAGATGGATTCCCTCCCCTCAGGGAGTTGATTACTACCTTGCCATGACTAGATTGAGACCCACAGCCCTTCATAATATGGTGTGGATGGTGCCCCTTACATGTTAGGCAGTACTGACAAAGCACATGAGTTAGTACAAATAAAAGTAAATGGGTTCAAGTATTATTTGAAATGACCAATTTGGTATAGAGGAAAAGTTCTATTTTGGACAGTAAATGTAAGTGGACAGTTGCACAGATAATTGTAGGTTTTAGGGATATCTATTTTATTTACAGAAATAAAGTCTTAACAGGCTTATTAGTCTGGGAAATAGAATCATGCACAATGATGGTGGTGACACTGAAAACCCACAGCCAATTTGTGGTCCATTGCCTCAAAAAGGAGATCTGATAAAATTTAAAAGAGATATGTTTCAACATATTTTTTTTTTGCTATTAGTATAGTTCTCAAGAGAAAGATGACAGCTTGCCATGTAGAAAGCATTTCTCTTAATGATGGCTGACTTGTATGAAATCTTAACATACTGGATTCCATAACTCTTCCACTTCCTTACTAAAAATAACTTTATTTCTGTACAAATATAACATGCCTATAGCTCTGAAAAAAAATGTATCCCACTAATATCACTAATTGCAGACTTATTACCATCTTACCTCCCAAGTAATGAAGGAAACTGTACACGGGTCGCTCTTAAGTTTCTTACTGAGGGACAATAAATTTTCTTTCAATCAATCATGATTTTCCCCAATGCACCAAGAATTTTGTGGCTCCTTTCAGTTCTCCGAGTTGTTTTGCTGTCACTGGCATGCTAAAATTTGTCAGAAGGAATTGTATAGACTTTGACTAGGGAGAAAGGATAGCGTTTCCTATGTTTCATGTGTACTAATGAAAATAAATTGACGAAGTCATTATGAACGAACTCACTGAGGTTATTCAAGGGCAGAGAGAAGAAATATGGTCAAAGGGGTAAAGCATCTCCTGGAGCCATCTTTTGGAGGATGGCTGTAACTTGCCTGGCTCACACCTCCCACACCCCTAAAGAACAGAATCAGGGCGTGCAACCTTCTGGACAAGACATTTCTCATCACTGCAAATCCTCTGACCACACTGAGTTAGTAAGAGGTTTAAGAAAGGAAAGGAAAAATGAATAGGCCCCCACCATTCTGCAACATGCATATAATGAAAATTGGAGCACACCACAATGTCCTCTCTGCATTCTCCAGCTTGTTGTCTTCCTGCCCCTAAGTCTTACCCTTGGTTCCCTCTTTGTTTTCTAGAAGATCCTGTGCACTTCTTGAATGCAGGAGGTGCCCAAGTCACCCCTGTAATTGCTGGGCCCATGGCTGGTGCCATGAGAGCAGGTATTGAAAAAGTACCAGTTTCCCTGCTCACTGGTATTCCTCTTTTTTTCTGTTGATGTGGTTTTTCTCCCCATGACCTGTGGGTTCTGCAAAGAGCCTGCCTTCCACACTGGCACCCATCTTTCATTATCAAAGTATTTCATGTACTAGTGGATTTATGCCTTCAAGCTGGCATCCTCTCTCCCAGGATCTGTGGAGATCAGGAACCTGCCAAACCTTCTATGCAGCCACCCACAGCTCCAGGGTATCTTTGCTCATCTCTTCTCTGCACGAAGGCCTGTGATTTTGCTAGTGGGTAGGATTATTGTGACATTTGGGGCTTTCTGTGTGGATTTGTAACACCTCCTATTACTATGAGAGATATCTATTTGAAAGGGTTTCTATCTGAAAGTGTTCCAGGGGAAACAACAAAGCCTGTTGGTCTTTCAGAGCTTTCCTGTTATTGCCTCAACTAGCTCATAACCGGGGGGGCTAGAAGAAATAGTACATTAGAATTAAATTCTCTCCAACGATTCACACTGTTTCACCTAAAATCATACCCTAGAAATCCATAAGCGGCCCGAACAAAATACCTCTCTAGTTCTTTCCAGACCCCAGCTATTTCAGGAGTCTAGAGAAAGCTGGTTGAGAGAGTGGCCTGCCCCGGAGCAAGCACAGAGGGAAAATCCTACCTGAAGTGTGCAAAGGGAGGCAAGATCCTGGCTCCTTCCCAGACCGTGAGTTGAGCTGATCGTCTGGCCAGGCAGTCAACATACGGCACAATACCTGTTGTTTTTAACTGACCAAAATATGAAAGTCTTTTCCACATTTGGGAAAATCCCCCTATGTGCCTTGTTGCGAGGAGGAAACCACCTTCAACTGTAACAGATGAAAATCCTGGCTGCTCACCCACCCCGCCTCCTTGCAGTGGGGATACAAGTGTATGCTCTTTGTCCAACTGGTTAGACAGATTTTACCAGATCTTGCCAGATTTTGAATCTGCAGCTGGCAATAGAAATAACTATGGGTGGTATCTTAGTTATCTATTGCTGCATAACAAATTACACCACAATTTGGTGGCTTCAGACCACATTTGCTATCTGAGTTTCTGTGGGTCTAGACTCCAGGCACAGCTTAGCTGAGTCTTCTCTCCAGAGTCTCCCCTGGGGCTGCCATCAGGGCCTTGGTGGTGCCAGAGCCATCTCAAAGTTCAACTGAGGAGTTTCTGCCTCCAAGCTACCTCTTCTAGGTGTTGGCAGGATTTGGTTCCACGTAGGCTGTTGGACTCAACCTTAGTTCCTCACTGCCTGTTTGCTGGAGGCTGCTCTCAATTCCTTATAACATGGGCCTCTTCTGGGGGCAACTCCCAACATGGCAACTTCTTTCATCAGAACAAGCAAACAAGAACCACAGACAGAGAAAGAGAATTCAAGCAAGGCAGAAGTCACCTTTTTAACGACTTTACCACAGAAATAACATCCCATCACTTTGCCATATTCTGCTCATTAGAAGCAAGTCACTCAGTTCTGCTCACATGAGGGAGAGAGTATTACATAAGGATGTGAATACCAAGAGGAAGGAATCCTTGGCAACCTTTCAGAAACTGCCTGCCATGGAAAGTATGGAATTCATTCTAGTGAGAGCGCCAGCAAAAGCAGTAGCTACACTCAGCTCTCAAAGTCCCAAAATACCAAAGCTCTAGCTGCAGTGCTAATGGCAATTTTGTCCTGAGAAACATTTCTGAGATGTGATTTTGGGTGCTATTCCTGGCAGAGTAGCTTTCAAGCCCAATTCTTTGGCCTTCTCAAGAATTCTCTGAGCTACTACATGTCCTTGAATAAGTTCCTTTCATCTACTTAAAGTAGCCCATTTATTTTTGCTGCTTGTAAATAAAAGACTTTATGGAGAGAATGAAGCAAGGAAACCCCAGAGTGTGAATGGAGACCTCGTCTTGGGTACCTCTGAACACCAGGTCCATTCCTGGTGGGTAGTAGGTACTCAATGCACGCATACTGAATTCCTGAATAGGGGAAAAGGCATCAAGTCCAGAAGCCAAGGTGGGTCTGCAATTAGCATCAAAGGAGCAAGCGAAGGACGAATGTGGTTTAGGAACTGGTCAGGGAAAGTAATTCAGCGTGAATACCATGAAAAAAGAGACTGGTAGATAGATAGAGACCGGAGATGAAGTCATACGTGATGCTTGGGGGCCAGCGTCAAGCATTTAAATAAGACTGGGAATTTCCCACAAAATTGCATGATGCCAGCCGATGCAAAACTCTATGGAATGAAAAAGACTTGGGCTGGCCATCAAAAGAAGTACTTTGGATGGCAGCAGATTGCAGCAAAAGTCATCCACTGAGAAGGGATAACAGACATGACAGGCACCTCCCCCAAGGCGTGGACCCAGAAAACTTTTGAGCATTTTAAAAGCTCCATATTTTATTCTTTTTTAAAAAAGATTTTACTTATTTATTTGAGAGAGAGAGAGAGAGCACAAGCAGGGGGAGGGGCTGAGGGAGAGCGAGAAGCAGACTCTCTGCTGAGCAAGGAGCCCGACGTGGAGCTCGATCCCAGGACCCCAAGACCATGACCTGAGCTGAAGGCAGACGCTTAACCAACTGAGCCACCCAGGCATCCCCTCCATATCTTATTCTTAATAATGATATAATAGTATTTGTCTTCATTTGGGTTCTCCCAAGCAGATCTTGAGCAACGAATTCAATTGAAAGTCATCAATTTGAAGGTAATCCCTGGACACGCCACAAAAAGAATTCAGAAGTGAGACAGGGAAAGGGAGCCAGCCAGCGAAGGTTGCCATGCCACGTTAGTTACTCTGTGGGAAACTGGAGCTTAATCCCACAAGGGAATTCTGGGAGCCAGTGTAGAATACACGTGTGTTATTTCACTGGAGGGGTGACTGAACTGGGATATTCATATACTAACCCCTGTTGGTCATTGTTTGTCCCTGAGGACATAAAGCAGGTTCAGGTGGCCAGAGAGAGCTACAAATAAAATGCAATGTCTTGTTCATGACCTAAGTGTAAATAGCATGCCAAGCAATTATTATCGTACAGCAAACTTGAGAGTTAAATACTATTACATTAATTCTGGATGTGAGGAAAACCGTGGCTTGACAAATGGCCTGTTGGAGTTCAGTTTTCTCTAATTCTAAAGGCTGTACAGAAATAAAATGGTACATGTTGAAATAATGAAGATAGAAAAGAGCAAAGAATAAGGAACTACCATCAGCATGTCATAAAAGCAAAACGATGCCATAAATGCAGAAAAACCAAAAAGCACTTTAGTGTACTAAGTACGTATTATATCCCTCTTTAAGAATGTTTGACACTTAGAGCTAAAGATGGAATGTGGGAAAATTCATCCCTCAATTCCCGAGCTCTTAATTATTCACTTTTTCCCCTCCTCACTTGCAGTCTTTCTGTTTCCAGAACGAGAAACAAAACAAAACATACAAACCTGAGTTGTGAGAGATTCCTTACTGGAGGAAGATTACTTATTGGAGATTACTTATATTCGGAGGTTTATGGGGTTGAATAACATCCCTCCAAAACCCATGTTCACTCAGAATGTGACCAGATTCAAAAACAGG
The DNA here is from genome assembly GCF_003265705.2 of Callorhinus ursinus. NCBI lineage: Eukaryota > Metazoa > Chordata > Mammalia > Carnivora > Otariidae > Callorhinus > Callorhinus ursinus. The sequence continues at coordinate 14,662,103 of NW_027397073.1, read as the reverse complement.
ATGTTTGCAGATTTAAGTAGTTAAGATCATACGAGATTAATATGGACCCTAAATCCAATGACTGGTGAACTTATACGATATCCGTGTGAAGACAGGGAAGAAGAGCTAGGGAACATGGGGTGGAGATTGAACAGATACAGCTACGAACCAAGTCACACCACAGATTGCCAGGAACCACCAGGAACTAAAAGGAAGCATGGATTCTCCCCTAGAGCCTTCAGAGGGAGCATGGGCCTGATAATACTTTACTTTCAGGCTTGTAGCCTCCAGAAGTCTCTGTAAGAGAATAAATTTCCATTGTTTTAAGCCACCTACTTTGCAGGAATTCGTTAGAGCAGTCCTAGGAAATTGACAGAAGGGTGTTAGGGGATTAATTGTACCCCCCCCAAAATTCATAGGTTGAGGCTCTAAGCACCAGTACCTCAGAATGTGACTGCATTTGGAGACAAGGCCTTTACAGAGGCAATTAAGGTATAATGAGGTCATGTGGATGGGCACTAATCCAACACAACTGGTGTCCTTATGGAAGAAGAGATTAAGATGCAGACAACACAGAGATGGAAAGAGAACCATCTGAGAATACAGGGAGAGGGCAGCCATCCACAAGTGATGGAAAGAGGCCTCAGAAGATACCAAACCTGCCAACACTGGGATCTTGAACTTCAAGCCTCCAGACTTGTGAGAAAACAAACTGCTGTTGTTTAAGCCACCCAGTCTGTGGTATTTTGTTATGGCATCACTGCCAACTACTAGAAGGGGCGTAGGGTAGGGGAAAGATGAAAGATGAAAAACAAACTTCCATTTTTATCCTGACTCTTCCACTTGAGGGGCAGAACACAACTGAATGTGTGGCTGAGGGACTGATCCTCTGAAGGAGAAGGCGGAGACAGAAACATGAAGAGGATCTGCCAGGTGGTGGGTAATAATTGTGCATGGCAGCTCTGTGCTGCATGTTGGCAGAAATGTGGCAACTGTGAGCCTGAAGAGACTTTTGTACTTTCTTGGAGTGCTTATGTAGCCACCTTGGCCAATGTTTTTTGTTTTCCTTCTTTGTCTAGGAGTGCTATTTACATAGGCTACACTCTGATTTTAAAGAGAAAGAGGAACAGGGATGTAATCATTGGGTAGAAATAAGGAGCTGGCAGCTTCCAGCAGACATTGACTTGGGAATCTATGTGCTTAAGATTCCTTGTAGTTCTTCCAACACAGAGCCCTAGAATTTCACAGAAGATAGATTTCCAAGAAAAGCACTCAGTCTGGTAATAAACAAGACACATTTGGTTGACATTTCCCTTGCAATATTAACTTTCATGTATCTGAACCTCACTTATGCAACACAGTATTTAAGAAAGACAAATCCTAGGATGATTGGGAAATACTGCAGTTACACTTGAGGTGAACATAGCATAATGAATAAACTTGTCAAATAATTATTTTGTACACCTGAAACTAATGTAACTAGTAACTAATGTAACTAACGTAATGTGTGTTAAGTATACTAAAAAAAAAAACAGCCAACAGGGTATCTCTTGAACAGAAGAACAGCACGTGAAAAGGTGCTGGGTATTACTAATGATCACAGAAATGCAAATAAAAACCATAATGAGCTACCACCTCACTCCTGTTAGAATGGCTTATATGAAAAAGACAAGAAATAACAAGTGTTGGTGAGGACATGGAGAAAAAGGAACCCTGGGGCATGGTTGACAAGAAAGTGAACTGGTGCTGCCACTATGGAAACAGTATGGAGGCTCCTCCAAAATTTAAAAATAGAACTACCCTATGATTCAGGAATTGCAGTACTGGGTATTTACCCAAAAAAGACAAAAACACTAATTTGAAGGGATACATGCACCCCTGTGTTTACTGCAGCATTATCTACAATAGCCAAACTATGGAAGCAGACTAAGTGTCCATCGATAGATGAATGGATAAAGAAGAAGTGGTATATGTATACATACATATAGATACATACATACATATATATAGATACATACATACATATATATAGATACATATATACATACACACACACACACACACACACAAACACACACAATGAAATATTATTCAGCCATAAAGAAGAATGAAATCTTGCCATTTGCAACAACAGGGATGAAGCTAGAGGGTATAATGCTGGGCAAAATAAGTTGGTCAGAGAAAGATAAATACCATATGATCCCACTCATATGTAGAATTTAAGAAATGAAACAAATAAGCAAAGGAAAAAAAAACAGAAAGAGAGAGAGAGATAAATTAAGAAACAGACTCGTAACTAAAGAAAACAAACTGATGGTTACCAGAGGGAAGGTGAATGCGGGACTAGGAGAAATAGGGGATGGGGATTAAAGAGTACATTTATTATGAAAAAAAAAGTAAAAGGACAAAAAAATAAAAAAAGAAAGACACATCCTCTGGAATTTCTATAATGTTATTTCCAAACCAGACAGCTACTGAGAGATTGAAATTGGGGGACAGAAATTATTCTGCAAAACAGAAACTCTACAGAGGTCTTTTTTTTTTTTAAGAAAATACAATCCATTACATAATGGGAAGATATTTCTATTAAAGAATAGTCGAATTCTCTATATAGTATATATTTTGCAAATTAAATGTGTCAATGTTTGTGTTGAAAGAAGAAAGGTTACTACATGACTTTTTAGTTTGGCTAAAAATGCATCCCTATTTTGGGCACTATACAACATCTTCATACTTTAATATATAATTGAGTTTTATTTGTTACACAAGAAGGTAAAAACTGTAGATGAAAATGACATTTCTCAAATTCTTCTGCATGAGAGACTAACGTTTGAGTGCTTTCCAGCAACATGAGTGTATTAAAGACAAGAAAATTTCAGTTTAGAAAAAAGCACCCAAACATTTTTGATTCTCTAAAAAGAAAGGCAATTCTAAAGGGAAAAGAGTTAAATATATATATATTTTTTTCAGTTTAGGTAAACTCTTTGGCTCTAATTATCTGGGCTTTAAAATTTCTTTCAAGGAGCAACTCTTCCATTATTGCATTTCTCCCAGGTAATGGCCACCTCATATAAGAATAAAATCAAAGTAAAGGTAATTTATTGTCCACTAAAAATTTCATTTTCTGTCAGCATCCAAAATATGAGATTGTATATATAAGCCCAAATACAAATTATAGAGATTAATTTTATTAAAATGCAGCAACAAGCAGAATTTTTCCCCAATACAATAAATCTTTCAGATGGATTAGAGACCTTGAATTTAAACCTGTGATGTTATCTTGCCCTCTTAAGAATGGTTATAAAAGCTACAGTTAATAGAGTTGTTCATAGACATTCCCATTTCTTTCTTCCAAAACCACAGCATAATACATTTTTCTTCAGATTCTTAGGTGTATGAAATAAGCAAACTAAAACAAAAAACAAAAAACAAAAACCTTCATGACTAGAAATTATTTATAAGTATACATATGCTTTTATAAGTATGTTAATGCAATTATATATAAGGAAGGTTTCTGAGTAAAGTGTAATAAAGCAGAATGTCAATTTTAAACAATTAAAATGGTGATAAAAATCACAGCTTGCTGGGGCTTTCTACAGTCACTGGCCACTCAGATGTCCTTCAGAGCTCACAACAGAAATTCTGTCACTTCAGGAGATGGCATGGGCCAGCTGCCCCCTGTCTGCATGGACCCTTGTTCTTTCCTCAGGGACCTGATCTTGCAAGTGTCTTTTCACTCATTATGCCCAGAATGTTGAAGCCATTAGGAGATGCTCAAGGGAACACCAAACCCCTGTAAAGGAGGTACTCTTGTACTAAAGCCAGGTCTGTTGGGTTTTTGAGGCATGCTTATCACAGTGACTTGAGTTTATTATTTTTTTTTAGTTGAGTATACTTAACATACAGTTTTATATTAGTTTCGGGCGTACAATATAGTGATTCGACAGCTCTATACATTACTCCGTGCTCTTCAAGATAAGTGCACTCTTAATCCCCTTCACCTATTTCGCCCAACCCACCCCCATATGGTAAGCATCAGTTTGTTCTCTGTACTTAGGAGTCTGTTTTTTGGTTTGTCTCATTTTTCCTTGTTCATTTGTTTTGTTTCTCAAATTCCACATATGAGTGAAATCATATGGTATTTGTCTTTCTCTGATTGAGTTATTTCACTAAAGCAATGTCAAACTCATAGAAATGGAGCAGTTGGTAGTTGCCAGGGGCTAAGGGGTGGGGACATGAGGAGATGTTGGTCAAAGGGTACAAACTTTCAGTTATAATAAGATGAGTAAGTTCTGACGATCTAATGTACGGTGTGGCAACTATACTTAATCAATCATACTGCATTGTACACTTGAGATTTACTAAGAGAGTAAATCTTAAGTGTCCTCACAACAACAAAAGGGTAACTATATCAGATGTTGGATGTGTTCATTGGCTTGATCGTGATAATCATTTCACAATGTATACCTATGTCAAATCATCACATATACCTTACATATATATAATTTTTATATGTCAATTATACCTCAGTAAAGCTGGATAAAAAAAGAAAATGCTAGAAAATACCACGGTTTTATTTCCTTTACTCTACGTACGTCTATAAGCATGCTTGTCAGTAAGCTGGCAAGAGGAAGCGATGGGGATGACTGGCTTAGCGTAGATTGGGACACAGGAATAGATGAAGCAGAAGGTACTTGCAGAACAAATGGGACTTCCATGGCTTGACAAGCTTTCCTACTGGGTTAAATGTGAGCGCGCAATACGATTTTGTTAATTTTGTGTGTATGGTCAGTTAGATACAATTTTCACTATCTTTTTATTTACGTGCTTGTGTTTCAGTAAAAACTGACTCGGGATGCCCGGGTAGCTCAGTAGGTTGAGCATCCATCCGGCTCCTGATTTATGCTCAGGTCATGATCTCAGGGTCCTGGGATCAAGCCCTGTGTTGGGCTTGGCACTCAGCATGGAGTCTGCTTGTCCCTCTCCCTCTGCTCCTTCCCTTGCTCTCTCTTTTTCTCTCATAAATAAGTAAAATCTAAAAAAAAAAAAAAAAAAAACTCACTAAAAAATACTATTCACAGATGTTACATGGTTGGGTTATTTTGAACTCTACTTATCAAATTATGAGGGTTGTTTCTGTATTTCTATGGAAATTCTGTTAGAGTTGCCAGAAGATTTTTCTGTGGAACTCTTCTGACATCGTCAGACATATTAGTCTAAGTTGATGAGTCACAGAAGTACATAGAGTTTTTGTACATATGGGGTAAGATTACTCTGAAGCTTCCAGAAGCCACTTCCAGAGAAAAGACCCAAAACCTTATCTTCAGAAGATTGCCAATTTAGGTGTAATTCCCCTCTCAACTCTGAAACACCCAGGCTATGGGGGCACAAGGAGAGGTAACAAACATAGTCTCTTTCCCTTCTAACAATAATAAAAGTAAAACTCTTAAAAAGTGAGATTTATGACAAATGGTAGCTGATATTATCCATAATTTCATTAGTGAACTCCTGATTGCATAAAAGAGTACTTTATAGAAGCTTCTCTTCAGAAACCTGATTATTATATTTGTTTTTCTTTTAATATGCACATGCAGTGGGAGAACATGCATGGAATTTATTAGGCCCGGCTAATTTTCTATCAATTCTAGGAATCCAAGATTAGCCATGTGCAGTTCATAGCTGAGAGAGAAAAGAGAAAATGTCACCTAGAAAAAGTGAGAAGTGCTTTGTTCCTTAAAAATTAAAGTAATATGAGATGTAAAATATCACAGTACTTTGAGAAAAAAAATGAGCAAAATTCCCAGAATCAATCAGCCAAAGATAATTGTGTTATTAAGAAACCATTTGACTGTGTATAGATGAAAAGCTATATTTTGCTCAATCTACAAAAGCTTTACAGTATATCTGAAACATCTAAATTACCTTTATTAATAAATATAAAATGTGTAATTTTGGGTAGTATGCTGGATTAATTGCCTAACAAAGTAAGTGAGTCCCATGAGCATGCTATGCAAATCATTTTGTAAAAGGTCATTTTTATTAGCAACAGTGGTCACATCAAATAAGCAATTTCTGGAATAATGTGGCACATAATGTGCTGATACATTCAAATACTATAGATATTAAACCCAACCATGCCTTGTTTTAGGAAGCTAAGTGTAAATTAAATGAATCTGAATTGTTTGTGCTTTACTCAGTGTTCACTTAACTCTACAAATGTTCATTGATAATCTACTGAGTGCTTGGCACTGGAAAGGGTACAGTCAGCTCCTTTGCTTATTCCAGCTTTTGCAGCCATCAAAAACTTGATCTCCAGACATCTAGCACGTGGATATACAGGAAGTACTCAATAAGTAATTGCTACCCTCTCTTATGAACTACTGTGGAACATGTACCCGGTACAAGATACTGCTCTAGGTCTTGAGAATACAATGGTGAATGAGACATGCAAGATTCCTACCCCAACGGAAACCATCCTCCAGTGGGAAAGGTCCATACTGAGAAACAAATAGGATCACTTCAGAGAGCAGTAACTGTAGTAGGTAGTGGGACAGAATAAGACAAGTGGGAAAAATATTTGGTAGAAGGATCAAGGAAGACATCTTGGAGGTGAAAACTGTGCAACCAGGAGTTAGTCACACAAAAATTTAGAGGAAGGCCCCTTCAAGCAGGAGTTGCTGATACAAAAGCCCATGCTTGAGACCATTCTTAATAAAAATAGTTTCCCTAAGTATGGAGTCTTAAAACCCCAGGTGTTTCTTACTGTTCATGAAGAGAAGAGGTTCCAAGCTGGTGGCCAGTGGGCAAATGTGGGCTGCCGGGCTGCTCTGCTTGGCCAGCACAATGTTCAATGGTTGTTTTCTTTTATTATTTTAGGCCAACAACCAAAAGTTGTGAGGTTTCTGATTAAAACCTGGATCTCTGACTTTTCTTTAGAAACCAGGTCTGGAGTCTTGCGACCTGAATTCCAGGACAGTGGGTGTGGGCTAGACAGCTAGTTGTGCTCTTCAGGTCAGGTGGGAGGTTTCGCCCTGACTTGGCCAATGTTTTGCCTCTTCCTTCTTTTGCCCCAATCCTGAAGCCAAACTCCAGCTGCCGTTTCTCATCGTGCGCCTGCTACTGGTTTTCTCTGTAACTATGTTTTCTATCAAAACTAGGAAAAGAAAAGAGAGGTTTAGAGGGCTATGTGTTTCAGGAAAAATGGTCGAAAACTATATAAATCAGTCTTTATGTCAGCTGGATACAACCCAGCTTTTCCTCTCATTTACATTTTCTTCCTGGTCCTATTAGGCATATGAGTTTGAGACACTTGAATGTGGGTTTTAAAAATCAAGAGCATGGTCCAAAATTATTTTTTGGAAAACTAAAATTAAATTAAAATAACTGCATTTTGGGTGCTTTTGGTGGGACAAGCTGGGTATCTGGACTTATTTGAACTTGAATCTTAGTTTCAGCACCTACTAAACTGATAATGGGCCAGTTAAATGTTCCTTTCATTCTCAGTGTTCTCATCTGTAAATCTATTGATCTGGATACACAATAATCAACTTTGTCACATTTTTCTAAGAATGAAAGGTTACCTATAGAAGCACATAATACATGGTAGATGATAAATGTAAAACCCTCATTATTACGAGTATAATTTGGGGTTTGGTGTGGAAGACTCACAATGACTTACCTTACCTTAGTTGTATTCCGAAGTTCTCCTAAGGGGGTTAGAAAGAGAAGAGACTGGGGAGGGGGGAGGAGAGGAGGGGACAGCGGTAACATTATTCATTGTACAGTGTATACCAGCTATGTACCAGATTCTTGACTTACAGTACTAGGATATTGTAGGTTACCTCTGTTTTACAGAGAAGGAAGAAGGGGTGAAAAGAAGCAATGTAACCTGCCACAGTCACACATAAGAGAGATGCTTGCATGCAAACCTTTCACCGCCTTTCTCTTTTTTTACCATCTCCCTGCCCCCACTAGAAGATATGGAGAGCTACTGTATAACTTCCTTGAGCCACAGAAATGAAAGCACGTCTAGTATCAGTGGATTTAACAAACTTGGACATGCACAGGAGCCACCTGCAGAGCCCTGCCAATCAGGGGCTCTGATCCAGTGGGTGATCCAGCCATTTCACCTTGAGAGTCACCAGTGAATGTCTTTCTGGTCTCAAGGGCTAGTTTTTAAGTGAAAAAATACAGAACATGGTGAAAAATTCCAAATGGTACCCAAAGAACAGACACTGCATGAGAATGGATAAAACATAAGCCCCGAATGTCACAGAGAAATCTTTAAAAATGGTCTCAGATCATTTTTTTTCAAATTAGGTAGAGTCGAGAGGACAGGTAAGATTTGATAGAGTGAAATTTAATAATATATTAATATTAATAATAATAAAATAAAATAAATTCCAATGAAAAATCTGATCATGCTTTGCTCTGTCTATGCATAGTCAGAAATATCTTATGTCGTTTGCCTATTCAAATATAGAATATATGCATGTTTAATTGAACACTAAAGTATTAATATAAAGGATCCATCTTAATTATACCTTACAGACGAGCCATTCACATTTAAACTAATTTCCACTGTACTTCCCTATGAAATGGGAGTTTTTTACACATCTGCTACCAGTTTCGTTGTATCTTTCCCAATAAAAACCCTGATAAGATTCATTATAGAAAAGAGCAGACACTACTGAAAATTACTGTCACTGAGTGCATGGCTGGAAACTGTTCACACAAAGAGAAGTAGACCAGGTCTCTGTCTTCTTCCTTCTCTTCCCGGTAGAATGAATTGTAAGACCTAAAATTTCAAGTGCTGCTTTAACATCACTGAGCCTCACAGGGTCCACAGGCCTAACTATGAGTTTACTGCTCTTGCCAGATACACCTTCACGCTCAGCATGAAAAACTCCACCAGCTAGTCCCCTATCAGCCGGACCAGCTGCAGCTGCCCCTTCTCCATTTGAAGGATTATACTTCCTTGCCAGGCCATAAAATTACTCAAACAAGCCAATCACATTCTCCTATGGGAAGCAGAAGTCAAGCCACCCTAGTAACTATAAAGCCTGCCTCCCACAGCCCATTGGTTCCCGCTGCTTTGTTAATTTGATTTCCTTCATTATTATTATGATATTTATTACTCACATATATTTATGTTGTTACTAAATGTAGTTCATTTATGAATTAACTGGCCATGTCACTCAATCCTTTTTCAGCTTCAAGGGTCTTAGTGTTTTAGTATCAATTTGAATGGACTCTTTTTAGAGTGGAAAATACTATATTTGTTGCAAAGAGTTTCTCCAATCCATTTTTCATCTTTTGTTTTTAATTATGTGTTTTTGCCTTTTTGAAGTAAAAATCGTATCTAAATTTTAAATGTTTATGCAGATCAAACGTCCACTTTTTTTTTTTTGTATGCCTGTGGTTGCTTTTAAGCTAAGAAAGACTTCCATCCAGAGACCTGACGAACACTTAATGATGCATTATTCAATTTTTCTCTCGTTTGATTTTTTTTTTTAACACTGAATGCATCTGAAACCTATTTATTAGTGTGGTGTGAGGTGCGATTTCTAATTTCTGGCTTGGTATTTATCAGATAAAGGTTCTTAATTTGTAATTCCAAATTCTTTTCTCCTTTTAATCCCTAGGGTCTTCACTTTCCCCATGGCCAAGTAGAGAGAAAAGATTACACAGGCAAGTGTGAAATACTGTATTGTTGTTTCCCTAATTAACATGGAGTGAGAACCTATTCCAGGGAATGAGTTCTCTGAATATCTTCACATTCTGGTTAATAACTTGACTCTTGCTTGTTTGTAAAAAAAATTAAGACAAAAAAGAGATAGATAGACTGAAACATACATAAAATACTCACAATTAGGCAAAACGAGAAAAAAAGGAACACAGTAACTCTCAACATGTACTAGAATTTGTCATCTACGGAAGGTAAATATAAATGTATGACTCTAGATTATTAGACAAACCAGGAACCACAAATGTTTTTTAGGAAAATTGTGTAGGGAATGTTGGGAGAAAGCAGCCTACATCTGGTCTGGCTAGATCTGGGGCATCTGACTGTGAGATGGGCAGGAAACGATGTTAGTTAGCAAAGGGTATTAATGAGTCAAGCAGAGGTTAAAAACAACAGGTTTCTGCTGCCACTCTTTGAAGGGCCAACAAGACTTGTTTTAGGCAGAATAATCTATCAAAGCTAATGAGGAAGAGTCACGGAGAAGTGCAAATCTAAATAGGGGTTCCAAATGACTTAAGGGTTTATGGGGAAATGCAGAAGATCAGCGCCTTAACTGTAAGCCCTGTTCATCCCCTATGAGCTTTCTCTAGTGGCTTCTACTTTGGCAGAAATGAAAATTAGAGGTGAGAACAGAAAAGGACATGGTAGAACAGGGCAGCCAAGGCAGATATACCCTTCCCAAATCACTGACTAGAAGGGTCAGAAAGAGGGAAGGGCATGATTAGTATGGTTGGGGAGATTTGGAGAGCTCTCAAGAAGTATTTTCATCTGTTTGTTTCTTTGCTTACTTGCTCATCTATGTACCGGCTATTATGCTCAGATCCAAAGACAAATAAGTCCAAATCGTCTAAAACTTCATCTATCTGCCAAATATTCACTGAGGTCCTACTATGGACCATCACTCACATTAGGAGTTTGGAATACATGCAGGGACAAAACAGGTATGGTCTCTGCCCTTATAGGAACTCTTACCTCTTTCTCTTGAAATATTTAAAAATAGAAAATACAGAGAATCATATACCACACATTCCTACATCCCCTCAAGATTTAACAAACGGTAATATTTTGCACTATTTGTTTCAAAACATATTTTTAAAAAAACAAAATCACATAGCGACAGTTAGAGCTGCTTTCACCCATCTCAAATGTAATTTCCCTTCCTCTCTTTAGGGAAGTAATTAATTATCCTGAAGTTGGCATTCTTCCAATTACTTTAAAATATATTATCACATACATATTTGTTCCTGAAAAATTCGTAGCATAATTTTGTATTTTGGAAATTTTGAAGTGATGTTTTTAGTGCAAAATCATAACTTGCTTTTTATATTTCACATCAGGTTTTTGAGATAATTTACTTAATATTTATTAAATACCAACTATACCTCAGGCATCATCCTCAGTGCTAGAATAAAGCAGGGAACGACCAAAAATTTCTGCCCTTCATAAGTTTATGTTGTAGTAGAGTGAACAAACAATAAACAACAAAATATGAAATATTCTATATAGACTGCCGTTAGAGACTGAACTGAGAACCCCCCACATTCGTATATTGAACCCTAACCTACAATGTAACTCAGTTTGGAGATAAAGGTCCATAAGGAGCCAATAAAGATTCACTGAGGTAATAAAGGAAAGGCCTTAATTCCACAGCTGGTGGAATTTATAAGAAGTGTCCTTATAAGAAGGTGTCCTTATAAGAAGAAGAGACATCAGAAATTTTTCTTTCTCCTCACACATACACAGAGGAAAGGCCACGTGAGGACACGGACGCCATCTGCAAGCCATGAAGAGAGCCCAAACCAGAAATCAAATCTACTGGTACCCCGATCAGGACCTTCTAGCCTCCAAAACCGTAAGAAAATAAATGTTTATTGTCTAAGCCACCCAAGGTGCGGCATTTTGTTGTGACAGCCCCAGCACACTCATACAGCTGCTCTATGTTGATGAGTGCTAACTACAGCAAGTAGGAAAAGGGATGGAGTGATGAGGGTCACTCTGGAAGTTGGAACTGAGCGTCCAAGAAAGTCTTATCCAAGAAGCTACGCTTGAGAAAAGACCAACGAAAGTGGAGGAGGTGGTCACTTGGCTAATGGAGAGAACAGGAAGTGCAGAGTCTGACGCAGTAGTGTGTGGCGTGTTCCAAGAGCCATGAGGAGGTCTGGATGGCAGGAGTGGAGGGGAAGACGGAAACGGTGGGAGAAGATGAGGCTGGAGGGTTAATGGAGGCCAGATCATGTAGAAACCATGGGAGAATGTTTCAACAGAAATGACAGGGTATGACATTCATTTTAACAAATTGTTCTCAACAGTCCTGTTAAGAAAAGAAAAAAGTCCAGGGGCAGAAGCAGGGAAACCGCTTGCAAAACTTATTTCAGTAGTAAAAGCAACAGATGATGGTGATTTCAATCAGGCAGGTGGCAGTGAGGGTGATGAGAATTGAACAGATTGGAGATACATTTTGGAGGCTCTGAGCAACTTTAAGAATTGTCTTCGAGTAACACAGGTGAAAAATGAGATCATAGGATCCTAAGTCCAAAGCATTAAGTTGAGATGTTGAGTACATGGGCTGTGAGATATAGGGGTCTGGCATTCAGGGGAGAGATCTAGGCTGGAGATAAAACTTCAAAGTCATTGGCACAAGGATGGTATTTAGAGCTATAAAAATGGATGAGATCACTTAGAGAGTAAAGGTTGAGAGAAAAGAGAAATCCAAGGAGAGGTTATGGAGATGACTAGCAATCAGTAAAGGAGACAGAGAGACTGGCCAGAAATTTAGCAGGAGAATCAGGTGTCATAGTCTGGATGTTAAATGAAGATAATGCTTCAAAGGGGTCATGAAATGGCTCAAATTTATCAGTGTTACTACATGCAGATCAGGGTCATTAATTTACTTTCTACATAGTTTTCTATGATAGGAATATAACCATTTTTATTTGTGCATTGTTATAATGGTAGATATTTTAGTGATTTATGATATTTCACTTTTATCAGTAATGTAGCAGCAATGACCATCTGTATCCATGAATGATAGTTGCTTTAGGGTATTCCCTACATGTAGAAATGTTGGGTTGTAGAATATGCATCTGTAAGTTTTCCAGATATTGCAAAATTGTTTTTCAAAGTCATTGTGCCAATGAATGCTCCCACCAGTAGTATCTAAGAGCTTACATTCTTGCTCACACTGGGTGCTATTCAATTTATTTTTGACAGATGGATGTGAATTGGTATCATGTTGTTTTAATTGGCATTTGCCTGTTAGTCCTAGTAAAAAGCGTCTTATGTGGAATGTCTATTCATAGCTTTTGCCCATTTTTCAACTAGGTTGTTTTCCATTATTATTAATTTGCAGGAACTTCTTATATAAATTGGATACTAACCCTTTGCTGGTTAAACACATTGCAAATGAATGCTTCTTCCACTATATTCCTAATTGCTTAACTTTCCTTGTAGTATCTTTAGTTGTAAGTTAAAAAAAAAAAACACTTTCATGTATACAGCATAGTTGGGAGGAATTAGTTTTAGAAGGAGAAGATGGAAGACTTACAGATAAATTTTAAATTTGATAACAGAAAGTAAAGTGAGTTTTGCACCTGATAAGCTATTACTTCAATAATCAACCAATCCAAATAATCAATTAATCAGTCAGAAGAGCAATCTGAAGATCCATATTTTAGAAGTGGAAGGCTACTTGGTACGGTTCTCTTATGAAAAAAAGAAAACCACTATCTATGCAAAACTTGGGCAACGGTGAGACTGCAGTTGAGGTGGTAGAATATGATTCTATAGGTGTTCCTGTCTATGCATTTGTTTGATTTTCTCGAGCTAGGTTCAGTGTCCCCAGTGAAGGCAAAGAGAGAGCATATACTGAGCTCTTTCTAGCACTGAGGTTTTCTAGGAGTTCCTGAACAAGGAACAAGGGGGGTTACATGAAGGTGGAGAAGGGACGGTTTGGAAATTGCATGGAGGAGTGAGGATACTGCTGCCCCCGCTCCCTACCCGAGGTACATGAACTGCTATAGACTGAATTATGTCCCCCGACAAATTCCTATGTTAAAGCCCTAACCCCTAATGTGACTAAATTTGGAGATATAGTTAATTACCTCTACGAAGAGGTAATTAAGGTTAAATGATGTCCTAAGGGTGGGGTCCTGATACAATAGGATTAGTGTCCTTGTAAGAAGAGACACCAAAGAGCTCTTTCTGTTTCTCTTTCTCTCTCTCTCTCTACCATGTGAGGATACAGCAAGAAGGTAGCCATCTGCAATTCAAGGAGAGAGCTCTCACTACACCCTGACCCTGCTGGGACCCTGATCTTGGACTTTCAGTCTCCAGAACTGTAAGAAAATACGTTTCTATTGTTTAAGCCATCCAGCCTATGGTATTTTGGTATGGCAGCCTGAGCTAAAACACGGGTAAGGGAAAATGAGCCACCTCCATCAGACAGGCCTCAGCAAGGAGTGTATATCAAAGGAAGAGTAAGGTTTCGATAAAGTTAGAGAGAAGAAATTTTCTGTAAGAAGCTGGAAGTGTAGGTCAGTTTGTTTCCTGGGAAACAAACTCAAATGGACATAGTTTTCTTTATTCCACAAAGGTGCCCCACAATGCTGTTGATATGTTTACTTTGAATCTTGAAACTCCAATTTATTAAAATAGAAGTTTTAATATTTATAATGGAAACATTTTTAAAATTTCATGTTTGGAATTTTTGTATTTAAAAATCCACTAATTTATTTTTTCCACTGGTTTGTCTTATGATTTCCATATATTTTTCTAAATGACACGATATCAGAATTTCTGGCTGCATTTTCAAGTATGTAACATCCTGTAGGCATAGACTTTTTTTTTAGTTCCAATAAACGAAAAACCTAATTTCATAAAAATTTACCATATTTTGGGCTTCTGAGGGGCTCAGTTGGTTGGGCAACTGCCTTCAGCAGTTCACTCAGGTCAGGATCCTGGAGTCCCACGATCAAATCCTGCATCGGGCTTGCTGCTCGGCAGGGAGTCTGCTTCTCCCTCTGATCCTCCCCCCTCTCATGTGCTCTCTCTCTCTTTCTCTCTCATCCTCTCTCTCAAATAAATAAAATCTTTAAAAAAATTTACCATATTTTGATTTTTGTCATAGTTTTTGACATATAAGGAGGGATACTAGGGCTTTACAGACTAATTTTTATATGATAAATATCACTTATGGATCCTGCAATGATTCTATCTTCAGGTAAACTGGGAGACTTTATATTTTAGGCACTTTAACTTGTGTTTCAGTATAAGTATTCCTCTTGCTTTCTGTTTTTGCCAGCTGAGTTAAATGCATAAAAATAGAGCACATACAACAAGTAATAATATTAATATAAAAATCTAAGCCATCACAACTACTATATTAGCTATTAGTCTACTGGTAAGGGATAAATAAACTGAGTCACAAACGTGCTGCTCCGAGGTACACTAACTGCCAAGAATGCTAACTCGTTATATACTCAGTGGGTCTACAATTACGTTTAAAAGAGAAAATAATTGTGTGGATTCGTTTTTATCAAAACAGATACTGAAACAGGGGTGCCTGGGTGGCTCAGTCCCTTGAGCACCAGACTCTTGATTTCGGCTCAGGTCATGATCTCGGGGGTCATGGGATGGAGCCCCACATGGGGCTGCACACTCAACGGGGAGTCTGCTTGAGATTCTTTCCCCTCTCTCTCCCTGCCCCCTGCTCCTCTTCCTGTTTATGCACTCTCTCTTTCAAATAAATAAATAAATAAATAAATAAATAAATAAATAAATAAATCTATTAAAAAACATAAAATAAAAAAACAGATACTGAAACAGATGACACTAGTACCTTAATGCAAAACCAACCTCAAGAACAACTTTCAACTTGCTGAAGTCACAAACCAGCCTTATTCAAACAGTAACATATTTAAATTTTCATCAGCATTCCCATTATTCCTGACTTAGACATTTGTATCTCAAGATATTTTTAGGCATTAGCTTTGTCATCTTTCCTTTACCATTAGCCATGCTATACCTACGACCCTGTTCATCTTTTCATAAATAAAACAACTTCTATTGTTTTTAACCACAATTACAATAGCATAAGTTGGAGAGGGCATTCAGATTTCCTAGAGCTGGAATATGTATATGATCTCTGAGTGTGTACCAGGAATATTTTAGTCTGCTAGTGGTTTTAGAGCAAGAAATTCTCAGTGTTACACCATCCTACAATGGCCACTAATGAGCTCCATGGCTATAAAAGTATAACAAGTTCTAACAATTTTATGTGGAGATATTTTTCTCATTTAGAAGTTTGACTCTAACTATCACAATGTAAATACATCCTGTATGATAAGTCTATTTGCTCCTGAAGAGATTTAATACTTATCTGTATGCCTTGCAAATACCTTATCAAAATGAGAAGTAGAATGATGACTTTAACAATAAATCTATTTTAATGTGTTATTTTTTCACATTATATAAAATGTTGAGAAATTTAAAGACCAAATAAATATTCAAGAAAAAATCAGTTTTGACCCTGAGGAAGAACAGCAAATGGGGTAAATAAATCACATGTACAATTGTGAATTTACAAGTCTTTGATATTTTTTGAAAGTTTGAATTTATTTTTGTTATTTAGACTAAAAAAGCAAATAAAATATTAACTCAGTTGTGTATCCACAAGGAGCTCAAATGGATAAAAAAATAACTCAAAAGTTGATTTTCAATATTTTTTTCCTCAGGTCCTTATCTGGAGACTTTTTCTTGTTCCCTCTCACTGGACTATTGGTGACATAATTAGCACTAATGGCTCTTTATCAGAAACATGACTTTTTACTCCTTTTCGTTTCTGTTGCATTTTGCAGGTTCCAAGAAAGATTCTTTGGCTCTTACAAAAGGCCTGTGAAAAGCCAAGAGGGCAAAAGAGAATGTGGAGATTACAGGCAGGAGACCAGGGCCAAGTCTGTTAACAGAACATTTGTATCTGGCTGCTCTGGCTGCCCTTGGAGTGGATGTAGCTGATAAATCTTGGGTCTACTGAGCAGATGTTCCCTCTCCAGATATTTAAAAGACCACACCTCCCACTGCTCTCAAAATAAAGATGCAGAATGTCAGAAGACATGATATATAAGCTTTCATATCCCTTCCATTGCCTTTTATATATACTAGATGGCCCAGTGGTCACGCTCTTTTATCTCACTATGTCGCAGAGAACCGAAGTAAATATGGTCAAGCGTAGAACTAGCTTGACTGTTGGAATCCATTTGGTCCCTTCACACAGTCATTATAACCTGAAGGGTATTCCCTTCAGGTAAGAAAGAGCAAATACTAATCTCAATTTTAAAATTGATAATGATCTTCCAGTTAATATTATTACCACTGCAAAAAAGTATAAGGATGTATCCTTAGAGTGCCCAATTAGAGATAATGTGCTTACTTGGTGAGAATGCTTAAATGATCACCCTTCAATACATGTAAAAAAGGGTCTTCCCAATGTCAGTGTTTAATTCCTAATTGCTTTGGCACCATCAGCAGTACATTTCCAGAACATTTCATCTCCAGTTGAAATGATCTATTTCATTTTTATTCAATTGGGGAGAATTTAGCACCAATGCTTCCCACAAATATTTTTGTGAATTTCCTTATTCTGAAGTGAAAGTCCAACATTTTTAGTAATTCTAAGTAGAAATAAGAAAATTAGTCATGTTTTTTCCAAATTTATAGCTATCACATTTTCACTGGAAAGTGACATTTTATTATCCTAAGAAAACAAACTGTAGGCATTTGCCTCTATGTATTTCAAGGACATATATCCCATTTTTGGTACAGCAAAATTTTTACATTAAAGCATTAATGAAAACATCCTAAGAAACCATCTGTGCTTTCTCCGTGTTTTTTTTTTTTTTCCTTTTTCCTCTTTTAAAAAAGTGTGTTCTTAAGTAAGTACAAGAAAAAGTCAGGCTTATCATAGAAAAAGTTTAACCTGGATCATTTTGTGTATTTTATATTAAATAGAAGCACCTCTTCAAAATACATTACGTGATAATCATTTAGAAGTTCCAGGTTAAGGGGCGCCTGGGTGGCTCAGACAGTTAAGCGCTTGCCTTTGGCTCTGGTTGTGATCCCAGAGTCCTGGGATTGAGCCGCACATCGGGCTCGCTTCTCCCTCTCCCTCTGCCTGCCGCTCCCCTTGCTTGCACTCTCTCTGTCTAATAAAAAAATAAAAAATCTTAAAATAAAAAAAAAAAAGAAGTTCCAGGTTAAAACTGGCTCTAATTTTTCCAGTTCAGTTTTTTGCAACTTACTATTAAGATATGAGAACTGGCACAGTGAGGGAAGTAATTACTAACATTTCCACTGCTGCCAGGACCTTGTACTTTGTTCCATTTTTTTCGGGTGGCTGGCTCTCAGTTTAACCCTGCTGATGGAGCACGCATGCGTGATAGCCCCCTAATCGTTCCCAGACTTACTCACTTTCAGAAATATAAGTTCTCTGGCAAGGAGAAAGTCAGGAATCTGCCTTTATCCTGTGTGGGTATAGCTTTTGCTTCCTACCCATTAGCACTTTTCCTTCTATTCTCAGTTGAAGGGTAAAACTTCTAGAGAATCAATGTTTATGAAGTAGGCACAGGAAATAACATGGGCATATTGCGTTCCAAGAATTTTATGGTGATGGGAATTGGAAAAATTGTGAGTGTCTCCTGAGTGTATATATATATATATTTTTCTTCTCCTCCTGTCCTGTTTAGAGTGAAAGAGACTTGGAAAGTGGAAAATGCTAATCTCATCATAGTTCAGGATAGTTACACTTGATAAAATCCTAATAATTGACATTAACAATTAAGCTAAGAGCTGTGCGTATTAACTGGACGTCTGGCCAAATCTCAGCAAGGGGATTTTCATCCAGCACGGAAATGCCTACAGAATGGGACCAAAGGCATAACATCCTTTGGCCACTGGCAGATGGTGAACCTTGACAAAAGGTATCCATCTGAGGAGAAGAAAACAAAGCAATACTAACAACAATAAAATAACAATAAAGGGACCTATGTAATGACACAGCAGGAAAAAAAAAAAAAAAGAAACTGTCATCCCAAAAGCTGAGAAAATGATATCAGGATCCAGAAATAATAATAATAATAGAAGGAAATTATAATAGCTCTTTAGACTCATTATAGGATGCAAAACAATACAGAATCTATGATGCAGGTGTGAAAGGCACACATACAGTACAGGGTAATGTGGACATAAACAGGATACAGTGAAATGGGAGGTGGCTGAGAAAGGGAGATTGGCAGAAAAACTCTAATACAATGAAAAAATTAAATTCATATTAGACATTAAAATCTATTTAAAAATCAAATCACTGGTAAAATGTAAATGTCAATTCTTTTTTCCCAAATGCAAGAAAAATGACTAAGAGATTAAAAAGGGGGCTGAAGGAAAAAAGATGACAGACATGGAGGATAAATTATGGAAGAAGAATTTTGGGTGTTTTGAAGGAGAAGAAACCATTGGAACATGAGTAAAATCTAAAACAAACAAGCAAACAAAAATCTGAGTAAGTCAACTGTGAAATCACACTGTGCTATACATAAAATAATTGAAGAGTTCGATCCCTAGACACCGTCGGCAAAATTTTTGAATTAAATGGTTAAAGAAAATATTGAAAGAACACCCAGAAAAACCAGCTGCCTTTATATTTTCCATCTGTATTACTAAGTGCCAGAAAATCTGGTATTCGATCTATAGTGGTTTCAAAGGAAAAGACTGTAACGAAAGAATTTCTTCACTAGCGAGATTGTCTTTCATTTGTGAAGCTGACAAAAAACCATTCTCTTATAAGCAAAATGTAAAAAATATACTAATCACCTACCCATCTGGGAAACAAATGACATAAGGAAACATTTCAGATGAAACAAAAATCAGAATTAACAATTTAAGAAGGTAGAAGTAGTGATAGACATGGTAGAGACAAATTTGCATTTATTTTCCCTTCTAGGAACTATACCAAGAGGAACTTATCTGTACTATGGAAAAAGATTTAAGCATAAAGAAACACATTATAGCACAATTATAGCATAACTGTAAAAAATTCCTAAATAACAAGAGAGTATCATTCAACAAGCTAAGTTTATGATGAATTTTAATGATATGGGTTAAGTTTATGATGAAATATTTAGCAAAGAGCAAAGTATGAAATGATAAATCCATGAATTAGCAATGTGAAGAAAAAGTACATGTGACTTTCATCTGTAACATTTTTATATCTTTAAAAAGAGATCTGAAGCAAACATTAAACAAAATAACTTGAAAATATTTTGGGTAGCGGGTAGATAAGTGTTTTTTTTAAACTTCATTATATATAATTTTTCAGAACTAATTTCTTTCAAGAAAAATCATAGAGGGGCACCTGGGCGGCTCAGTTGGTTAAGCGTCTGACTCTTGATTTCGACTCAGGTCATGATCTCAGGGTGGTGAGATGGAGCTCTGCGTTGGGCTCCACACTCAGTGGGGAGTCTGCTGGAGATTCTCTCTCTCTCCCTCTGCCCCTCCCCCCACTCTTTCACACACTCTCTCTCTCTAAAATAAATAAATCTTTAAAAAAATCATAGAAATTAGATTGTAAGAAAAATTTACCAATTTGCCGCTTTGGGGCACTGATAATATGCTTCTTAACCCTCTCTTATTTTATGCTTTCCATTAGTTTTTCCATATGTTCTACAGAAAATTATCATTGCCCCAGATGAGAGAAAATCATTCACCAAGTTTCAGAAATAAGAGCTTTTCAAAAAATTCTAACACCCACCCATGAGTTAAATGAAACTTAACCTCCCTATCAATTTCCTCATTCATAAAATAAAAGGGTTAACATTTCTGCTCCCTAGAATTATGAGGATTATGTAATAAAATGTTCTGCAGCAATGTATGTCTCGAAAAAGGATATTTTCTGAATGAGTATCTTTTCTGGGAGGAGCTGATTTTGCTGGAACGAGATTAATTTGGTTTGTGGCTAAGGGACACAGCAATTGTTCTTGCAGTTGTAACTGGAGTTAAACTGCTATACGAAGTTCTCTTTAATAGGGAGTTTTGTCCATGCCCCTTAGAAGACAGGGTAAACCAACACCAATGTCATTCTGTGACTTTGGCCAAGTTAAAGAGAACTATCGAGGAAGATGCAGAAATTTTGCTGTAGGGGAGTTAGCCCCCTGGTCTGTTCAGTAGAGCGGTGCAGGGTCAAGTACAGAAAAATCCATCAAGGGAGTAGGCTGCAGGGTGTTCTAATTCACCTAAGGGGCAAGAGGTGAGATCCAGAGAAGCAACAAGTAACAATCTGTCGAGTCCCCTGACCCTGTACCTCTTCTTCCTCAACACACAGCTAAACTACGTTCCCCAGCCTTCCCTGCAGTTAGATTTGCCCTTAGGACTGAGCTCTAGCCTGTGGCATATAAATAGAAGTGATGTACACTTCAGAGTGATGTGCTTGACCTATGAAACCTTCCCGTAAATGATCCTTCACTCTCTTCTCCCTTTCACTGGCTTGATACAGATATCCATGGCAACGAGCCTGGGCTCTGCTCATTGCAGAGACAAGAGATTACCAGTTTCTCCTGAGTAGGCACTTTGGGTTTTTCATGAGCATAAAATAAACTTTTAGTGTATTTACCCACTAAAATTTTTAGTTCGTATGTTATAGTGGTTAGCATTGCTCTAAGTAATAGAGGTTTCCTCATACCAGGGAGGCAGCAAGTTGAAGATAATACCAAAATTGAGGTCCCAAAACCTGAGAGTAGAGGTCAAAAATAACAGAAGCCTTCATAAAGGCCTTCAGATTTTGAATCGAGGCAGCAGGGCAGAAGTGAGGTCCTAGTGCACAGCCTACATGGGGCAAAGATTTATTTTAATTGCCAAGCATAGATCTTATCCTCGCTGCAAATGCAGCGAAGACAGAAGCATGCCTAACTGGAAATCAAAGGAAATTTTATGTAATATTGCCATTAAATTACAAATATGTCCTATGGCCCCCATGATTTGAAACAAAACATGTTTCATCCCATGATTCCATATCTTTCCTTTAGCTGCCCTCAATTTCTCCACTCTTCTCTCCAGCCAAACCTCGGGAAAGAGGAAATTGTCCACATATACTATTTCCCATCATTTCCCAAGGAGTCTTCAATCTCTTCCAATGCAATTTCTGCTTCCACCATCCCAAAAATTCCTGCCAACGCAGCCAATGACTTTCATAAAGGCGAATCTAATGGAAGCTTTTCAGTCCTCATCAAACTGAAAGTTTTATCAGCTTTCAGTAGAATTGATGGCTTGCTTTCTACTTAAAACTATTCATTGCTTTTCCCTGAGCTCAGAATAAAATATAGGAAATTTTAGCATGACCTAGGCATCTCCATGTGAGCTGGCCATCACCTGCCCGATGTTATGCCAAAGAAATATAATGTAATGGTTTAAGCACTGGGACTCTTCCATTCACATTCTTGTTGGAATCTTAGTCTCAATTTTGACCTCTGAAGGTACTCTCTCGCTGCCTCCGTTTCCTTTATTTATAAAATGGAGAGCATCATGATGCCTAAGTTACAGATCTGTTGTGAGGGTCAAATAAGATAATGCATAAGAAGTGGTTACAACCATGTGTGGCAACAAATGAAAAGCTCTACTATTATTATTACGTTTTCATACCTTTACACCAGCAAAATATCTTCCAGCTGCACTGGATTTCTCTCTGTTCCTTGAGCCGAATTTTACTTACTTCCCCTGCCCTCACCTTGGCCTTCCAGATGCTTTCTGCCCCCTAGAATGCTTAATCCCCAATATCCCCGACTGGTTTCTTTTCATTCTTCCCTTTGGGGAGATTTTTCCTGCCTTACCTAAAATTGCTCCTCATTTTTATTTCTTAATGATGCTCCATTATTTTCCTTCATGCACATAAAACAATGTGTAATTGTCTTGAAACACATATTTACAATGATTTATTGCTTTTGTGTCTTACTGTATTACAGGCTTCACGATATTAGTAACCACGCAGGCTTTGTTCACCTTGGGCCTATCACTGTGCCTGGTGCATATCAGGTTGCCAATAAAGACGTCTGGCATGAATGGTTAAATGAATGAATGTGAGTGTTTCTTGTACAGGGCTCTAGCTTCCCCAGTGGGTGAGCAGGCCTGCCGCAAAGAAAATAAAGGGCGACAACAGGTAGAAAGTGTAGTAGACAAAGGAAACAAAGTAGTGTCTACAGAATGTGAAACATTTCATATTTAGACATGATTATTTTAGTAGTAAATTTTAGTAGTAATCAAGAGCTACTTCATCTCAGTAATACTTACGACCTTTTTATACAGCATAAAGTGTATGTATATAAGATTAAATTCACCTTAAAAGGCCACAGAATCTTTGTTAGATCTGGAAATGGTTTCGGTTTCAAATGATATAAGCTCATTGAAGGCAAATCTTAAATGGTGCCTAGGACAAGGCACTGAATAAAGTAGATGCTCGATAAATACTGATTAATTACTAAATTAGTCAATAGTTCCTTTGAAGTGTTTGGGTAGCTGTAATTGCCTATTTGATTCTAAGTGACTTGCATCCAATTCCACATTTTGATGGCAGCAATCCTGCCAAGTGAAATTGGCTGCAATCTCTGGCTAAGCTCAACTTACTTTAATATTTTTGGCTTTTCCCCAAAATATTTATAGTTTTCTTTTCACCTTCAGTGATTTACTATTCAACCATGGTTCACAGAGTTTAAAAGCATCAACCTTAGTACATATACAGTGTTGCTGTCAAAGTCTTGAACAAAATTTTCTCATTCCAAGGGTATGGCAAAGAATTTCCAAGCATAAATTAGATGCCCTCTTCTATTTCCATTTAAAGTGTTTTTTACTAAGAGCATATTATGCACCAGACATTACCTTCAGAGGTGACTTCAGTGGGGTCATGGAGAGAGGGATAAGAAATGCGTCCCCATATGACCCAAGAACCTTGTTCTTTTAGTTAGTGGTTTGCATGCTACCACTCTCGTCTAGATGCCTCTAGACTTTCTCTGTGAATTTTTGAGTCTATAGTTCTGAGAGACAGAGAAGTCCAGAGTGCTTCTGGCATGTAACATGAAAAACTAAGTAGTAGTACTATTACCATTATTGATTAAAGTGGTGTTAGAAATCCTCTCCCACAGGGTATGCATCCATCTTAAAGAGTGGACTGTTGTATGATGAAGATGCACCTCTATAGGACAAGTTCCCTGAAGTGAGAGATTACATTTCAACTATAGTAAAATACCAAGAGGTTTGGTTCTCCTAGGGCAAAAGCATGCACATTTCATTCCTCAAACAGGGCATTATGAGAATGAAGATTGTCTTTTATGTGCCTCTCTCCCCACATCTTCTTTTACAATTTTCCCTCTACCCATTTCTTCACAGAACAGGCTCCCAGGCCCCTGACACCGTTCTTACACAACAGTGTACCTTGCAGACCCTAAAAACACATCCTCCCTGTTTTCCCCACCACCTTTTAGCTCAGGGCTTTCCATTTTGTTAAATAACAATGGTGACAAATCAACCAGCTCTCTCTGTTATGAGTTCCAGTCCTAAGGGAGGAGGGAAAGAAACACAGATTCTTTATGCCCCATCTTTCTTTTGCTTGCCCAGCCCAGGATTTCTTTCATTTTCTATGAATACTAACGGCTTTAGTTTCTTCCCCCCACCATTTGTTTCATGTGCTCACAGTAGCAATTTAACCTTTTCTTTTTTTTTTATTTTAGCATCCTTAACATTCTTTATTATGTTATGTCACCATACATTATTACATCATTAGTTTTTGAAGTAGTGTTCCATGATTCATTGTTTGTGTATAACACCCAGTGCTCCATGCAATAACCTTTTCTAAAATAGATTAGAAAATTATAATTTTCTACTAAATTCTTATCAAACTCTTGTTTTGTTTTAATCTATATATTGCTTATATCTCTCCTCATTTCTATTTACCTTCTAATTAACCACATCCAATCTCTACTTATGCAATTGCTGATACCAAACTAGACTTTCAGGTGTGAATTTTGTTAAGCTGGTGAAACATCTCCATTCATTCATTCATTCATTCACTCATTCATTCATTCAATAAACATTTACTGGGCATTGGTTTGGCAGAAACTACAGTTGCTCCCAGGGAAGTCAAAATCCTTGCCCCTAGTCTTGTGAATGAAGGGGAATATACAGTATAGAGTATTAATAGTAAAGAAGAGAAAGCAAACATTGGCCTGGCTTGTGATTTGTTCCAATCCAAGCATGCAGTCAGAATATGTATTAAAACTTAAAAGAGCAGTCATAGCTATTTGGGCATTTGCAACGTCAAGTTGAGTCATATGGTGAATTGCTGTCCAATCTTGTTTGTAACACAAAGAGATGTGGGCTTTTATGTGTGTGTTTTTTTCTTTAATTTTTTATTGTTATGTTAATCACCATACATTACATCATTAGTTCTTGATGTAGTGTTCCATGATTCATTGTTTGTGCATAACACCCAGTGCTCCATGCAGAATGTGCCCTCTTTAATACCCATCACCAGACTAACCCATCCGCCCCCCTCCTCCCCTCTAGAACCCTCAGTTTGTTTTTCAGAGTCCATTGTCTCTCATGGTTCGTCTCCCCCTCCAACTTACTCCCCTTCATTCTTCCCCTCCTGCTATCTTCTTCTTTTTCTTTTTTCTTAACATATGTTGCATTATTTGTTTCAGAAGTACAGATCTGTGATTCAACAGTCTTGCACAATTCACAGCGCTCACCATAGCACATACCCTCCCCAATGTCTATCACCCAGCCACCCCATCCCTCCCACCCCCTGCCACTCCAGCAATATGTGTGTGTTTTCTTCTCAGTACTAATATACATAGAGGAGGAAGAAAAGGCAACAACTCTGAATTTTCTGTCTCACAAAGAAAAGATCCAGTATCTTACACTAACATAAAATTTTTATTTAGATTAGTGGATTTAAGTTTAGGATTCCAATCTCTATCATTGATATTCTTATGACTCAACTGAACCTTGGGTGAAAAAGAGTTCCCAAACTACCAAAGGCAGCATATGACACCTCTCCATAGAGCCCTAGAGTGAAAACAGGACACTGATCCAAAGTCTTGGTACATCTTATGCCTGGTCTCCCGCTGACAAGAACAGCGTTCTGGGAGGCACAGCACTACCTCTGATAGAAGAAACCAGGGATTCATTTTGAGGGTCAAGGCCAGCAAGCTCCTAGAAGCTATTGCAGTGCACGGTAGGAGATGATTATAAGTTGATGGTGAGTGCGCTTTTTCAGGCATGTAGAAGGGTTTTAGTACTGCAGGTGCAATTACCACTTAGCAAAGAATCAGCACCCTCGTACTGAAATTAGAACATAAAATGAGTCAGGCTGGTGGCCAAATTGCAGTCCATGGCCCTGCTGTGTTAGTGACCTATATTCACTTTCCAAACTTAGTACGAAGCTCTGTATCTGCAGCTAGCGATTTAGTGGAAGGTGGCAAGGGAGGTAATGTGTTCAAGGGAGAAACAGGAAGAATTCAGCATTATGACATCTCTTCAGATATCAAAAGGTAAGCTTAGGCTAGTGCAATCAACCTCCATCTTCAAAAGTTACTGATAGTAATGTGGAGGAGTCAGGATTACAGGATGTGGACCAAAAATTGGAACCCGTGGTAAGATGACAGGAAGGGAGGACAGAACACAGTCAGAAGCTTGAATGCCATTAAAAATGGGTAAGCAGAGTAAATGTTCAACAAAGGAAAGGGAAATGACAGGTTTTCAGAATGCTGTTTATGGATGGTATGACTTTAAGGTTTTAATGTGAGACTTAGAGTAAGGCTACGAGTTCAAGGAATTTCCACTTTCCTTAGAGTGGTCTTCATCTGAATCACCCTGTAAGTGGAAATAAGCAGAGAAATTGATTCCAAAAGAATTATAAAATGAACTTTGGTTGGAAGAAATGATTAAAGGCATATGATAAGACTTGTCGAGACCTTACATTTATGTTTCTTCTATATGACATTATGTTTTGTTTTTATTCATTTTTATTGGGGGGTGGGGGTGTGGAGGTCTTGTAATTAATGTGAACATGAGCACAAAATAAATTTAAAAAAAATAGGAAAATACTGAGATGTAAAGGTACCCAAAAGTTCACTTATGATTGGAAGCATTTTTTAAATTTCCTTACCTACTGATTTATTTATTTGAGACAGAGAGAGAGAGCGTGCGCAAGCTGGGGGGAGAGGCAGAGGGAGAGGGAGAAGGAGACTGAGCAGGGAGCCCGATGTGGGGCTTGATCCCAGGACCCTGGGATCGTGACCTGAGCCCAAGGCAGATGCTTAACTGACTGAGCCACCCAGGTGCCCCTATTTTTTTTTTCATTTTTTAGTTGAAAGAAGTTTTATTTTTTTTCTTTTTCAAGTTTTTATTTAAATTCCAGTTAGTTAACATACAGTGTAATATTAGTTTCAGGTACAGAATTTAGTGATTCATCACTTACATAAAACACCTGGTGCTCATCATAACAAGTGCCCTCCTTAATACCCATCACCCATTTATTGATAAAATTGATAAACTCCTAGCCAGACTTATGGAAAAGAAAAAAGAAGGCACCCAAATAAGTAAAACCACAAACGAAAGAGGAGAAATAACAACCAACAAACAATAATGACAAATAATTATAAGAGAATATTATATGAGAAAATTATATTATATTATAATATATATATTATAATTATATATATAATTATAATATATATAATTATAATATTATAAAAATATTATATAAGAGAAAAATTATATGCCAGCAAGTTGGACAATCTGGAAGAAATGGATAAATTCCTAGAAATATATAAACTCCCAAAACTGAAACACAAAGAAATAGAAAAAAGTTTTAGAGTACTGATTTCACCTAATTCAGAGTTTGGAGTCAGGTGATTTAATGCAATTCAATAAATATTTACTAGGCACCATTACAGATACCAGGGATGAATAGACAGCATTTTAAAAGGCATTTTTAAAAAACATCAGTCTTTTCTGGCCCTCAAAAATTAAAAACTCTTTGAAAGCAAGGGCACAGTGAGAGATGTGAGTGAAAGAATCTGTTCAGGGATTTGACAACAATTGGAATAGTTCCTTTTTATAACACATTTTTAGTGACCACGTGGGCAAGTTCTGACTCAAGAAATCTAGGCCTAATGAAGTCCACATGCACCAAGAAGGTAAAGTTTTAAGAGGTAACACATAGAAAACACTGTAAAATCCTTCAGACTTTAAGGAGCAGGGGGACTAAGGAAACATGTACCCAATTTGGCTATTAAGAAAGAAGGCAGAGTTGCAAAATTGGCCACCAAATATAGGGATCATGAAGAAGGCAAAGTCTGCAGGGAAGTGGGAGCAATACTTCCAGTTAGCTCTTTTAGGACACAAGGTGCTGACAGCTGGAAGAACCAGAAGAGTCCAGAAGCTTGAATAGCAGTGTGTGTGTGTATGTGTGTGCGTGTGTGTGTGTGTGTGTGTGTGTGTGTGTGTGTGAGAGAGAGAGAGAGAGATGCTCTTTTTATTGTTTATTTACATTTAAGGTTGAAATTTGTGTAGAGAGGTGATGGAGACCACAGAGAAGGAGATACTGGAAATAAAAATAAAAGTGCAAATAATTAGGATTTAGGTCCTGGTGGGGCAGAGATACAATGGTATCAACAGCAGAATTTAAAACATCCATGTTGTCTTGGAAGTGAAATAAATAGTCCTTTGTCAACCTGCAGGGAGAGGGTGGTCCTTCTTCAGATGGGGGTGGAGGGTGGGGGATAATGCTTACACCGCTCTTATGGAGGGGTGGGGGTGGTGGGCAATGACAGGATGGAGAGGAGTCTAAAAGGAAACAGAAATGGTAAATATAAGGGAAAACCTGGACTAGAAAGGAGTGAGTTGACGAGGTTCATGTGCAGTGATCTTCATTCTCTTGATAAAGCAGGAGGCAGGGATGTCCCAACTGAATTTCTAATTCGGGACTAAACTACAGGATCAGTTTTGATCTAACTAATCCAGGGGCACTCTAGGAGACTTTAGAGAGGAAAGCTGGTTAGATTAACACTAGATTTTGTTTTCATTATTATTTATAGCACAAATTTCTTTTTTGGTGCATTTCATAAACTACATTAGGTATTTAAGTCTCTCTCTACTTTATAATATCTTCCATGTTTCCATTATTATTTCAGAGACTGAGTCAGTATGTTAAGCAGAAAAAATATTTGAGTAACTTTTCAATAAAACCAGTGTTCAAGGTGTGGGAGAAAGGGGAAGAAGCTAACACTTATTGACTAATCTCAGTGGAAGAGATGAGCTTCTGGAGTAAATCAAAATGACCAAATTCAATTAGAAACACATTAACTTATTGTTGGAGAACACTTATTTTCAAAATAGGATACTTTAATAAATAGCATATTGTTCAACTAATCCAAACGTCAAATGGAAACATTCTATTCTTAGACACTTGCCAAGTAATAGTTCTCAAGTTTGTATTGTGGACATACAAGCAGTGATATGACAGAGTAATCTTGTTTTTGTCTTAGGGAAAATTATAAGTAGTGGCACTTCCTCTGAAATTTTCATTATCAAGTAAATATTTTAATGTTTTAGAATAGTAAACTGATCTCTGAAGTGCTTCAATTTATAGTCAATTTAAACAATTCAAACATTTATTCTTAAAATTTTTTCAGAAATAATCTGTTATCCTTATGTAATAAATGAGCAAAGAGATACTTATATAGAGTAGTTTTCTTCAGGCCATAATTATTTAAGAACAGACAAAAATCTGTAACCTTCTGTAACTCTTCCTTCATTCAGTCCTTTATTCATTTACCCATCATGCTTCTTGCTTCCATAACTACTTTGAACCTGAAGCAGCTCTCTTCCTCAAGGAAATGTCTCTTGGGGGGTTTTGTAATGGTGTTATATACTTCATTGGCTCCTTGACTAACTGAAATAGATCGTCTTCTGTATGTGGTGTTATCCTAGAATTGTGATTTGGAGGAAAGAAGGGGCCAGGTGTGGAGATAGAAAAGAAGCTGAAAAATCATAACAGCATATGCTCTCAAAATTAATGAGCATTTTTTTCAGTCTCAGATTTGTGCTGAACTTTCAAGACTTTTAAATGACATTTACTGCTTTAAGAAGAGTTTTTATAAGCTCAAAAAAACAAAAAAACAAAAAAACCCAAAACTAAACAACAACCAATGATTCACTTTTGAGGAGGAGCATCAGTTGCTTTCAGAGGCTAAGAGCTCCAACTCAGCCTAAGGCCAGTAACCTAAGGCCCCCATCTGTCCTATAGGGAATACCAGCACTCAGCTGAGAGGTGGTGGTGTGTGGTCCAGAGACAATGAACTGTATACCCGTGTTAGCTTCCCAGGGCTGCTTTGACAAAGTACCTCGCACTGGGTAACTTGCAACAGAAATTTGTTGTCTGGAATAAACAGTTCTGGAAGCTAAAAGTTTGAGATGGAGGTATTGGCAGGGTTGGTTCCTTCTGAAGGCTGTGAGGGAGGGATCTGTTCTAGTCTCTCTCCTTGGCTTGTAGATAGCGGTCTTCTTTCTGTGTCTCTTTGCAATGTCTTCTATGAGTGTCACTGTGTTCAGATTTCTTCTTTTTAAAAGGACACCAGTCGTACTGGATTAGGGCTCACCCTAATGACCTCACTCTAACTCGATTACCTCTGTAAAGACTCTATCTCCAGGGGCGCCTGGGTGGCCCAGTTGTTAAGCATCTGCCTTCGGCTCAGGTCATGATCCCAGGATCCTGGGATCGAGCCCCGCATCAGGCTCCCTGCTCAGCGGGAAGCCTGCTTCTCCCTCTCCCACTCCCTCTGCTGGTGTTCCCTTTCTCGCTGTGTCTCTGTCTGTCAAATAAATAAATAAATAAAATCTTTAAAAAAAAAAAAGACTCTATCTCCAAATAAAATCACATTCTGAGATGAGAACTTCAACATCAGAATTTGGGAAGGTGGGAGACACAATTCAACCCTTAACAACTTGATAATCCAGAAATACTATGGGTTTTTTTTTAAAGATTTTATTTATTTGAGAGACAGGGAGAAAGAGAGTATGACCGAGGGGAAGGACTGAGGGAGAGGGAGAAACAGGCTCCCAGCTGAGCAGGGAGCCCCATGTGGGGCTCAATCCCAGGACCCTGAGATCATGCCCTGAGCCAAAGGCAGACACTTAACCGACTGAGCCATGCAGGTGCCCCTCCAGAGATACTATCTTAAGGGTATTTAAAGTTACCAAAGTGGCTTGAGAGAGAACCAAAAATACTGACATAGTGTGTGTGCGTGCACTATGTGAAAGGATGATAAATCTGTATCAATCTATTATAAAGCATTTGTAAAAAAAAAAAAGAGAGAGAGAGAGGGAGAAAGAGAAATCAAGAAATGACAACACAAGCACCTTATTTGGAATTATAAAGATAGCCACAAGAAAACAGCCTGGAAGCCATTAAAAGGGACTTCTTCTGAGGTCTTGGGGCAGAGGAAGGAATCAATTATTTTCATCATAGATTCTGTTATTTTATTTTTTAAAAGTACATATACTTTGATAACGTTTAATGAAAAATTAAAGATCTAAATTCCTGACGACTATGAGACTAATTGATAGTTGTAAGAAAATAAGAACAGTCTGGGAAGACCAAGTAAAATGCCCTCACCTGATTAAGACTTGCGTGCTCTCTCTATGCAGATAGTTGTCCACTGATAGTGGAAAATGAGACATCACAGGACTAGGGGGTAAAGCTGCCTTTTTCACTGACAAAGGTAGTGGCTAGTAGGAAAGCATTGCAGACAGAGGATAAAACTGAAAATAGTTTCAGGACTAGGGGATAGAGAACGGGGCTGGGAGTATTCTAGGTTTTTTTTTCTCAGAAACATCACTCATTTGTTTTATGGTTTTGAATAAGACACTTAACCTTTCTATCTCACTGCAAATACTTTGTTATTGTCTGTAAAATGGGAGGAATACTCCTACTTTGATTTATAATTTGTTTTTTCTCAGCCATTTTATTTTTCATAGTCTTTTTTCTTAATATTTATGGATATATATTATATGTACATACTTGTGTGTATATACATGTATATAAACTTACTTTGTTGTCAGAGGTAATAAAATTTTGTTGCCATAGTGTAATAAATTCTCCTTCGAAACACTTCTAAAGATCACAAAAACTCACCCTACTTCTGACTCTCCACAGCAAAGTTCCTGTCATTGGAATTGTGAAGAAGTGAAAACCCACCACCCACTAGCAGAAATTAAACAGCAACCTATTGGCTCTGGAATATGAAGTGTCGCTTATAGAACAGTTTGCAATAACCCTGACTTTAAGTGCTAATCAATTTAAGTGAGTTTCCTATTGGCTATGGAGAAAGAAAAACAAACCAACAAACCAACAAACAAATGCGTCTCTGCACAATAAGACTCTACAAAGCCTATTCCTGCAGAGAACCCAGAAATTGAATTTGGAGAAGCTCTTTTCAAGCTGTAATGAGCCACCTGCCTCCAGCTATAAAACCCAAAGAGGAAGGACAGGAAGCATGCTGAACAGCAAGAGGCAATTTCTAGCATTGTGCAGCCGGATCATTATACAACCTTTTGTATAATGTCACCAGCCTTTTAGGGAACGTGAGGCTATGTCTTGGATTAGTTTATATCTGATCATTGCTTTAAGTGTTATCATTTACTTTTTTACGCATCGTCAACTTAAACAGGTAAAAAATGAGCGGGGCAAATTTTATTTTGTGAAACGGTCATTAAATGTTTACTAAATGTTAGTCATCATTGTAGGTGTTACAAACCAAAGGGAAGAAAAAAGGTGGAGGGGAGGGTGTGGTTACAGTAAAGCGGTCTTCAAATTGAAAGGACTCTTCAGGCAGAGGAAACCATCACAACGGATCATTGAAAAACAAAACAAAACAAAAACAGGCTCAAACACAGGATCTATTATATGGATACATGCATTGCAGATTTTATTTTGTTTTGCTCTACCTAGGAGCAGCTTTCTGGACAAAGGGCCATGAGGCTTTGGAAAGGGGAAGATAGGAAGCAGAAAGTCCTCTCCCACATTGCAAAGAAGGACCTCATCTTTTTTACTAGAACTCCACCAGTCTTTTGCTATCGTAAGGCCGTTGTTGTATTATTCAGCTTTCTGAATTCTCTCCATTCTCTGCATGGTAGCAAACTAACATGTTTCTCATTGATAAGGGGAGACACCCTTCAGTTTTTAAAAAATGTAGATAAACCTCACTAATTTGGGTTAAATAAGAAAAGAGAGCTAAAGTGATTTTTAAAAACTCAATTTTTAAGGAGTTTGATGAGTGTAAAGTATCTCATGATAAAGGTAACTTACACATTGATTCCTTTGGCCTGGAGCTACCAAGGCCCCTGAAAATCCCTACTCACCATTTTAGGGAGTAAGTTTACCTCGGGATTTTTATTGTTGTTATTTTCTTGTTTTTGTTGTTGTTTTTTTGTTTCTTCTTACCAAAGGAGTGACATGATTTGGGGTATTCATTGGGAAGATAATTCTGGCAATGATGAGGAGAAACTGAAGGTAATAAAATGCTTAGGTGATTAAATATCTAGGTAATCTTAGTTAGGTAAGTGATAATAAGCCTGATAAGAGAGCAGCAAATATAATATATATTACAGGGGGGAAAAAAAATCAACGGAACCATGCTTTATTTATAGTTTCCCTTTCTAAAGCACCAAGGCAAGCTGTGTCCTTTACACTGAAGTTGTAAAGGTTGGAGGAATAAATGAGTGCACACCCATGAAAGGAGGAAATGCTTTCATACGTGAACATGCCAGTTAAAATTTATTGGGGGGGGAGTGAGAAACAATGTGGCAATGATAAAACTACAGTCTGAAGCCTTCATGACTGTTGGTATCGGTGGTCTTGGTTCGGAGAAATGATGCACTTATTATAGAGAGAAGTTCTCATCAATTTTACAATTGTTGATTATCCTGGGTAAGACGTCAATGCCGGGATGCAGGACACAGAGTCCCTGGTATATGAAGAACAGACTGCAGAGATGTGATGTTTGAAGGATGTATGCAGTTAAAACTGCAAACAGAGAGACCCAATCATGAGATCTCCCGGGGAAGAATGTCGACAGGAGAGGAGCGAAAGGAAGAAAGGGAGGGGAAGCAGGGGCAGAAGCTCAAAGAACAATGTTTATGATGGATGAGTGTTACATGACTATCCAGTGACAGTGACGTGAACATGGTCAGCAAGTTCTTTTCTCACATATTAATTATTATGAAGAAAATCCCATTCCTCTAATAAGAAGCTACTAGATTGGTAAATCCTGTTGTTTTTTAAAGTAGGCTCCACGCCTAACATGGGGCTTGAACTCATGACCCTGAGATCAAGGGCTGCACGCTCTACCGAATGAGCCAGCCAGGTGCCCCCTCACTTGTCCTCCTGTTTTGAGTAAATAAAATATACATGTTTGAACTAATCATAAGACAACTGTTTGTGTTAAAGGTCAATGTGAGGGAAAACTTTAAGGAAGTTCCAATTATAACATGAAATGATTTTTAAAAACTAACATTTACCAAATATTCCTTTTGTAAACATCACTGAACTGTATTGATGTATGTGCTCATTCTACAAACATAGCTTACTTTCATATAGATTATGTTAAAATTTGAATCCTAAATTATTAGTAGCAATGCAGATCTTAGATTTCTCTAAAAGCCCAAATTACCTTTTTTAAAAAAGGAAGCTAAATTATTTATATATATATATATATATATATATATATATATATTTAATTGCAATACTCCCCTAAACCATATATATTTTATTAGGAGATTATTGCAATTATAGCATTCAAAATTTTATGAATTAAATGGGCACATAATGAAGAAACAAAATGATAAGCTGTATTAAGATACATAATTTTTATCATTTTATTTTTATACATATACAACGGTCAGCAATTATAAATATAAAATAGGTGGAATGGGGGGATCTTCAAGAAACTTACATATTGAAAGGTAAAATCATTTGGGAAATGCAGTCCTCCCATTAGTTAAGGCCAGCCATTACTGAATGATAGCAGACATACATGAGATCATAAATACCTATAGGAGAGCCAATCCCATTTTCTAATAAGGTACATGATAGTAATAAGGATCTATGATTTTAAAAATAACCTGGCTCTTCCATGTGATCAAATCTCCCTGCAGTTCTGAGCTCTGTTTGGTCACTACTGCTTTCTACCTTGTATCACAAGGTGTATTTTTTATCCTAAGCAGGGAAGTCTCTTCATTGATTCAACTGTCTACATAGTGCCTAGTCTGGGGACATGCACAGTGTGTGCAGAATAAGTTAAAAAGGAGGAGAAATGACAGGGAAGCTGTAGTCTCTGATTCTTTGTTCAAACAAAGCCAAGTTAAATAAGAATCTTAGAATGGTAAAGCAGAAGATTCGAGAGATTGCATGATGAACACACGTCTCCACCAACATATTTTTGCAGTCGAAATCTCAAAAAGGTAAAGAGGTTTGCTAGAGTCCCCAACCTGGTTAATGGCAAAACCAACTTGGCATGCTTTCTTTGGGTGTGTGTGCAGGGACGGTGAAGGGAGGGAGGTATTTTAGGGTTGGTGAATAAGAAGGGGAGGGGCCAGAGGGATGGAGGAGATACACGTACCTAGCACACCTTTCAAAATTAAAAAATAAAGAAAATCTAAATACTTAATTCTCTCAGTGCTTCAAGTCTTTTGATTTTAAGCTCACTAATGTTTCAACAAAATTTCATTCCTCATAGAGTAATAGTAATCCAAACAGTATTCAGCTTGTGAGATTTACAGTCCTCTTCTGCCTTTAGAATTCTAAACTGTGTAGAAAAAACCATAGTGGGACATCCAAAGTTTTCTTGAAATATAAAAGAATCAAGTCCACACCTTCTTCATCTGCCTCTCATCTCACACGCTTTTTTTGTGCCTTCTTCTGTGAGAACAGGCATTTGAGAGCATCAACCTCTCTATGACACACTGTGAATTCTCACACAGTGGAGGGGGATTGGGAGCAGGAGACAAGCAACAGGGACAAACAAGCCATTAGCGTGCAGGATCCCATTTTCAGGTAAATGACCTTGCTAATGAAGAAAACAACAATGAAATGCCAACAATGACTTAAAAAGAATCCTCCCAAAAATCCACTCTAAATTTAACTTTCTCTATAAAGCCTTCTTCAAAATTTTCTATAGCATATTAAAACACTTTAATGAATATCATATTGAGATTGAAGGAGGCCATTATAGTGAACATCCATTGTGTGGGGAATTTGCATTAACAGCTAAAAAGGCATTGGTCTCTTGCTACTTAGCAACTGCAAGTGATTTCTGGTAAAATTTTTTCCCATTTAAGATGACCTTGTTCTTTTGCTTCCTAATTTATAGTCCCGAGGGGAGGATGGTCTGAGCAAATGGTTATAAAAAAAATGCGAATTTCATGAATGCACTTATTGTCAAACTAACATTCAGAAAAAGACAAACTGTCCCCTCTCACTCTCCAGGCTGTTCAGAATGGGTGGGATTGAATTTGGGGGATTACGTGGTCTTAACAAAAATCAGACAACAATAATAATGTCTAACATTTGTGGGGGCTTAGAATGTTCCAGGCACTGTTCCAAATGTCGTACATATATTGACTCATTTACACCTTGAAACAACCCTACACGGTCAGGGATGTTATTATTACTCCCATTCTGTGTATGAGAGAAGTAAGGCAGACAGTGTATAACTTTCCCAAGGTCACACCACTACTAAGTAGAACCAGGATTAAAATGAGGCAGTTTGACTGTTCTTAACCTATAGACTACAGGTTTCTCCTACCAGACCAGGTGTAGGTTCCACTGTCCAGGCTAGCATTTGCTCCCATTTGACTGTGAGAAAGATATCAGCCCGACATTTAGCTGCTCAGTGGAATCTGTGAATCCTCAAGTCCTGAAATATTAGAGTTAAAATGTATTGTAGCTATCTGTATTCCAAGGCTCCAGTTTTGTTTTTTTTTTAAGATTTATTTATTTGAGAGAGGTGGGGAGGGGCAGGGGGGGAGGGAGAGGGAGAGAGAGACTCTCAAGCAGACTCCCCGCTGAGCATGAAGCCAGACCCCGGGCTCCATCACACGACTCTGAGATCATAACCCGAGCCAAAATCAAGAGTCTAATGCTCACTGACTGAGCCCACCCAGATGCCCCCCAAGCCTCCATCTTACAACTGAAGATCCGAAGAATGATTAGGACACTGATCCATGAAGGAAGTGAAAGGGGCACACAGAACCAGAACCTAAAGCTTTCAGTCCTTCACTGGATCTCAGGATCCCTTCAAGAGAGGGTTCCCTTGTCATGTGTCTGGAAAACTTACTTGTACTGATACAAGTAATTTCAGTAAAATTAGCTTTTATTAGCTGTTATATACTAGGCAATACGTTATGCGTTTTTATATACAATCTCTAACTTAGATTTATTATCTCACCTATTTTATAAGTGAAAAGTCTCTGATGACTTGGGTTAAATGTTATAGGATGGTTTTCTACCTCGTTTAATTCGGAGACTGATATTTTCCATTCCTCAGCAACCTGCCATAAAGGATCTTGTACTGTCCATTGAGATCCCTCTTGAAGATTGAAGGTCTTACTCTCCTAGCTACTGCCCTCAAGAATTGCTGAAACTGAATGGGGTCAGCCCATATCCAAAGAATGTATGGGCCAATTTTCCAGGCCCATTTCAGTCTCCAAGCTCCCTGTGGGGTGGTGGTGTTGACTGAGGCCAGGCTGCGACTATGTGACAGACCAACTTCCCTGTCTGTTAATCCTGTTCCCTTTATTTTTCCTCCCCCTCAGGTGTGAATCCCAAAAGCCCTCCCTAGCAACTTCCTATAGGCCAATCTCCATCTCAGAGTCTGCTTTCAGGGGAACTGGACCCGTAACATGGAACTGTGTGTTTCACTGGAATTAAGCAATCCTTACCAAGGGACAAGAACAGATTTGCTTACACGTGCAATAAACAAGAGTATCGATTTATATAAATGTGTGTTAACATATATTTATATTTTATTTATATTTTGTCTCGAATATAAACAGGGAGAGAAAAAGAGAATGATCATCAATCATCTCTCTCTCTCTGTTCCTCCATTCCTGGTCCTGAGGCAGCAGATGCTCACAACCAGAGCATCATTCCTTGGCATAGATGTGCATGTCAATGGTGTTGCCTGTGCATTGTAGATCAGAATCTGACATTGCTGGGCCTCTGTGTTTTATTCAACTGTCCTCTCAAAGGAAACTGCAAGGGCCCTAGCTCAGTTTGAACACATCATGTGAACTGTCTTCATTTCCCAGGGTTGCAGCCACAATGTACCAGACACTGGGTGGCTTAAAAAGCCAGAAGTTCATTCTCTCACAGTTCTGGAGGCCACAGCTCTGGAATCGAGGTGTCATCAAGGCCATGTTTCCTCTGTAAACTCTAGGGAAGAATCCCTGCTGTCTCTTTCACCTTCTGGTGGCTCCAAGCATTCATTGGCTGGTGTCCCCATCAGTCTGGTTTCTGCCTCTGTCTTCATATGGCCTTTTGCTCTGCGTGCCTGTACTTCTGCGTCCTCTCTTATAAGGACACCAGTCATCTGATTTAGGGCCCACTCTAAATCTAGGTTGTGTTTACTTTGAGATTTGTTTTTTTTTTTTTTTTTTTTTTGAGAGAGAGAGCACACAAGCAAGGGTGGGGGAGCAGAGGGACAGAGAGAATCTTAAGCAGGCTTCATGCCCAGCACAGAGCCCAACCCAGGGCTCGATCTCATGACCCTGAGATCATGACCTGAGCCAAAATCAAGAGTTGGACGTTTAACCAACTGAGCCACCCAGGCGCCCCCCCATTGAGAGTCTTAATTACATTTCTAAATATCCTATTTCCAAATAAGGTCACAGGTTGAGGTTCTGGGAACACATGAACTTTGGAGGACACTATTTAATTCAGCACACTAACACACAAACACACTCTTCTCCACAGTAGCTCCTCTTTATTGGCACTCAGCTCTTGTTCAGTAATCCCAGCCTTCCCATTCCCTCCCCATCTGCTTCTGTTGAGAGCATGTTCATCTTCCCGCAGGATCATCTCCTCCACTGTTGTTACATCTGAATTTGAGATTTACTTCTTATTAATTTATATGCTCCTAAGGCCCAGGTTCATGGAGCCGTATTAGTCAGGTTTCAACCAGAGAAACAGAACAAGTAGGCTAATAAAGCAGGATATAAAGAGATTTGTTTCAAGGAATTGGCTTTCATGATGATGGGGGTTGGAAAGTTTGAAATTTATAGACCAGGCCAAGAGGCTGGAAACTCTCAGGCAGGAGCTGGTACTGCAGTTCACAGGCAGAGCTTCTTCCTTGGGGAAATGTCAAGTTTGCCCTTAATGCCTTTGACTGATTGGATGAGGCCCATCCAGATTATCAAGCATAATCTCCTTTCCTTAAACTCAGCTGATTGTAGACATTGACCATATGTAAAAAATGCCTTCACAGCAATACCCAGACTGGTATTTGATTGAATAGCTGGGTACTTCAGCCTAGTCAAACTGACTGGTAAAACCACCTACCATAGGAAGGATGGTCTATCAACCTGACTTTAGAAGGCCCTATTTGGCAATATTAGAAATCAGTGGGTCTGGCTGGGAGGTTTTTATAGCTACAGTGTAAAATTATTTTACCCACTGTGAATTTTTTTAAAAATAAAAATTTTTACTATTTGAACTCTAAAATTGTGTTCTTTTACAAGAACAAATGAACATAAGCATATTCTCTAGAGGACAATCTATAAAACAGACTGAGCCCTACTGAATCTTTCTTTATCCCAATGAAGGTTAAACTTACCCAAGATCTCCGAATGATGAATTGGAGAGCCTGGATTTGAGCTCACACTTGCCTTATGGCAGATGACCCAGACTGATGGGGCCACCAGCCAATGAATACCTTATATAACTTTACTTAGCCAAGTAAGTAGAAAGGCCAGAGCTAAATCTCAGAGTTCTTGACCGTTCAGTGTTAGTTCTTTTTTACTGGACTCATGAAGTTCCATGACCATGACATCGATGCAAAATGGCACAGTGCCTCACCAAAGGGAGAAGAGACAACACAATCTCAAAGTTATTTTTAGCTGCAAAGTGCTGTATTTTATTTGAAGCCTCAAATTCTTCAAATCTAGGCCAAAGCAAATCTATTTCGGTTTACACAGGCTGGTGTGTCTTGTGTGATAACAGCTAATGGCAGGAGGAAAGAATTATGTTCTATATGAAAATCCATTCATGTACCCAGTTTACATGAACTAAAAATTAGTCGTCTTATGACTGGTAAATATTTACAGGCATTATTCAATACTAGGCTCAACCTTCTTTTATAAGAAAGCTTCATTCTAAGAAAATTTTCTTAGGAGTCAAGTTAAACTATGTCTTAGAAACCAAAACACCATGTCATCATGACTCAGGTCCTTAATATCTCTAGATGTGTATGCTTTTTTATTTGACATTAAAAAAATGTTGAAATACTTCAACAGGCTTGCACAAAAAAAAAAAAACTTATTAACAGATTTCAGCCTACTGTAATGGATCTTTCATGGTCAGGTAGCTTTGTGAAGCAAACTGAAGTCGACTCTTGTCAGCTTAGACATTTTCATAATTCTTATTTTGTGCCCACTGTTCCCTGTTAATCTCCATAGTTCTAAAATCTGACAGCAGTTACCTGAATAATCATGTTAATTATTATCACAAGGAATATTGCTTACAATTTAGTGTTACTGCTTTGCTCTACAATTTTCTATGAAGCCAATGGGATTTTAAATGATCAGCAGGAATGCATTATAGAATTTAGAAGTTCTCCCAGATTTCCTTCTGTTCTCCTTTAGTCTGCAAGAACTTAACTAATTTTCATATTTGAAATTGGTCTCCATTGGTAAACAGTCACGTATGTCTACGAATATTTAATAGCATTTGCCTTCCTGACGTACTTCAGCATTGCATTCAGTCCTGTTTTCTCCTAGAGGTGCAAATCCCTACCTTGCAAAGTGCTGATTTCAGCTGTGCCGCCACCACAGGGTAATCGTGAATAGAAATGTGTATGAACATTATAACTGGGTGTGACAAATTCAAAGGGAAAGCTTCAAGCTTATCTGAGTGAACAGTATCAGTAAGGACAATGTATGTTTTTATATAAGTTCATTTGAATCATAAGGGATTCAGTGAAGTTATAGACTGAACTGTGTTCTTCCCAAATTCATAGATTTAAGCCATAATCCCCAATGTGACTGTATTTGGAGAAAGGACTTCTAAAGATACAGTTAAGATTAAAGGAGATCATATGGATGGACCCTAATCCAATCTGACGGGGTCCTTATAATTACAGAAAGAGACACCAGGAATGTGCATACACAGAGAAAAGGCCACGGGGGGACAGTGAGAAGGCCGTCATCCACAAGCCAAGGAGAGAGGCCTCAGGAGAAACCAACCCGACTTGCACCTTCACCTTGGACTTCCAGCCTCAAGAACTATGGGGAAAGAAGCCTAAGGGCTTTCTCTGATCACCAAAGCTGCTCTGGCTGTGTGTGCAGCAGGCCAGGAGTGTCAGAGATTAAGTTCCCGTCATCCTTAATCATAATCTGTAGTTTCAGGCACTTTTTGTTGGCTTCTTTCCATTCTCTCTCACCCCGCCTTTCTCACCTACTGGTGTTCCCCAGGACCACCTCTCAGACAAACTGCTTGCACTGAATACTTGCCTCATTGTCACAGTCTAGGGGAACCTGAACTAAGAGAGCCACTAAGAGCTACTGTGAGGATTCAGTAAAGTTCTATATGCATTAAGGAGGGCACATGATACAATGAGCACTTAGGTGCAATGGATGAATAACTGAACTCTACATCTGAAACTAATGATACACTCTATGTTAACTAATTGAATTTAAATAAATTTAAGTTTAAAATAAAAAAAGAAAGAACATCAGGACTTGATGCTTAATAGTAGCAGTTCAATAAATGCTGATTATTTTAGTAATGTGGACCCCCAGCCCTTTTGAGCTGACTTGGACTCTTTTTGCTCCTCTAGCCTAAATTGTTTCCCTTTTTTTTTTTTTTTTAAACTTTCTTTTAAATAGAGAGAGTGTGTGAGCAAGTGAGGGG
This sequence comes from Callorhinus ursinus, assembly GCF_003265705.2. NCBI lineage: Eukaryota > Metazoa > Chordata > Mammalia > Carnivora > Otariidae > Callorhinus > Callorhinus ursinus. Next base: position 14,620,158 of record NW_027397073.1, on the reverse strand, counting down.
AAGAGCAGAGGAGAAGGTAAAGAGAATCTGAAGCAGACTCTATGCTCAGCGCAAAGCCTGACCTGGAGCTTGATCCCACAAACCATGAGATCATGACCTGGGCCGAAACCAAGAGTTGTATGCTTAACGGATTGAACCACCCAGGTGCCCCTCCCTCTAGTATAAATTCTATACTAAATTCAGGACTTATTTTTTTATTTTTTTTTAATTAACACATAATGTATTATTTGTTTCAGGGGTACAGCTCTGTACTTACTAAAGTACAGTCTTACTAAATTCAGAACTTATTAAGCATCTCTCTTTCCCCTGCCTATATCTTAATAACAGCCTTCAAGGATTCACCACTGTAACTGGGAGAAGAGCACAAAATGATGAATCAAGGAGTAAAAATGTGTCAAGGGACTCCCTGTGAAATTCTGCACATGTTCTGATGGAACATGCCAGAGTGGCTCATGCTGACACCTTCCCATAGCCTGAGAGGTTGTTCCAGTTCATTAGCTTGACAGGTTCCTTTTTCACTAACTCAGAGTCAGAAATGCTATGTAGTTGGGCTGGGGGGTTCTGGGAACAGTATCCATCTGCATCAGAAAGCCTTAACATGTGAAAAAGAAATTACGATTATCCATAATGATTTGGCTAGTTGATTGGTGGTATACAAAACCACAGAGCAGAGAGTCCAGACCCTGGACCCTGTTACAAATTGGGTCAGTCTTGGCCAAGTCATTGAATTTCCTCTGTAGCTCAGATTACTCATGTGGACATCGATGGGTACATTTAGGTTGTTTCAGACTTTTTTCAAAGCCTTAAAAAGCTTACGATTTTTTGGGTCAATGAATGAATTTCCATGATACATTAACCTGCATGTAAAAAGACCTGGCCCAGAGCTGGAGTGTGAGAAAACTATGAAGAAAACCTGAAGTGCTAACTTGCAAATTTGGGAAGTTCGGTTTTTAAAGAACTCACACAACCAGAAAGTGCACAGGATTTGACATGAGCAGAATATTCTAGATTAGCATACGTACCATCGGAAATGATGTCTTTAAGAGGCAGATAGTGCAGTTCAAGAGTGCAGCCTGAACCATCTGCTCGAGCAGTGAGTCACTCGAAAAGAGCCCCAAGGGGCACCTGGGTGGCTCAGTCGTTAAGCGGTTGCCTTCGGCTCAGGTCATGATCCCAGTGTCCTAGGATCAAGCCCCGCATCCGGCTCCCTGCTCAATGGGAAGCCTGCTTCTCCCTCTCCCACTCTCCCTGCTTGTGTTCCTTCTCTCACTGTGTGTCTCTCTCTGTCAAATAAATGGATAAAGTCTTAAGAAAAAGAAAAAGAAAAGAGCCCCAAGAGCTGTAGACAAGAGGTGCTATACGCAATGGTACAAAATATGATATGTTGTATGGATTATTTGACCAAAAATCAATAGGCTGCTCTTTTTCAGGCTTGTGCATGGAAATACAAAAAGTGAAACTGACTAGAAATCAAACTGAAACTGACTTGCCTATTTCTGTTGACCTAGAGAATTAAAGAACAGAATTGACCCAAGAGCATGTAAAATGAGAAGTAAATGGGTTTTTAAAGATTTTTTTTTCCCCCAGCATTTGAAAACGCAACATGTGTCTTTTCGTATGTGTTCCCTTCACCTGGTGCGGAATTACTAGGTGCTTTTTCTAATCTTGCAACCTTGAAACCTTAGAGCTGGTTATGCCAACTCCGCGGCCTTCAGGGAATATATGTACATAAGACAAAAAGAAGGAGTCATTTCATCAAAGGGAGAATGCACACACCCTCCCTCAACAACAACAACAACAACAAAAATCCTGGCACTTTGTGCCCGCACCTGGTTTTTTGTCCTCCGCTTTAGCATATTCTACCTGTTTTCCCTCAACCTTTCCATCCAGATGTATTCAGACACCAAAGCTTGTTGCTTCTCACTTCTTGTCTCTTTTTGCATCCTTTCCTTCCTATTTTATGGCAGTAATCAAGCCTCGCCTTAATTAAGCCCACATCCCTCAGACTTCCAAATATTCTCATAAGTGGAATTTTGTTTGTACTAATTTTCCTTCTTTGAGCCATCCAAGAATGCATCATCGATTTAATGTTTAAATAACCTTTCAGTCATAGGCGTCTACTCAAAAAGTGTGCTGAAGCTCCCCATCTCCAACAGCCGGAAGCGCAGACTTGTTACTAGAATGTTAAGGTCAGTTTGTAACCAGGAAGTAAATTACCCTTCCAACTACCTCCCCACCAATTAAACTGGTCTTTCTTTTGGGAACATCGAGCTTGTCATCACCGCAGTTGGGCTTATATTATTGGACTCTGTTTATAATGCTCTTTTAGTCCCCCTATTTACTTGGCTCTCCCTGGCCTCCTAATGCCCAACTCACAGAAGGTAGCTTCTTCCAATAGGTTTCCCTTTCTCCTACAGCTCGAAGTGAATGCTCCCTTATGTGAGATTCATTTAAATCTGCTGTGAACAGATCACGGCAATTTCAGACAGAGCAAAGACAAATCGAAGCTTACACGTCCTCCTTCGACAAACAGTTGCAGTACCCAGCAGTCTCATTCAGAAATTCACCCAATTAATGCCGAATATTTCCCTCAGTCAATACATTGTTAACTTAATTCCTTTCTAATTGAACTTCCTCTGTTCCAATACCAGCACATTAGGAGCTATGATCATTCTGCCTCTGCCAAATGCTTCTGGTACAGGGCTGTCCAGAGCCCTGCTATCCCTAAGTACAACATCACTAACAATGTCTCCTCCTGCCTAGCCCATAGCAGTGTGTTCTAAAATATCATGTCACATCTCTGAATGATCAATATGATAATTTACTGGAAATTATCCATTGAACTAAAGAAAATGAATACTCCTGTGCACAACACACTCCGCGTTCATCAATACTCTGTGTGACTAATGCCTGATTCCTCAAGTCACATAGTTTCTCCCGTCTCCCCTTTGGTGCCTACAACTCGCAATTTTTTTTTTAAAGATTTTTATTTATTTATTGAGAGAGAGAGAATGGTAGAGAGAGAGCATGAGAGGGAAGAAGGTCAGAGGGAGAAGCAGACTCCCCGCTGAGCGGGGAGCCCGATGCGGGACTCGATCCTGAGACTCCAGGATCGTGACCTGAGCCAAAGGCAGTCGCTTAACCAACTGAGCCACCCAGGCACCCACAACTCGCAATTTTTTATATATCTCTTTCTCACCCTCTCTCTTCCCCCCCTCCTTCATAACATTCTAAGTTTCAGGACCTGAATAAAGGTGGTGCCATGAAAAAATGCAAAGAGTGAGTTCAAAAGTTGGGTTTTCCTCTCTACTAAGCCAGACTTGAAACCTCAGACTCAGGACTTTTGACTCTTGGTTCTTGACTGTGCAATCTGATCAGCTTCCCTTGCTTCTTCATTTCCTTGCAAAGACTTATTTGGCAATGGCACTTCTTCCACAGAGTGGGGCTGGTGGTGGGGACAGGGGTGGGGAAGGGGTAAGCAAGGGAGAGGGAGAAAGGAAGACCATCTGTTCCTCTGCATGTTCTCCTGGTTTTCTTTCCTTCATTTGGCACTTGGATTAGGTCTTTATACCTGGAAGTAGCAGGAAGATAATTATTCTAGCTGAACAGGGGTGTGAAGATCGAATCAAAGGTAGATCTGTTGTGGCTTACAGTTAGCATTCCCCCCCACCACCACCACCACCGGGCACTGACTTGTGGCCCAAAGAAATTAAGTATGGGTACTTGATCATACCTCAGAGAAGAAAAGGTATTTAAATTAATTGTTGAAGAAGTGCTGCAGACCTCTCAACAGAATAACAAGTGTACTTGTAGAAAAATAAATAACCCATGTAATTTACTGATAATATCCATCACATATGATGGCATTATATAATCTCTGTATAGGCAACTTTGGGATCATGACAAATTTTCAAGTCACAAGATATATTGATGAAGCACAGCTAAATGGTTTTTTAAGATTATTATAATTATATTAAAGATTTTTATAATCAAATTATAAAACACATAATAAAAATAGATGGTTCCAGTCCTATGACAAATAACAAATATTTTGTATTGCTATATTATTGAAATACATGACATTGTTTTAAAAGAAAAAACATTCTACAAATTATAAGGCATCTGCATCTAAAATCACTAAAAATTGCAGTTTGATTATCTAAAGAAATCAAGTACAAATGATAAAATGAATATACTTGTATTTAATTGGAATATTGTGAAGGTTGATGAAATCAAACAACCTTGAAGTGATGTAGGTGATGGTTAATATACCACGTTGAATTTTTGGATTAATATTAAAAGAAAACGACCTGATTCATTTCTGTTTATTCCAATATTCAAACCAAGTGAAACTCCTGGGAATTATTAGGGAGACAAATTAAAACAACAGATGGACTTGCAGTTGCCTGCATAAGAATGTCTTTTCACAAAGCCTCCTGACAATTTCAGAGATTCTTCGGTGTTCTATTTAATTTCAAATAAAGAACACTACATTTTCCCCTCTTTCCAGGCTGTCAATCTCTGAAGGTCCCAAAGAAGATGATTTGAAAACATCATGAAAGTATTTTCTTGGGCCTTTTGTAACACATATCTTGTAAGACAGGTGTAAGACTCACTATTTTTTGATGATAGAAGAAGAAAATGTAAGCAGTTTCTATCAAAGAATGAATCTTCAGTTAGGGTATTATATGGGAAGAATTATTTTTATAGACTACAATTTTGACATGGATTTTTAAAGAAAAATACCCAATTTCCTATTGTATTTTTATTTCACATAATTAAAAGATTTTATCTTATTTTATGGATCACTGAGTTAAATCAGTCAAATGGTGGCTGTGGTAGCATTTGCCTCTGTAAAAGTTTTGCCCTCGGGAATTGAGTTCATAAGATAGGTAATTTTGTTCTGCATTGTTATTTAAGATGTTTTGATAAATAAATATTTAGGGCACTCACTAACCTAATTTTTAAAAGAAATTTTTTTTTTCAATTTTGATAAAAGATTCATGCAGGCAAATATATCATGGTGGTCTCTAGTGGGGAAAGCTATCTAATTTCAAAGCATTTAATTGTACTGATAGCACTAAAAAATGCCTGTAAAGATGGCTATATGCTAATAAAGTAAATTCTCACAATGAGCACTAGGGATTTCTGCTTCTGGCAGTTGCAGAGTGGCATTTTGCCGACCAACTCTCCTTCTGAGAACAACTAGAAAGGTTGTTTTTTTATTTTTAATCTATCTGAAAGCATCAGAGATGTAAAAGGGAGTTTAGGGGCTCACAATCCCAGAAAGAATGAAAGTACTCAAAGAAATGAGCCCATCATTTGCCACTTTTCTCTTTGGGGCACTTGTTCATTCTCTAGAGGTGACAGAGGTTGAGAAGCTGGGCAGAGCTTCTGGCACTGTTATGTGACTGGGAGCAAGCAAAAACGTGAATGTATGTCTCACACAGATGCAGAGACTCTGGTAAATACTCTGGACTCTCCGTTAGAATTAATGGAAGACTGTACCCTAATAGGGTGCATAAACAAGTGGATCAGTTCTCACTGAGACTAAAATCCAGTCAGAAATCACACCAATTCTCAATTGGATTAAGGGGATCTGTCCCTAGCTTAAATGTAACATCATTATCACTAAATGTTTTCATAAATTATCTGGAGCATTCAGTAAAAATTTACAATGTATTCCATAAGACAAAATAACAGAATGAACATAAAAAAGAGAAGGAAAAAACATAGTAGGCACAAACACACACAAAATATATATATATCCAAGTTATTAGACATGGCCTTTAAAATAACTATTATTAATCTGCTAAAATATAGATAACACGATGGGGACTTTTCCCCATAAAGTGGAAACAATAACCTAAATGAAGAATTAATAGATGGGTTTAACAGTGGATTAGATCTATTATAAGAAAGGATTAGTGAACTGAAAGATAATTCAATAGAAATTATAAATGAGACACGGAGGGGGAAAAGTTTGAAATGTAAAGGCTACAGTAAAAAGATCTAAAATGTGTATAACTGGAGTCAGGGAAGAAGAAGTAAAGAGAATGTAGCAGAAGCAATATTTGAAGATATACTGAGTGGGAAACTTATGATGCTGATGGAAGTTAGAAATCCAAAGAGCTAAGAAGTTGTATATATGGAATCATACAAAGTACCAGAACTAATATATTTGTTAGAAATCAAGAGAGTGATTACTTTGGGAGAATACAAACTAGAATAGAGCATTGAGGGATGCTTATGGTTTGGGCAATATATATATTTTTTGATTGGGGTCTTTGATCTATATACACAGGTGTATTTAGTTTGTGAAAATTCATGTGCTGCACAGCAAAGATATATACCATTTTCTCTATGTGTCTTATACTTCAATTAAAAGTTTAAAAAATGTTTAATAATAATAATAATAATAATGCTATACAAATTCCCAAGCAGGAACAATACAATGAAAACCTCCCCTAAGCACAGCATACTAAAATCTCTGAAAACAAAACTCAATCATATGCTACTTCCAAGACACACATCTTTAATAAAAGGACAAAGGTTTAAAAAAAATACAGATCGGGACAATTTTCACCAAAACAAAGCATAAATAACTATACTGGTATCATACAAAGTAGACTTCAAGGCATAAAAAGCATCACTATACAAAAAGAGGGACCTTTCATAATGATAAATCAATCCACTAAGAATCTGTAACACTTCTAAATTGGTATGCAATTCAAAAAGTAGATTCACCTTATGGAAAGAGATATTTTAACAATCTCTATAGCTGATAAAATAAGCAAACCAAAAAATAAGTCAGACTATAGGAAATCTGAACAACACATTTATAAATCCAGCCTGAATGTCAATTTTGACATATGTCAAACAAGACAAAGAACACATATTATTTTCAAGTACTCACAGAACCTACTAAAACTGACCTAGTCATTTTATAAATGAAGAAGCTGAACCTAGTATCTCTGACAGTAAGAGAAATGAAGCAATTGGCTCAAGGTTATAATTATAGTATTATAGCTTTTTTCAGAACATATATATGGAATCTGGTCCTCAGTACTACAGCCTCCTCAACTGAAATGAGCAAGACCAAAAGTATATTCTAATAAATGCTTTGCAACTGATCTTCTGGCTGCCTAGATAAGAAGCAGCTGCTATGAAGATTATGCTATAAACATAAAGAAAAGACTCTAGGGAGTATCACTTTCTACTCTAACTAGTGGTAGAATTGTGTCAGATTGTAGGCAGATTGTGTCATAAGTACATTGAGAGGGGCTTTCAATTTATATTTGACAACACAATCAGGGGATAGGGATTCCAAACAGAGCTTACAATAAGCAACTGTAATTTGCTCCTGCTCACTCCAGTATAATATACATGGTGAGCATGAATCTCCTAAACCTTAAACCTCAAGCTGCTATAATCAGGTGAAACTTGACAGTAACTAGGAGATCTATAGAGAGTTTGCTGAGTATTTATTGGACAACTGTACCTCTCCACTCTAAATTTCTGTGCAAATAGAAACAGACATAGAACACAGTATACATTTTTGGTAAAATACAAAGCATTAACATTAGCTACAGCTCGGAGTAATGTTGAAACTTACATGCAATTGGTCATTAGCTACCATTTATTTGGCACTCACTATGAGCCAGGCACCATGCTAGGTAATTTACATATATTACATTTAATCTTCACAAGAAAATTTCAAGGTGGTGTGATTCTCCCTTTTTAACTGATGAAGAACCTAGAATTCTGAGGGTCTAAGTAATTTACCCAACATCAACAAACTGAGTTGGGTTCATATCGTATCTATCTTGAATGTCTACTCCCTCTGTATCCTACACGGTAATCTGATACAGAAAAGTAATTATTCCAGGGGACACTACTGTGAAAATAGAGAAGAGTGTGGATTACAGAAGAGCAACAACAGATAACACAGAACCAGGGTATCAATAAAAGAAAAGCCAAACAAAACCAGAGCAGACATGGGGCTGTGAGGATTGGAACATTAGTCAGAGAAACACACCTGCAATGTTCATAGTTTAAACTGAATGTATGTGTATGTGTGGGGGAGAGGGGTTTGATGGGTGATGTGTGATATGTATGTGAAAAAGACTGTGTATCTTTTAAAATTAACTATTTGGTAAACTATTTTGTTTATTTCATGGTACAATTAAAGTTGTTTTCAATTAATTCTTTTATTAACCAACCCCCCCCCTAAGTCAGTGATCCTCAAACTTTAGCATGCATCAGAGTCATCTGGGGGGCTTGGTACACACAAATTACTGGGTCCCCCTACTGAGTTTCTGATAGAGTATGTCTGGGTGATATTCAAATTTTTTTATTCCCAATAAATTTCTAGGTGTTTGTTGATGATGCTGGTCCAGGGGCCACATTTTGAGAACACTGCTTGAGATAACTCCTGTAGGACAAATTGAAATTTCCAGGTAGAGATAAACAAAAAGCCAATGGTTAATAAAACTAAGATCTGATATTTGCTGAGCAAGTTTTCTAGGCACTATGCTGAACACTTTACATTGTACTCACCCTGCACAATAATCCTTTGAGGTAGATACGGTAGGTACTGCTGATTTCTCACCTTACAGATGAGAAAACAGAGGTTGGAAAAAGCCAGGACACTTATCCACGGCCACACTGCTAAAACCATTTGAATTCAGCTAATCGAAAGTCCCAAACCTATGTTTTCATGGTTCTCAAATATTAGGGTGAAAAACAGATTATCCAAGGAATTTTAGAAAAATCCAGATTCCTGGGTTCCATATTCAGAGATTCTGACTCAACATCTCTATCATGAAACTTAGGAGCCTGCAATTCTAACTAGCAACACATCTGTAGACATTGAATTAAGAAAAAAAAAAAAAAAATTTGGTCCCAGAGCAGACAGGCCAGGAAAGTAGCAGAATTCATTATATTGTGTTGTAAAGGTTTATTCTCATCTGTGGGCATTGTACAGACTCCACAGAACATTTTCATTCACGTAGAGTATTAAATCCAGTTAGAATTTAAGCTTATTGTTTTATCATCAGTTCAGCAAGCCCATCAACACTGAACATGTGTGGGCCATTATCAGAAGTTCACACCGATCACACGCATCTTCTACTTTGGTCAATTTCCTGGTCTGGCTTACAGTGGTTCCCAACACTGAGGAGCATCAGAGTCCCACAAGCGTGAGGTCGGTGAGTGCTGTCTGTGTGGTTTTGAGCTGTAGAGATTCTAATTCAGTAGGACTGGAGTGAGGTTCAAATGGCAATATTAGTGAAAACACTCTGGGCGACTCACATCATCAGCCAGGTATGGAAACGACTATTCCAGATCATTTTCTGATTAGTTACTTCCAATTGTAAAGAGCTGAATTACAGAGAGCAAACTGTGCCTTTTGCGGTTGTATGTATTCTGCTCGGGCCTTTTACTCTGTTGCCTCAAGGAGTCACAGCTGGTGGTCCTGTCAGTCATATCAACACAGCGAAGACTAGATTGAGAGACAGGAGGGAGAGAGAGGAGCAGCAGAGGGGATCTCGCTCCACTGACCCCTGAGTCTGGTGCTCAGTTGGAAGAGTCACAAGTTGTTACTTCACTGATTTTCTCAGGCAGTCAAATAATTTCAAGTAGGAAATCCACCCAAACAGTTTGTGTAAGTAGTAGTAGCAAGAGGGTGAAGACAGTTGTTGGAGCTGATAAAAGGCCATCCATTCATTCACTTAATATGTGCTGCAGACCTACTAAGTGCCAGGCACTGTTCCCAGCACTGGTGACCCTGCAGGAATCCAGAAGACAACGTCCCTACTGTCGTGGTAGCTTAAACTGATTAGTGGGGTTGGAAAGTAAATAGGTAGGGAAATGAATGATCATGTTTCTGATAGTGCTAAGCATGACACTGAAAATAAAACAGAACAATCTGGAAGCAAGTGACCAGGGATGAGATGGCACTACTTCAAGGCAGTGATGGGAAAACACTAGGATGAGGTGTCATTTGAGCCAAATCTTAAATGACGAAAAGCAATTAGCCATGTGAAGAAAAATAATGAGAGAGAGTTAAAAGAACATATATAACATTTCTGAGACCTGAACAGCCTGGAGCATCCCAAAACAGAAGAATGAATAGGTCAAAAAGTAAGGAAGAGCCAGATGATGGAGAGTTCTGGCAGTTGACATGGGTCGCTACTGTACATGAAGACTTGAATAAATATAAAGGAAAATAATATTCCTAGATAGGAGGGCTAAGAACCATACAGATGAAAACTTTCCCCAAGAAATAAAAAGAAATTATTTGTAACTTGATAAAATGACTCTAAAATTGATAATGGAAAAGTAAGCAAAAAACAAAAGGAAGATCAGTGATAGAGAATTAGCCCTTCTGTGTTTTAAAATATAAAGCCCCAATAATTTAAAAAGCGTGGTATGGGAACATGAGTCATTTTCCTTTCTTTTTCTTTTTTTTTATGAGTCATTTTTCATACATCACATTGAGCTATCAATGAAGGAGCATAAGAAGTCAAAAAATAGATGCAAATAGATATAGAGCTTTAGAATATGATAAAGATGGCACTTCAGATCATCAGGGAACACATGTATATCGATAAATTGTGGTGGGACAACTGGATAACCATCTGGAAAACAAAATAAAGTTAGGTCCATACCTCATCCATAGTCTGGGTTAGATTAATTTCAAAAGAAAAACATGTATATATTAATATGGAAATGCAAAATGTTACAGCTACTTCAGAAAAAAGTTTGGCAGTCTCTCATAAAGATAAATATACACTTACCATATGACCCAGCTATTCTATTCTTGTTCTCAGGAGAAATTAAAACATATGTCCACACACACAAAAACATGGATTTTATATAGGCTTATTATATATAACCAAAAAATAGAAACCACCAAAATATCCTTCAAGTGGTCAATGGATAAGCAAACTATATTGTGGCCATATCATGGAACACTACTCAACAATTGTGGTATGTACATCAGTAGAATATTATACAACTGGGGCACCTAGGTGGCTCAATTGGTTAAGCACTTGACTCTTGGTTTCGGCTCAGGTCATGATCTCGAGTCATGGGATCAAGCCCTACGTTGAGCTCTGTGCTCAGGGTGGAGTCTGCTTGAGATTCTTGCCCCTTCATCTCCTCCCTTTGTTTCCCCCCCTGTGCTCTCTCTCTCTCTCTCTAAAATAAATAAATTAAAAGAATCTTTTTAAAAAAAAGAATATTAACTGTTAAAAATAAATAAATGATAATTATAAGTATCAAACTGCACAAATATCACACATATGTGATAAATATAAGTATCACATATATAAAATTAAGCAAAAAAGTTAACTGTAGTATAATACATAAATAAATGATGTCTATAAATATTAAAATATGAATTTCAACCACATACATTTTTACAGATATATGCATATGTTTTTAAGGATATATACACAGAGGCCTAAAGAGATGCATAGGCTTGATAAACATCAAGCTCAGGTTGGTGGATATCTCCAGTGTGTAAGGAAAATAATGGAATTGGGGTAGGGTACCTGGGGAGATGGGACTCTATCGGTAATATTGTTTAAGGTGGGTGGGTGGTGGGTACATGAATGTTTGTTATATTACCCTTTATATTTTTTATAACTACTATTGTTTACTGATGGATTCATTCACTTACTAAGTAAATGCTAGGAAGCTGAAGATGAATGAGATGGATGTCTTACCATGAAAAGATTCAAAGTGTAGTTGGAAATCAAGTCATGTGAATACAATAGAAGTAATGGCAGTAGCAGCAACCACCACCAAGTCACCGTGCAGTGTAAGGAGTGCTATCATAGAGGCATATATCAGATTTGTGCAAAAGCATAAAGAAGAGATTGAGTTCATCTGTCTATAAGAGAGAGAAGTCTTTAAGAGAGAACTAGAAATTGGGTAGGAACTCACTCCACAGTGAAAGGAGAAAGTCATTTCAGGAAGAATATTAGATGCAGAAGCCTGTAGTCGTGAAAAACCCTAGCACTTTGAAGGAAATGTGGCTAGTTTTCCCAGCAGCCAGCACAATATCTTTTACCTGGAACCCATGACTGAGTGAATACATGCACGAACAAAGCTAAGCTTTGGGCAAATTTTTGGTAATAGTCTAAGTCAGTAACTTACCACGTGATTTGCTAGCTATGAGCTGGGAACCAGTCTAGTTCACTTGTCAGCTTAGCTTTTGAGAAAGCCCATAACAAATTATTTTCGTTGCCTAAGAAATCTATTAATAAAATCCTTACTTATGCATGTTTTGTTGAAAATTAAAATATAGGTCCATAATCTTAAGTCTAAAAAATTTTTTTCATGAAATTAATAGAAAATAAGTAGTTTAAATATCATAAATATTAAGTTAATTTATTTGGCACCATCATTTTAAATCATCAGCAATTATAAGTTTAATAATTAGCATGATATTACAGTAAAAGGTAACTAATACTGTAAAAATAATTTCTTTTTGGAGTAACTAAATTAAAAATATTAACATATAGATAGAGCTTTTTTTTCCCCTTTTTAATAAGCAGGCTCCATTCCCAGCATGGAGCCCAGTGCGGGTCTTCTTGAATTCAACCCTGAAGTCAAGACCTGAGCTGAAATAAAAAGTCGGACGCTTTACCAACTGAGACGCTTGGGTGCCCCTGTATACAGAGCTTTTAAAAAAATTTTTCATTTTACAAATCTGGGTAGGAATAGACAGGGGGAAATGCTAGAATTTGTCAAATGCCCTGAAGGCATTTGTTTTGTTTTGTTTATAAAATAAACATTTTTTAAAAAGTAAAAGGCATCTAACATAATATCAAAAAAAAATCTAAAAAAAAGTAAAAGGCATCTAAATGTTATAGGAATAATAAAATTAAAATATACTATATTACATTTATTTTTAAAGTCTCCTGAATGGACTCAGTTAAGATGGATTAAGGGTTTTGGCCAGCAGCTTCAGAGAATATTTTCATAGAGCCAGTCCTTGTAGCATTTCACCTCTGTTGAAACTGCTAAGGTGAACCTTTGAATTTACTAGCTTTATTCTTTTTTTTTTTAGCTTTTCTTTAAATCATGTTCTGTTAATCACCATACGTTACACCATTAGTTTTTGATGTAGTGTTCCATGATTCATTGTTTGCATATAACACCCAGTGCTCCATGCAGTACGTGCCCTCTTTAATGCCCATCACCAGGCTAGCCCATCCCCCCATGCCCCTCCCCTCTAGAACCCTCAGATTGTTTCTCAGAGTCCATAGATTGATTCTTAAAGCCCAATTACTAAGGCATTCATAGTTTCTTATTTTGTTAGGTTGTTACTAAACTTTAGTGAGCTTGTATGTTTCCCTATTTTGTTTGTTATTTAACACTGGTTGCCTACGTTGAGAAGGAAGAAGACCCAGTGATTTCTTATAACTAAACATGGTTATAATAGTTTTAAAACATATTCACATACTTATAATACAATGGGATAAATATTGCATAACCTCACCTATTAGCCTCATGCCAGAATTCTCAGTCTTTCCCTTATAATTGGAGCCTTTCCTTCAGCCAAAAATGTACCCTGCTTTTCTCATCACCCTACACCTTCAGTTTCTCATGTTTCTCGATTTTACACCTATTTCCCCCATGTATTTTGTACAGCATCGACTGGATGTCAATGGTGGCCGGTCTAATGAGACTTACAGTTCCCTGGGGTGACGGGCGGGCTTCGGAATTGCTCTGATCCAAAGGATTGAAAAGAACTGAATGTTGAGTTCTTTTTCTTTCTCTTCTCTTCCTCCCTACTCCTCCCACCAATAATGTCTATGGCGGATGAGTTTTTTGCTTTGCTTTGCCATTAAAGGGTGCTTATGAGCAAACACACTTCCCTCCGGAGATAATTAATTTTTCTGCACTTTATACCCTCTTTATTCTCCTGGTATTTGACAATACCTCCCCCTTTGTTATGCTAAGGGTACTTCTTTCATGCAGTATTTCCAACAGACTAATTGAAAATGCTCCTGCTTGAGCCATCTAGATGAAAGAGAGTATCCATCCCCAAACAATGTTTTCATCTTGATAATGAGGCCCTGAGGACGGTGGGGAGGGGGGAGTTGGAGGGGGGTTACTTTCAAGCCGCCCTTCTATACTCTCCCTTCTACAGGAACTCACCTGCTGAGGTTCTATTTGAAATTATGGTTGTCAGATACCATTATTCTTCTCTTCTCCTATGTCACACATTTGTAGCACCGGTTTTCTTGTTCTATCTTGTTTCATGCCTCCATGCTTTTGCTCTCTGGAATGACTTTCCCACCTCTCTCATTCATCTTTCCGCAACAGCTCCAGGTTGGGCTAAGTGCTTCTCCCATGGTATCCCATGCAAGTAGGTTTCATAGCCTATAGCAATGATCTGTTTTCTTCTGTCTCTGTAAACTGGCTGAGGGTAAGGAATGTGCTCCTTGCCCCTCCGAAATCTCCACTTAGAGATTTCAGATTCAACTTTGGATATGGGATTTAAGGGAAAAATACCAGTCTGGTTGATCCTGCCTCATAAATGTCACTCAATCCGTGTGCTCAATTTCTACTGCCTCTACCTTAGTAGTTCAAGCCCTCATCTGCTTTTGTCTCGATTACTGCAGCAGCAGCTACCCGATCGTCTACCTCCAGAACCCTGCTCCAACCAGGTTCCTAAGATAAAAACTAGGATTGTTTTGAACTAAATTTAACAATATTTTATGTCCTCTTATCTTATGTTAGGTAAGTGTTCTCCAGAATCTACCCTTGTGCTCTTTGACACTGAACTATTTACAGTCCCCAAGAATTGTGAGATAAGCTCGTGTCACTGTATCTTAGCTTTGTCTGTGATACCCTTCCATCATCTTTAACACAAGTTCAGTGTGTGTGAGCAGTGCCTGGCACATCGTAAGCATTCAGATAATGATTATACCGAGGACGGCAGTAATAATAGCATATCGTGTAGCTTTCTTTGACCTCCTTAGAAAGGCGTAATTGTCCTTCCTCCGCATTTCCACACTGTTTTACAAACAACTGTGTTACAGCACTTAATGCATTATATTATTTTCAACTGTGTCTTATTTACCACCCAAATTGTGACATTTCTAGAGACATTTTCTTTCTTTAGGACGTATATTTTTTGGCTCAGAGCCTGAAGAAACCGTGATTAGTATATACTTAAGTAAAATACTTAAATAATCAATTAACCCCATTTTATAGACCAAAAAAAAAAATGTTAAGTGACTTCCCAAAACTGAACAAATATTAGGGTGAGGAGCTCAATTTAAATTCTAAGGACAATGTTCAAACAATGAATACATATATTACATTAGTTTCTTTGGAAAAGAAAACAATTTGTGACTCCTAGTGGCCATTCAAAAACTGGTAAATTGGGCGCCTGGGTGGCTCAGTTGGTTAAGCAACTGCTTTCGGCTCAGGTCATGATCCTGGAGTCTCAGGATCGAGTCCCGCATCAGGCTCCCTGCTCAGCAGGGAGTTTGCTTCTCCCTCTGACCCTTTCCCCTCTCATGTGCTCTCTCTCTCTCTCTCAAATAAATAAATAAATAAAATTAAAAAAAAAACTGGTAAATTATTTTCAGTTTATACCTTTGATGCCATCTCAATAATTTACTCATGCTACCCAGACCAGGATAATGACTGTCACAGCAAATACTTATGTGCAGACTACAACGTACCAAGCACAGCCCTCGCTGCTTCACATATATTAACTCATTTAACCCCACATTTTCTTGAAAAATAAAAAAAATTATTTTTGGCTTCCACAGTTGCCTTTGGGAAGACTGTTCTCCATCTGTCTTTCTATGATAGGTAATATGGTACTTCACTTGTTTCTTTTAAAATCTTCATTTTGTCTTTGGTGTCCTATAATTTCAAGAGTATGTGGCTAAGTGTGGATTTGTTTCTGCTAGGGACATGGTTTAATGGCTAAAACTAAGAATTTACATCTCTCATTAAATCAGTATTAAAAAACATATTTTTTATTTTGGCCATTACATTTTTTAATATTGCCTTTCCTGAATTTGGTCTTCTTTTCTCTCAAATTTCTATTGGGCATATATTGAAACCTCATTTCCTTCTCATGCTTTTTAACATAGTCTCCAACTTTTCATTCCTTTTTTCTGAATTCTGACAAATGACCTCAGATCAGCCTTTCAGTTCACCAATTCACTCTCCAAATGTATATATTGCTGTTGAATCTGTTCACTGAGTTTTTAATTTTAGCTTTTATATTTTTTAATTTTTGGAGGTTCTATTCAGTTCTTTAAAATTGACTTTTTTATGCTTGTGTTTTTCTCATAGTTTTCAACATTTTCTTTCATATCATTATGGATATAAGACACACTTTATTTTCTAGATCAATGGCCCATAAACAGAGGTGGCACCACTCCTCAGAAGGTATTTAGAAATGCACATGGACAGTTTTGGTTGTCACAGTAGGAGTTGGGACTGTTACCAGCTTTTAGCACAGAGGTAGAGAATGCTCGACAACCTGCGGCACCTGGGTGAATCCTGCATGAGGTGAAACTTTCCTGCCCCAAACTGAAAGAGTAATGCTATAAAGAAAAACAGATTTAGCCAAAAACTGATCGTTCCCTTATCTTCAGGTCCTCTTGAGTCTCTCAACTCTTGGGCATGGTGAGTTTCTCCCTTCTTTTTTTTAATTTTTTTTTTATTATTTTTTAAAGATTTTATTTATTTATTCATGAGAGAGAGAGAGAGAGAGAGAGAGAGGCAGAGGGAGAAGCAGGCTCCCAAGGAGCAGGGAGCCCGATGCAGGACTCGATCCCAGGACTCTGGGATCATGACCTGAGCCGAAGGCAGACGCTTAACCATCTGAGCCACCCAGGCGCCCCTCTCCCTTCTTTCTTTTGTAATTTTAGTTGTGAGTTCATCTCCAGGGCAATTCATCTGTGGGAATTATTTGCTGGGATGGGCTGAAGGTAAATCTCTCCGGATTGATTTTATATTTACTTATGTCAGATGCCCCAGGAGTCTTAATAGGCTAGTATGAGATTGTATGCGAATTTATGAGCCCATGTCACACACGGACCATGTAAGTTGGAAAACTAAATCTGCATGATGGCTGGCAGGCCTGTGGTTATGAGATCTTTCAGGAGACGATTTTTTTTCACTCAGAATAGGAACAAAGAAACTTTGATGTCATCTGTTTCTCGGGGAGGCAAATGTTTTACTGGCCCACGCTGATTTTATGTCTGTAAATACCAATTATAATTTACCACCTTGTGTAGAACAGAGACCTTATCTCTGCTATTCATGTGGGCATTAAGCCCACCCTCCTCAATTACTTATCTACCTCGGGCAGCCAGAGTACACTTGTGCTTATAACCCAGAGTTTTCAGACCCCCTTCTCTTTTTGACTCCCAGATATTAACCTTACATTGTTTTAAACTCAGCACTGCATTAAGAAGGGAGACTGTGATATCTCATCCAGCATGTTTAAGTCTTATTATTATTTTGTTTCAAAAGAAATGCCAGGCCATATAGTCTGATATTCTGTCCTGTTCATATTCTAGAACAAATGGGTTTCTTCCACTCTTCTTTTACAAAGAAAAACACAGACATACACAAAGAATAAACGTTGGACTGGTGGTTCTGGCATCTTTCTGACCATTTTAATATTAAATATTTAAACTTAAATGAAGCTTTGAAGTTCAGATGATATATCCTAAAGTTGGCTCCGTTGACAACAACACTTAACGTCTATGGCCATTTTTCATCTAATGGTTTAAGCTGTGTTACAGCAGATTTCTCAGAGCTTGATGGTAGTGTAGCTAATTGAAGTTACAGAGCTAATGCACTGACCCATTCATAGGATGATTATCCAAGATTTACGGCTGTCACAGAGCAGCAAAAACATGCTGATTTACTTAAGAAATTCGTAACACATGGAAATGTGGAGTGGTTCAATAAGAGACCATTACAGCTATCTTAATTTCTTGCCTTTTTGCATGGCAGTACACAAAACTGATCAATGCAGATTTTCTCATCTACTTTTAAAAAATAATAGCTTTCCAAATTCTAGTTAATGCACTCTTCATTTTCTTTGCAATTCCTGAACATGCCATAGAATTACAGAATTTCAAAGGCAGATTGTCATTTGTTTCCCAAATTTGAGTCCTTTAATTATTCTACATAGAATAGTCATATTCAAGATAGATGAAAGTTAGAAGACATTGCTGTTTAATTGATAGACTATAACACAGGAATAAGTGTTACTAGGAGAGAGTTTCAAGTTGTAAATCACCAGATTGCAAACTGAGGATGGGAATGTAAATTCATTCCTTGATTACAAACTAAGTTCCCCTTTCTCATAAAGGGCTGGTAAGTATCAGTACAACAGTGTATGCGAGATTGTTTCGCTCATTAGAGAAAAGATGAGTCCACGAATGGCATTCTTAGTTTTGAAGACTGGTTAGTTTTGATGACTGAAACACATTAGCAATGTAAAGTACAGGTATATCATCTGAATAAATATCATATTGGATTAAATGGAAGATTATGATCACCGTATATTTGTAACATCTGGTAACATGGTTATTGGGTGGCAGAGCCTGCTCTCAGAAGAAGGAATGGAGTTTGGGAGGCTGAAGAAGCCAGGGAAGGTTGAAGGGCTGCTAGCCCAGTCTAGTAGTTAAAAAGACAAGCAACACAGAAGGTTCCCAGAAGCTGAGGATAAGGTAGCATCTCCTCTCCGGGCATGCATGATACATTCTATGCTCAGCTGAGTACAAGGGTGGCCCCAGAAGAACATGAACTCCCTCCCCCAATGTACATGCAGTCAGAGTCAGGGCAAGGCAAAGAGTTAAGGAAGGGAATGCAGTTCTTTTGTCTCTTTAAGGTAATGGCAGAAATTGCAGTGCTAAACAGAGCCAAGGAAGCTCGTGTTTCCAAGACTGTATACTTTGAGGTCTCTGGTTGCTGCCTTTGTGACGAACTTGGCTTACATATCAATTACCAATGCTTGGGGTACCAGGCTCAAATGTAGTTAAACTTAAAATCAAACTTTGATCCTCCAGCATTTAGAGCTGTTCCCAAGACCTGAATGTCAGGCATTAGTGTGAAACTGAAGTGTAGTGTTAATTACTTGTATATGACATGGTTAAAAGGGATCACTGTTGAGTTTCTATTTTAATCATCAAGGGCCTATTTGACCCTCCGATGAAAGAGAGTTAACTATTCCCCGGGTTGAATTTAAAATAGATTTTATAACCCGGCCTATTTGAATATAATACACAGTTACTTTCTGCTTGGTTGCATTTTTTGGTCTCCTCTTGATATTAATTTTCATCCTGAATCACGGGTTGTAATCTTTTGGTTGTTTCAGCTTCTACCAATGTCAGCTGAAGTAAAAATGATGCTTTTGTCTCAGGAATCATAATTGTAATTTTCTGTGTAAAATATGTATTTTATTTATTATTTTTAGATTTTATTTATTTATTTAGAGAGAGTGTGTGAGCAGGGGGTGGGCAAGGGCAGAAGGAGAGGGGAAGAGAGAATCTCAAGCAGACTCCCTGCTGAGGGCAGAGCCCAACCCAATGATGGGTTCCATCCCAGGATCCTGAGATCATGACCTGAGGCAAAATCAAGAGTCTGAGGCTTAACTGACTAAGCTACCCAGGTGGCCCCTAAAATATGTATTTTAAACAACAGTGAGTTCTACATAGGAGAATTACATAAAACATATTTATGTGACTCTGTAAAGAGGTTCTCAGGACAGAGTCTCAGATTTGTTCGGGTTGTAGAGAGAGATGGAAAACTGAGAGGAATCAGAGGCAAAGGTCACAGCAGGTGTGTGTGTGCACGTGTGTGCACGGGCGTGGGTGTGCCGCTGTATGCTCCTATGTTGTTTACTTGGGAGATAATACCTCAAGGCCGTATGGGGCCATTGCAATTAGGTACAATTATGGCCATAATTAGGTCAATTAAGGTGCCTTATGGGAAAGGAGGAATAGTTCCACATCAGTAAATATATGTAACCAAGGAACTATCAGAGAAAGTAGTGAATAATTAGAGTTAATTCAGAAAGATGCACTTTAAAAAGTGGTAGTTTTATATTCTTCATGTTATAAATATATTCTAAAAGCTATGCGAACCATTTCATGTTCACCTTTTTTTTTTATCTGTTTGGTAAACAAATAAGTCAACTTGTTATTGATTATAAGGCTCCAGCATCTTTCACCATTATTAATTAATCCAGTTTGCCAGGCAGCTTAGTCTTTGCTGCCCAATCACAGAGAACTTCGCATTCTGTAAAGCTGCAAAATCTGGGTGTCACTGAGCTAAATTTACTAAGCTGCAATTTTTAAGATTTCTTCAAGATCTTAAAAATGACATCTGGGTATTACTCTTATGCATCCTCAATTGCTTATGTTTAGAATTACCATTAGACATTCCTACGTTATTTAGATCTTAATAATTTTGGGAAAAAGAGAGAAAAACTCCATAAATGCATTCTCTCTCCCATACATGAGAGACTGACAACACTAAAATAAAATACTTGACATGATTTGCAATGTATTGGACCCTATTGGTCCAGTCCCACATAGTAACACTCTTCTTGGCACATAGCAAATGTTCAGCAAATATTGTTGGATGATTGATTAACTGCAAGATATATCGAAAAGAGCATAGTGTCAAACAGATCTGGCCTCACATATTTTAGCTGTATGACTTTAGGTAAGTTATTTAACCTCTCTGGGCTTCCAATTCATCCTCTGTTAATAATACGTGCCTGACAGGCCTGCTATGAAGTGAAATAAGACAACATAAATAAGGAACATAGGATATGCCTCCGACATAGTAAAGATTCAATAAATATTAATTCCTTTCATCCGATGTCTTCTCAATGCTGCACACATTGGTAAGTAAGCAGCTGCATCTTAGCTAGCATATTTCTGGAATGATTTAACCTAATTTATTTAATTAAAGGTAAATACATGGGCTATAAAAATAACCATTGTGTAACATTATAAAAATGGTAAGTTGGTATATATGAAAAAAATTCACTGAACCATCACTAATTTGAAATTCCTTGACCCAAAATTGAAGTGAAATAAGAAATGAGGAGCGTCTAAGACTTGAGCTGTTATTCATTGTTGGGTAAATATTTTGTCTAGAATGGTGTCACAGGGAGCAAGTGGTTATAAGGGACAGACATGACTGGAGTTGGGGCAAAGTGCAGGAAGACTGTCTGACCAGATGACCAGGCTCCTTGGGGGGGAGGCGGGGGTGAGGGCAAGAATTCAGGTGAACCACCAAAGGCCCGAGGCTGTTAGGCAACAGGCCATTCAAACCCTCTGCTTCCTCTCAGTCTCTCCTCTTAGAGTCATGTCGCACTTAGCAACCTGGCTTTTCTCCCTTGACCTACTCATTCCTCAGACAGGTAGAGCTGTTCCAATCCCAGCTTTCCATAAGTTCCTTTCCTTAAGTATCCAACAGCAGCTGACTGAAGTGTCTACATATCCAGTCTAGACTTGGGGAGATGCAATTTCACTGGCTGAGCAGAACCCAACATGGGCTCTCTCTGGCCAGCGCATCATCCAGGACCATGTAAGAATGGCCCTCAGAAAGTTGCCAAAGAGTGGATGCAAGCAAAGGTTGGGCATGACAGGCAAATTTAAAATCAATATTCTGAATCAGTCTAAAACCCCCAATAAATATATCAAAAACATGAGGTCTTTATTCTAGACCCTATTCTAGAGTTTTACACATATCGGTCATTTCATTTTCTCGGCAATGCTGTGGGGGCAACAATACTTGGCATCTTTGTTCTAGATGATGACAGGGAAGCGCTGGAATGTCAAGGGACGTTCTCAAGACCAGACAGCCAGGAAGTGGCAGAGCTGGGTGTCCAACACTGGCAGCCTAGCTTGAGTCTGCTTTGAACAGCTATGCTCGTCTGCCTCTCCATGAAATTGCTTTTACCTGTAGGCAAGTTTGATTTTAGAGCTCTGGGCACTGTCATGAAGAGCAACATTTCTAGGATCTGGCACAGAAGAATCCCAAGGATGGAACTGTGTTTTCCTAAATCTAGATCCCATCGGTAACAACCCCCCCAATGCAAAGCATCTAGCTGGAATCAAGACAGAACCACCTGTTCCACGTGTTATCAGTGGAAGGGAGGGGCAGCCTGTGTATCGCCAACAGGTAGGTACAAAAGTGTTGAAGGAATGCACTCATTTTGTCATTTATTCATCAGCAGATTTATCTCACGGCCATTTTCTCTGTGAATCATCTGTGAGGCAAGCCACAGTTTTCCCTGCAAAGCTAGAACAGATTCCACTGATTTCCACTCCATTACTATAAAGAGGTGAAAGGAGTATTGCCTATCAAACTTATCAAGATTATGAGTCAATTTCCTACATTAGCATGAAAATGTTTGCAGAGGTATTGTGCAGTTTGACATAATCTGTCTGGCTAATGTTCACATAGTGATGAAGCTAAACATCCTTACATGAGGCATACAGTTTGATGACCTCCTTTCTCTCAAAATTTATTTATCACTGAACTATAAATACTACTTTTGAATAAGAAAAGATCTCCAGAATATAGTAAATATCAAATCCATTTTATTGTACATGTAAAATATAATTTTTAGAGTCTCAGGTAATTAACTTGATAAGATATTATTATAAGTCCACTGTGTAAAACAAAGGGAATGTTTATACTTGCTAATGATTTCTCCATAAGCCGTGTGACAAAATATTTTTAAAAGACACTAAAATGTATCTTAGCAGTGTTTGAGAGGCATATTACAAAACTCCCGTCTAACAGATGTGCCTGTGACAGTAAAGAAAAATAAACTTACAAATATTCATGGGCATGTTTGCCCACCTTCCAAACCCAGTGTGCAATTGCTCTGTGGTAGAAAATCAAGCACCTGCAAAGTGGAATAATTGATTGACTGTGACTAAGGGCTGTGCCAAAGTTTCTGAAGCCTTCTTAAGGCTCCATAACAAAACACATATAACAATGGTTGGTCACAAAACTAACATTGACAATTAAGTTTCATGAACTAACTGAGATTTGCAACCTTCTGGTTTCAATTTTACAGTTCAGTTCTGCCAGATGGAGTAGGAAGAAAATAACATACATAATTAAAATCAATGAAGTTATATCAACCCCAAACACTGAAAAAAAAAAAAAAGCAAGCAAGCAAGCAAGGAAATCTCAATCATTTGTTTTCCCACATCTGTAGCCAAATTTAAAAATCTACAAGTCAGAACTTGAAAACCTTAAAGAAGAAATCTTAGCTACTATGTAAAAAGCTTCAAATAAATCACTTAGATCAGGATAATATATAAGGATAATATATAAGAATATAAACAATTATCTATTAAGGAAAGAGACATATATTCTCTGAATGTTAGTCATGTGGCTACTTAAAAACAATAATAAGAGGAACCTGCAATGACAAAACTGAAATAAGTAAAAGTGTGTTATCAGGGCAAGAAAAGATACACCAGTCAGTAGGAAAAGGAGATAGCAAGTTGCATAGTGGCTGGCACATAGTAGCCCCTCAATTATTTTTAGTTAATTAGTGGATTACTGATGCCATAAAAGGCCCCCACTTTGCAGCAACAATTAATTTCTGATAAGGCATCACAAAGGGGTAACTGACAACTAGAGTACTATCGGGGAGTGGGAGGAGTCAAGTTATTACATTATTTCTTGAAATGTGTCAGATAATGAATTCAGCTTAAATGAGGTAAATAAATCTATAAATGTGAATAAATCTTATCTCTAGAAGGAATAGGACTTATGATTATTTTTTAAGGTAAAAAGGAAAAACATCTTACTCAGCCTACTGATGGCACACACCGTTTTTTGGTCAAAACAAAAAGGCAATCTGCTGAATAGGAGAAGGTATTTGCAAAGGACATATCCAGTAAGGGTTAATATCCAAAATATATCAAGAATTTACACAACTTGACACCAAAAAAACAAACAGTGTGATTAAAAAATGGGCAGAGGACCTGAATAGACATTTTTCTAAAGAAGATATGCAGATGGGAAAAATGAAACAAGACGAAACCGGAGAGGGAGACAAACCATAAGAGACTCTTCATCTCAGGAAACAAACTGAGGGTTGCTGGAGTGGAGGGGGGTGGGAGGGATGGGGTGGCTGGGTGATGGACATTGGGGAAGGGTATGTGCTATGGTGAGTGCTGTGAATTGTGTAAGACTGATGAATCACAGACCTGTACCCCTGAAACAAATAATACATTATAGGTTAATTAAAAAAATTTTTAAAAAGATATACAGATGGCCAATGAAAAAATGCCCAACATCACTAATCATGACAGAAATGCAAATCAAAACCACAACGAGAAACCACCTTACAACTGTCAGAATAGTTAGTGTCAAAAAGACAAGAAATAACAAGTGTTGGCAAGGATGTAGAGAAAAAGGAACCCTCATGCACTGCTGGTGGGAATGTAATTGGTGTAGCTATTATGGAAAACAGTACGGAGATACTCAAAAAAACCTGTAAGTAGAAATAGCACATGGTCCAATAATTCCACTAGTGTATTTACCCAAAGAAAATGAAAATACTAATTTGAAAAGGTATATGCACCCCTATGTTTAGTGCAGCATTATTTACAATCGCCAACATATGCAAGCAACCAAAGTGTCCATTGGCAGATGAATGGATAAGGAAATGTGGTGTGTGTGTGTGTGTGTGTGTGTGTGTGTGTGTGTGTGTGTATAAAATGGAGTATTACTCAGCCATAAAAATGAGATCTTGCCATTTGCAGCAACATGGATGGACCTAGAGGCTATTATTCTAAGTGAAATATGTCAGACAAAGACAAATAGCATACGATTTCAATTATATGTAGAATCTAAAAAAACAAAACAAGTGGAGAAGCAAAGTAGAAACAGACCCATAAATACAGAGAACAAACTGATGGTTGCCAGGGGAGAGGAAGGTCAGGGATGGGCAAAATGGGTGATGGGGAGTGGGAGGTTTAGGCTTCCAGTTATGGAATCAGTAAGTCATGAGAACGAAAGATACAGCATAGGGAACATAGCTAATGCTATTGTAATAGAGTCTATTGTATGGTGACAGATGGTAGCTACACTATGGTGAGCATAGCATACTGTATAGAGTTGTCAGAAAAAAAAGAGAGAACATCTTATTCAGCCTACTGATTATATATACAGTTTTTTATGTCCTTCCCTGAAATTCAACTGAAATTAGAAAATAAATATTTTTTAAAATCTCTAAAAATTAGGCAAGTGTCAGAGGCTGATAAAATAGTAAGAAATTCATGGTTAAATATGAAACTAATGGGAACAGGTGACTTGTTGACAGTAGCTGAGGAACTCTCAAAATGAGATCCACGTGACTTTGGAAGTAAAGACCCTGGAATCATCCCCCCATAAGAACAATATGCTGTATTTATTTGCAAACGTTAAAGAAACCAAACATTATTGAGGAAAATATGATACTAGGCAAGAGAAGAAAAGCTAAGGAAATAAAATTAAGATATGAAACATGAAAATCTTTATATAATAACTTCAGTAAGAGTCAAGAAACTGCATACACACACTCATGTATGCATGTATATACACACACACATATATACCAATACATGTGTATAAAATGAAACTATTAGTATCGGGGAAAATTGGAAATATTTAATGAAATAATCTGAAGTCTCAATTCCTAGTTAGAAAAGCCAAAGTATTTAAGCTTGATGACATAAAAGACTCTGCCAAATGGAAGATTTGGCAGATCTGTCTGTTTTAACGTGAAGTTTAGTTTATTCATTTTCACTTTTGTATAGCATTAAATTATATGAATACATTATATGAATTACATGCTACATTTTACACTCAATTTCCAGTTGGTAGACATAGATGTATTTTTCTATTATAAACAGTGTTGTTATAAATATTGTTGTTCATAGTTCTTATATATTTCAGAGCTTCCTTTGGGTATGTGAGTGGAACTGAAACTATGGTAGATTCAATTTACTAGTTAATATTAGATGTTTTCCAAATTGATTTATACTCCCATTGGGAGTATATTAAAGTTTCTGATGCTCCATATTCTTGCTAGCTCTTGGTTTTGTCAGATTTTTTTTTAATTTTGGAGATTAATTGATATCTTTATGCTCTTGAGACTCCATATCTATAAACTGAGCATATTTCTCCTTTTGTTTGGGTCTTCTTTAATATCTTTCAACATAGTTTGTTATTTTTCATTAGATTTATTTCCCGGTAAACTGTATTCTAAACTGATTTAAAATTTTTTTGAACCTGCAGAAAAGGTGGTTAAACTACTATTATATGCTTTTCATATGAATTGACCATTTTTAATACTTTGTTACATTTTCTCTCTTCTTTCTTTCTCTCTTTCTTTCTTTCTTTCTTCTCTCTCTCTTGTGCGCACTATATACTGATCTTTCTCTTTAGAATTTTGGGGAACCACTGGAAAGTCAGATTTAGCCATTATGAAAATTCACTTTGAAATATACCAGTATGTTTTCCTCAAAAAAGAAAATTTCTCTTACATACCCACAATAGCAATACAGATAATATACCACTTAATAATACTCTTTATAATCTGAAGTCATTCAACTTACCCATTATTCCAATATTAGTCCTATTTTAAAAATCCAGATACATAAGGAATCACAGATTCATCATCTGATATTTTTAATCACATTTAACCTAAAGTGGTCTACTGCCATTTGTATCTGAGACACCGACATTTTTGAAGAGTGAAATCAGTGGTCTTGAAGAATGTCCCGCAATCTGAATTTGATTGTTTTTGTGATTAGGGTCAGATTATATGGTTTTTTTTAAAGATTTTATTTATTTATTTGAGAGAGAGAATGAGAGAGAGAGAGAGCATGAGAGGGGGGTGGGGTCAGAGGGAGAAGCAGACTGCCCGGGAGGGAGCAGGGAGCCCGATGTGGGACTCCAGGATCATGACCTGAGCCGAAGGCTGTCGCTTAACCAACTGAGCCACCCCGGTGCCCCAGATTATATGTTTTTGACAAGGATTTTACCTAGGTCATGTACTTCCCATTGCATCACATATAAAAAGTACTTTGTCCACTCATTGGTAAATTAATATTTGATCATTTGCTTAAGGTAGTGTCCACGATATTTCTCCATTGCACAAGGACCCTTTCCTTTTGTAATTAATAAGTAGTATCTGAAGTGATACTTTGAGACCATATGAAAATCCCGTTCCCCAGTAACATTTTTGTCAATGGTTTTACAGTTGTTGAAAATCCTTGATGAATCACAATTATTCCTGTGGATGTTTGCAAGATCACAATTTTATAATTTTCTTCATTCTACATTTACTATCTGGAATGTTTCTGTAAAGAGATTTCCTTTTCCCTCCTTTTTTCCTTTTTTATTATAACTACGGACTATTGACTTTTTAAAATTCATTGAGCTAAAATCCATTACAGTCATCATTATTCTGATGTTCAGACTGCCCAGAATTTGGCTGTTGGGAGCCCTTCATGCTGGATTCTGGATTCTGTCCTTTTGGCATGTGTTCATCACTTTCTTCCATTATGATGCAACAAGATAGTTAATGATAACTGTGTGCATTCTGTGTCCAGACATGGAAACAAATACTTTTTCAAAGAGTCCTGAATTCATTTAGTGAGATGTGATATTTAGAAACCACATTCTGGGAACAACGTGGACTTACTGTTATGTGGATGTCATATGGATGCTTCTGGGCCCTTTTAGTACTCATAGCTAAATGTATGGGATTTCATTCACACGCCTCCAATTCAAATCCAACACTCTTACCCCCCATTCCATAATTTTATTTCTTTCCTCAAAACAATGTACTCATTTGCTTTTTCCTATGATACTTTGAGATTTACTATATTAATACCACTTATCAAACAATAAACATTCTAAGTGAAGTTAGAGATTGCTCTTGATAATTATTATTGTTCTTAGACTATTCTCATTAAGGTATTTCAGGCAGAGCACTGTATTCAAAAGCCATGTGAAAAAAACATTTTGTTTCTGGTGGCAATGTGAACTGTTTATGCTTTTTGCCCATTTTTAATTGAGTTTTAATTTTGTCATTTTTTCTCTCATTGCGAGACATTAGTCCTTTATCCATGAAACGTGTTGCAGTGACAACTCTTAAGATAATTTCTTCTTCAAAGACTCTGTAACCTTCTGAAGTCTATCCTACTTGCGTCTCTTTCTCTCAGTCTCTCTCTTCCTCTTTCTCCTCAGCTTTACCTGATCTCCCAAAAAGGCATCCTTTTTTTTCAGAGTTTTCTCAGATAAAGAACAATCACTCTTCCAGGGCATAAATCTATAATAGTTACATTAAAACCCTGGTAAAGAACCAAGTAAATATTACAAATAATGGGTGTTTCTAAACCTCACGAAGACAGGCAGGAATTTGTGGCAGAATTAAGCATTCTGTTAGATTCTTTTAGTCCCGGACTGCAGACCTGTACCTAAACCAGTTTATTTAATTGTGTTTCCCTCAGATGAGAAAAATTGTTTAAAAGCAGTGACGTAAGAAAAGGAAGATTAAAACGACCCAGATGTGTAAGAGCAATGGCCTTGAGAGAGCGAAGTTCCAACAAAGAAAATTTCAGGAGTTTTTTTTTTTTTTAAAGGAAATTGGACAAAGATTCAAAATTATAAACTAAATAAAGATTAAAATAGACTTTGGGAAACTTTCAAACAGTATTCTAGAATAGTCTTAATAGCTAAAGTAAAGGGAGACCTATCCTTTCTCATGATAAATGTGCTCAAAACTAAATTTAGGGCTAATGAAATGAAAACTTGCCAATTAGAAAATATCCCATATGTGGGTGAATGTTTCCAGAACATATTAAGAAGGTAACAAAATGTAAATCAGTACAACTTAAAGCTATTTAGATAAAATAACCAAGAAATTCTGTCAGGATAGCTGCAAATATTACAAACCAAAGGGCCACTGGAAGAACCGAAGTCCCACACTGAGTGAGAAACATCAAGAACAACTTCTCCAAATCTGCCAGTGATGCCACTAGGAAGGAGATATTGGTACTTCAATATATCCTGTTCTTTCTTTACTCTCAATTATAAAATTGTAAGTTATAAAACATTACAGCTTTATTCATTATATGGCTGTCATGATATCTACCGCTAAGCCCACTTCAACTATTGAACATCAGATGCATCAGAGAAAAATTTCAGACACCTGAAAAACAAGAAGGGAGGTGTAATTAAAGTATAAAAGAATAAAGCATATATAGAGTATAAAAGAAGAAAGAGGAGGTGAGAACAAGGGTGAGAGAGAGAAAGCGTGTCCTAAAGTAGAAAGACTGGTTGTGTCAATATACAAAAAAGGCTGGAAAAGATGAGACCAATGGTGTCCCATCAGTTGTAAAAAGCTTGAGGACAAATGTCCTTTATTTACGTTGTTTACTAGAGCCACTTGAGTAATAGAAATTTCTAACAACCCCTAAATTCTTTCCCAAATCTCAACCTGTAACTTTTATTTTTGGATTCTTATTAGTAGAATGCTCCTTTCTCCAATGTGACATAATTTCTACAGATTTAATAGAAAGGAACTACATTACAAGTGGAACTTCCAGATAAGACACATTTCAGAGAAATTATTTGAGGAGTTTTTATAGATTTTCCTATACATATTCAGAGTATCACAGATCTAGACTTCTGACTACTTGGCACTATTTATGGATCCACAAATTATCAAAGTATTATCTATGGTCACAGTATCTCTATGGGCAGAAGCATAGAGCATAGGCAGTCTAACCGTAGCAGAATCATTCATCCTGGATAATCACTGAAATGGGGAGAATAGTGCCCCCTCCCCCAAACTCATGCCAATCCGGAATTTCAAGATATGATCTTATTTGAAAATAAGGTCTTTGGGGCACCTGGGTGGCTCAGTCATTAAGCGTCTGCCTTTGGCTCAGGTCATGGTCCCAGGGTCCTGGGATCGAGCCCCGCATCAGGCTCCCTGCTCTGCGGGAAGCCTGCTTCTCCCTCTCCCGCTCCCCCTGCTTGTGTTCCCTCGCTCACTGTTCCTCTCTCTGTCAAATAAATAAATAAACTCTTATAAAAAAAAAAAAGAAAAGACGGTCTTTGCAGATGTAATTCTTTAAAATTAAGTCCTCCTGGAATCAGGTGGGTCCTAAAACCAATGACTGACTCCCTATAAGAAAAGAGAGGATAGACAGAGACACGGACAGAACACCACACGGAGACAGAGGCCAAGACTGGAGGGAAGCCCCTACAAGCCAAGAATGCCAAGGATTGTGGACACCACCAAAAACTAGGTGAGAGGCCATGGAACCGGTTCTCCTTCAAAGCCTCTAGGAGGAATCGAGCCAGCCGACCCCTTGATTTTGGACTTCCAGCCTCCAAAACTGTGACAGAATGAATTTATTTGTTGGAGCCACTGCATTTGTGGTAATTTCTTACAGCAGCCGTAAGAAACTAGTACAATCATAGATCCTTCTTTTCATATGTGTATAAAAATTTAGACTTTGCTCAATAACAGGCCAAGGCTGAGACTCCTTGCCTCAGATCAATTACAGACCTCAAATAAATTAGTCAAAACATCTTCAGATCTTATACAAGGATCATTAAATCTCATGTTATTACACAGAGTGAATACCTCATGCTAAAAGAAATCACCATTTTTCTACTAGTTGATTACTTATTATGAATTACTGCTGTATTATCCTTCTTATAACACTGTCCATTTGTGTAATATTCTTAAAGCAGCAACTCTATAGCATTTATTCAATATAGCAGAATTACATGGGTTTGGTTTTTTTGTTTGATTGGCTGTTTTTTTGTTTGGTTTTGTTTTGTTTTTTTATTTCTTGCCTATTCTAGGCACGGACAGGAACAGGTATTTTGGAAACACTTCTACCAAATCCGGAGTTAATGTTTTTTGTTCACTGGGCTTATCTTAAAAATGCAAAAGAGATACCAGACAGGTAAGTGGTATCTAGCCTCTTCTAGGTACCTACCCCACCCTTTTTTTAACTGGAAGCCAAATAAATTCAAATGGCAAACCCAATGTCCTTTCTAAGGCATGTCAAATTACTAAAATAAAAGAGTAAATATATATACTAATAGCTGGCATGTTTTTGGAAAAAAACGTACTTCTTTGAGATGTTAAAGAAACAAATGACCTCAGGTACTCTATAGAAATAAACAACAAAAGTGAAATATGTAATGCCTCGATGCTACCAAAATAATTACTGTCTATTAATTAAAGCCTCATGGACACTCTGAAAATATTTTTAAAATACAATAAACGTACTTTAGAAAGACGACAGAAATATTTTAGCAGACCACCACACTAAACAAGCCGTTTCGACTTCTTATCCCCCCAAAAGATAAAAATTAACAGTTCCACGGAGAAACCAAACCATTCTATTGGGGGTGTAAAAAGTGTAGCTCCTCAAATTCTGAGAAAGAAGCACTGGGATCACTGAACTGTAAGATCCATGAAAACAAGATCTCGCAAAAACCAGAATGGCTACTAGCTAGCACCAGAAAACAACAAAAAAACCAAACTCTCAAATGAATGCTTGCCAAAATCTTCCATGAAGCAAACCATCACAGTAGAGACAAATTGGCTGTGAGATCAAATAAACACCAGTGGGGAAACTTTTCTAGAATAGCAGAGGATGGGCAATTCATACCTCACTGTAACTAATACAATTATGGGAAAACAGTAAAAGTGAAACATGAATAGGAACAGTGAGGGCTCAAGAACAGTGAGCATCTCCAAATAAACTTTGTACAATTGGCTCTTTCCAGAGATTATAAATATGAACTACTAATAATCTGCATATTAGGGGAATGGTTTGAAGCATTTTCCTGTTCAAAAAGTCACACCATTTACAGTGCTAAAAAATTTTACCGTTTGTGTTTACTACTTGGGACATTGCAACTTTTCTAGCCAATGATACAGGAACACATTTAACTAGAACATTCTTGAACTATGCCAGACTTTGCCATTTATTCAGGAACCTCACTTACCTCATTACTGCCGAATCTGTGGACAGAAGAAGAAATCTTAGCAGAACTGGTAAGTTATATTTTAGGAAAGATCTCAAACTGAGGTGATCCAGAGTGGTTGTTTTTTTTTGTTTTTTTTTTAAGATTTTATTTATTTATTTGACAGAGAGAGAGAGAGAGAGAACAAGTAGGCAGAGAGGCAGGCAGAGGGAGAAGGAGAAGCAGGCTCCCCGCTGAGCAGAGAGCCCAACATGGGGCTCTATCCCAGGACCCTGGGATCATGACCTGAGCCGCAGGCAGACTCTTAATCGACTGAGCCACCGAGGCACCAGAGTGTTAAGAAGCAAGATAATTCACTAAAGTTGCCAAGAACACAAGGTCCTCAGAGCAAGGCAATGATAGCAGGAAGTAGACAGAGTCTCTTAAAACCACTGGAATAAAAGTATGCTATGGGGCATACTCTCATTCGGCATGCTATTGTTTATTGTCCATTTTAGCATTCTTTTCTTCTTTACTTATTTAAGCATTTACACTTCTGATTTGGCCTATCGTACCTGGCTCACTAATAAAACTGACTTGTCTATGTCTAAGCTCTACTTGAAGCAATCATCACCCTAACTCTATACTTCAGTTCTCCTGGACAGTTGTAGCATAATTAAAACAATGATATAAAGCCACGGCAAACTAACCTTACCAATAGTGATACATTACACTCTTAGACAATATATAAGTAAAGGAAAAAGTCCTTACACAACAAAAAGTGCATCATGCAAAAAGGACTATTTATCAAAACAATACCACTTAAAAGTGACTGAGGGTTTTCATTTTTTTCTCATCTCAATGTGGGATCAAGATCTTCAATGACAAAACCAAATGAAGGCTAATTATTCTGTGAAACTATTAATGAGATTTTCCCAAGATTTAAGACTCTCCAATACCAATAATATCACCTTACAGAGTCCAAAGAAATAAAACCCTTGCTGAGATTACAAATAATAATTGATGGAACATACTCCTAAAAGTCTCAGTCCTACTAAGGGACTTGAAGATTTCCAGGTAGTCTTAAAAAAAAGTGATCCTCAGTTTGGCTGGTGTAGTAACTACAAAAGCCCAACCCCTGTAGGTACTGTAAATTCATTACATATTCTTATTTATGGGTAAGAATAGTATCCCAGTCATTATCGATAACACAGTAGAGCTGCATCTTCATTTGGTCAGTGAGCAGGCAGCCTGCATGATTTCTTACACTTTATGTTGACCTGGATTAACACCATAAGGGAGACAGAATATGTGTGTGTGTTTGGGGGTAGAAGGGCTAGTCTGTGGAAATTTCAAAGCCTTAAAGGCATTTGTTAGAAATTAACAAATATTTAAAAATGAACGGATTAACAGATCAATTTAAGAAGCAAGAATAACAATAAAATACATTCAAGAAAGGGAAAAATAATGAAGATAAAAGCAAAATCATTTAAACATTTTTATCTATTTTTTTCTATACACTCTATAAAACAGTAAGAATGATAGGTTGCAGTACCTTTTTAAGTAGTTTTGTTTCTACCAACTTTTGTTTTGCTCACTTAATTGTTTTGCTTTCCACATGGATTCTTGTGTGTGGTTAAAAATCAGACTTTATTAGATCTTGAGCAAGAAATGAAGTGAACAAATAACATGAAACATACTAAGCATATTAAGGAAAAAATGGGATAAAACTATAAAAATAAGAACCACCCTCATTGTTTTTTGATACCTTGTCGTTTGTCAATTCATATGGTCTTGGAGGTAAAGTGTTCCTTTGTGGGAGAGCATTAATCCAAAGCCCATGCAAATAGAAAATATGAATGTGTTTGTAATTGTTAATGAGAGAAGCTGATACATAACTAATCCTAGAGCTTTCTGGGAGAACAGAAGTGTCCTGTGATATGGCATACAATTTAGAATCATACTTGTTCTTGGGGCATTTAGAGTATTGAATCCCCAGAACAGATGTTCACCAAGATGGGATGCTGTTGCATTAAAAGTCTCTTAAAATGACATCAAGATTTCTAACTGATTTTAAACAGGTAAGGTAACTTTTGAAGAAGTGAATAACCTCTTCAGAAAATACAAGTTTTGTTGTTCAACTCTCCTCATAATGATCTTTAGGCTACTTACATCATCATTTTGATGATAAATACTCTGGGTTCTAACAACTTCCTCAGAATTCATACCCTAAAACTTAGTCCACAGTCACAAGGGATTGAAGCATGAGTCAAGGAAGGGAGTTAAGCATATGTATAAAACGTAGTTCCTTTCTTCTTGGTCTCTCTCCATTCCCATGTCCATCTCATCTCCACCTCCATTTCTGTCTCTACCCACCCCTCTCTCTCTTTCTCTCTCTGTAGCTCCAGAAGAACACTGGAGAGCTTCTAAGGAAACCTGAGTTGTGGCAGCACCAAATCAGGGAGGGTCAGCTGCAGTCTCCCCATGGCATGGTAATACTAGGCCAGCGAGACACCATGGCTGGCTTTGGAATATTGGGAAATTTTTATGCCATCCAGTATGTTTAGAAAGAAATATCTAATCAATGTTCCAAATTTCCTTTTTCGCCTCAGAAAAGCTCTGCCGGGAAGACAAGTTCCCTTCAAAGTCTAATGTTTCCTTTTAGGATTTATCATCCATGACACAGGCTATCGTAAAGAAGCAGCAGCTGGTTAATCAGAAGATAAATGATTAGCTTACGGAGAGACTGAAGTGCAGAACCTATCAGGGAAATATCATAAAATAAGTAAAAAGCCCCTGGAAAGGGCCCAAATTGTAAAGAGAAACATACTAGAGACATGAAGAAAAACTTAGACAACTCCTTTTGGAAAACATTCAGGGCGTCTCATTCGAAAACATTTTCAACAAACTAAGATTAAAAATGATCGCAAAGAGTCATTACTTCAACTCACTTGGCAAACTAAAGAACTCTAGAAAATGCAATTCTTTAATTCTGAAATAACTGTAATAAAGAACTTGATCCGAACAGACGTATTGATCAATCTATTCTAGAACTGATGCGTCAGGAAGGTGCCCTGAATGTCACTAGTGTGAATCACAATGAGATACTTAAAATGCAGCGGTTCATGGGGATTTGTTTTACAAAAATAACATTGAAGATGAGTAAGAATTACTGGTTCGATCTGAAGAATAAGCCCCTGTCAGCCAGAGCATGGCAACAGTATGTTTTCAAAAACTCCATTGTATGTAATTTTCCACCCAAAATATGACAGATGGCTTTACTCAAATAAATGATTGCGCGGGGTCGGATAATAGTGGGAAAGCTGTTTCTCCTGGTACAGTTCCCCAGTTCTGCAGCTCCACATATCAAAGGATTTCACCTTTGGAGGACATGAGGATGAACTGACTCACAGCCATTACGTTTCCAAGATATACACAACACTGCTGAAGACTTTATAGGGTTGCAATAAAACCATTAAGACGAGGGTTTATGGTAGTCCTAGACAGAGACATTTCTAGGTCAGGTCCAAGTTTCCATTGTCAAGCTTTCCCAGGTCCTGGAGGAAGCCGGAAGAAATAAGATGCACATGGAGAAAAAGAGAAAGCCAGAGAGACTGTCGTCCATTCCTTCCCCGCACCCCCACCCCTTCAAGTTTGTTGCTTATCAACTTGTGAGAAGCTGCTGGAAAGTAACACAGATTTTGCTGCCAGGTCTGAACTGCAGGGGTGGAATTGGCAGTAGTAAAAGCAAAAAGATGGAGCAAATAAAAGATAATATAGATTGTCTCCTGTTGTGTCTGTTTTCAAATTACTGTGTTTAAATGAACTTCTTTTTTAAGCAAACTGTCTTTAGTCTCTTTCTTCCTGGCCTCCAGTGACCTTTCATGGGCTCTTTATCTCCTTTGTGCCTCAAAGCATCGAAAACTTTGATCTTTCTCTCAAAAGCTTCATGTGAATAAACAGAGCCAACTTTCTGCATAAGTAGTTTGATCAGGTTTATGGACTCTTTGGGCAACAACATGTAATTTCTACATTATACCTTTATTTAATGAATTTATTAAAATAAAATAATTAAGAAAAAAGGGGATTAGAAGGCAAACGGCAAATCTAGTGCATTTCATCTCTAAAAGAAGGGTGATAATCACGGAGTAAGACTGGCTTTTCGTGTGGTCTGTAATATCAATTTCAGCTTGTTAGAGTCACTGTGGAGAGAGTAATAGGATTCCTCCCCACAACTGTTTGATAAGGAGCAATGTGCCTTCAAAGAGAAAACCAGCACTTAGGGAAGAGGAAATGCTCATCATAGTAATGATTCTTCTCAAACAAGCATGGAAATGCAAATATTTGACCACTGCTGGACAACGTATAGTGGTAATAGTGTTCCACAGTATTTGGAAGGGCAAGTCGCCCTGCACTTGTGGTCCTGATTCTTTTTGAAGATTATCTTTGGCTATTTCTATTTTCCTAACTTAGAATTTTTATTATAGCTGCACCGCATTTATGGAATCATTTGGAAGAACTGACATAACAAAGACATTGAGTTGCATTAATAAATAGATACACCTCTGAACCTATCCAGGTCATGCATATGCTTCCAGAATTTTAAAAAATTTCCTCCATGTGGGCCACATTAGCTTCCTGTGGCTGCCGCAGAAAATCACCACAAACTCTGTAGCTTAAAACAACAGACATTTATTCTCTCCCAGCTCTGGAGTTCACAAGTCCAAAATCAAAATGTCTGCAGGGCTGCACCACCTTTGGAGCCTCTCGGGGAGACTCTATCAAGTTCTTTCGCTCTATAAGCTTCAGGAGGCGGCAGGAATTCCTCGATTTGTGGCCTGAAGGCTGCACTGCTCCAATCCCTACCTCTGTGGTCACGCTGCCTCTTCCTCTTTGCGTCTGTTCTCTGAACTTAGCACAATCGATTTCAGGTTAATCCTGACTTAATTTTGACTTAATAGAACAAATTTGCTCCAATATAATGTCTTTCCACCTGATGAGGGAATGGAAGGCAAGCTGAGGACCAAGCAGAAGCTGACACCCCACAACTCCCCCTCCTTGGGATATATGTGACATTCCTCAGGCACTCCTGGCTGCCCTAAAGCTAAGGAGAAGAAAAACAAATAGTTAACTTGTAGAGATCACAATCCTGCAAGACGTGAGTCTCCCTCAGTTTACAAATGTCTTAGCAATCTACGAGAACATAGCATTTCTATCAATAAACCTAGCTTCCAGAAGGAAATGTAGATACAATTAAATGTCCTTATAACCTGCAGCCCATTGACAGATAATTGAAGTGGGCAGAGTGTAATGTTCCTCCAGGAAACTCCCAACTATCTACACATTAACGTCTTGCTAGAGGGAAAAACAACCTTAACTTGACAATGGCCAGGCCTCCTGTATCCTGGGAGTCTTCTTGAACATAAGAAAATCCTTTTGAAAACATTCCTTTTCCTTACCTCCTCCAGCCCCTCACAACCCTGGTGTAGCAGCTCTTTCTGCCCCTGGGTTCTGTCCCCATGCTTTAATAAAACCACCACCTTGCATCAAAGATGTCTTAAGAATTCTTTCTTGGTCGTTGGCTCTGGACCTCATCCCACCGAACCTCATCTTTAATCCAAAATCCCATCATACCCATCCTTTTTCTGACGTTGTAATATTTGTCACACCTACGTATGT
Source organism: Callorhinus ursinus (assembly GCF_003265705.2). Lineage (NCBI taxonomy): Eukaryota > Metazoa > Chordata > Mammalia > Carnivora > Otariidae > Callorhinus > Callorhinus ursinus. Next base: position 14,582,436 of record NW_027397073.1, on the reverse strand, counting down.
TCTAAATCCAACAACCCAATGTTATAACTATTGCTTTCAACAACCTTGTGGAAAGAAAGGAAGAGAAGAGAATATAGATGCACGCATAGTCTTTTATTGTTACCCACATGTTTACTTTTACTATTTCTGATACTCTTCATTTCTGCTTATAAAATCAACTTCCTAAAAGGGAAGGGGTCCCTTCCTTTCACCCAGAAGGACTTCCTTTAGTGCTTCCTGTCGGGCGTGTCTGCTATCAATGAGTATGAATTCTCTCAGTTTTCTGCTGTTTGGCAATGTCTTTATTTTCAACAAAGAGTTTTGCTGGATTTAAAATTTGGGGTTAACTGTTTTCACTTTTAGCAGTTTAAAAATGTCATTCCACTGCCTTCCATTGTCCAATTTTTACGAAGAGAAGTCAGCTAATCTTACCGTTTTTGTTCCTATATGTGATGAGTCAGGTTTCCTCTGTTGCTTTCAAGATCTGCTTGGCTTTTGGGGGTTTGGTTATAATGTATCAAAGTGTGGATCTCTTTGTGTTTATCATACTTAAGGTGTGTTGAATTCCCTGGCTCTCCAGATGAATATTTTTCATCAGTTTGGGGCCATTATTTATTTAATTTTTCCACACTTTCTCTTCTGCTCCCTTTGAGACTACCATTACATATTAGTTGATATGTTTGGTGTTTCCCACAGGTCTCTGGATTCCAATATGTTTTTAAGAATTAAAAAAAAAATTTGTTTTGTTTTGTTTTTTTTGTAACTTGCCTAGATTTAAAATCTGGAAACTGCCTCCTGTGCGGTGCTTATCTCTTGATGTCTTTACCCAGTTGTTTTATTTTTATTTTTAATTTTAAAATGCCTTTCCAGTGTTTTGCCCTGGGTCTGCAAAGCTTAGTGGCCAACCAGTGATTTGGGCAAAAGTTAGACTCAAACAACTTGAGTCGGTAAGGTTTCCACCACTGCTGGTCTGTGTGAGGGCACGGTTGGGAAGTGCATTCAGAATTGAGCCATTTTGCAAGTCTCCTCTGGCTTTTATTTTCTGCCAGGCTCTCTTGGGTCTCCCTGCTCATGTAGTTTCCTAGGCAGGTGGGGATATGTGGAGAAGTGATTTAGTTCACCTATGGCTCTCTCATCTCTAGGATCTCCGTTAAATTCTTGGTTATCCTGCTAGGCACCCCAACTGAGACAACAACCTTAGGCTAACAAAGATGTAGGTTTCCTCCATTTCTTTTCTGTTTGTCACAGTTAGCTGACAATGTTACAGGTTTTTGCCTTCCATCACAAATCAAATCTACCCTCTCTAGAAACAAAGCAGATAGCTTTAGCATCCAGATACGGGTCGGTACAACCATTGTTCTCACCAATGAGCTATGGATTAGGGGATGGGACAGCCCCAGAAAAGAAGTCCAAGTCCACAGATTTATAGTGCTCTTACCCAAAGATGTAGCTGTTTTTAAAAAACAAACACTAAATTTCTTTTGTCCACCTTTGGTCAATGTCCAGTGCCCTAAAATGGTTGTTTTTGACAAATTTACCAATTTTATACTTCTTCTGGGGGAAGCAATTTCCTGACTTTTCCATACATTGTAGCTTGTGATCACAGTCAAGAAGATAATTTTAAATTATTTTTGGTGCTCAATTCTATAAATTAACATATAGATAGGAAGATAGAGATATGTAATATCTCTATATATATTATAGATAGATCTACATACATCTACATATATATAACATACACATTTTTAGTTTTGTATCACTGTTTAATATATAAGAAAACAGAGCTCAAAAAAGTATGTTCTACATTACATCTAAGTTGAGTATGTGGTGAAGCCAAATGTGAAGTAAGGTTTTCTTAATTCAAATACTATGCTTATTACATTACATCATGCCCCCTTTAAATCAGAATCCAATTAAAGACACCTGAAACCAAGGAATTAGTGTGATTCAGTGGAGCAGATAACCAACCAGTAGAAAAAACCGTACCTCTTATATTGCCAACCTGATTGCTATGACCCAAGGACAAACATAGGACTCTGTGTAGGAAAGGGTTAGTACTTTCTCTTTTTTACTTACATGTCCATAACCAACTCACTTCATCTGTCTTTTTCTCACTACTTCTCTTACACCTCCAAAAAATTAGAGTCATAAGAAAATTAAAAACTAGGTCTTCACCGAATTAAATGTTCAGTACTAATTCACAAGAAAGGAAAAATAGAATTGAAAGTCACTTGCACCAGTGGCCTCATTGGTAATTACTAAATATGAATATAAACTTGCCAATAGATTCCAGAGGTAAAAAAATATTGAATAGATGGACATATAAATGGATAGAAAGACACAGATAGATGGCTGGATAGATAGATAGATGGATAGATAGATAGACTGATAGATGATAGATGATAGATAGATAGACTGATAGATAGATGATAGACTGATAGATAGATAGATAGATAGATAGATAGATAGATAGATAGATGATAGATAGATAGATGATAGATAGATAGACTGATAGATAGAAAGACTAAGCCATAAACAGGGTCAGCCACTGGGCTACAAATGATCAGAACTATTGAAAGTGAAACTAAAACTCGGCTTTGATGGAGTTTGTCTCCTGGAAGTATTGGAAATATGGGATAATCAACTTGTCAATTTTCTTATACTAACATCATTTTGTGTTGTAAATATAGCTAGTCTCTTGGCGAATCTTTCCAGCCATCTTCATTTTTAGAAGACATAAAGAAATAATGTTTATAAATAATTTCAAGTTCTGTAAAGGACTGAAAAACCAGAGAGCACAAAATTTTGTCTTGCTATTCCATGCCCTCCTTTTCCATTTAATTAAAAATCTTGTTATCTCAAGGTTATGAGGTATATGAATATCAAATAATTACATAAAAATTTTACTTTCAATACTATACATGAACATTTGCACAATTACATGTTACTTGCACATAAAATCACTCAACAGGAAGGAAGGAGATGGAAAATTTATATAAATATGCCCATCTTAATCCAGGGTATAATACGGCCAATGAAATGTTGGACTAAATGTTTATGTTTATGTTTGTACTCTTTGCAGAGAACTCCCATGTTATAGTGAGTTGTCACTCTTTCCAAATTTTTCTCAAGTACCTACTGCCATCACAACTCAGAAGTTAGGAAATATAAGCCTTTAGACTTGCCAATAATATTGCATAGGAAATGCATTATTCACCATTAGTGTACAGGATGAAAAGCACCAAGAACGAGAGTGTCAGATAGGCTTATGGACTGGAAGAGAAGAAAGATGATTTGGCCAAAGTTCAGCCCCTGAGCTCAGCGTTGGGCTTGAAGCACCACAGAGGCAGCCCACTCCATCCCTGATGTCTTACTTCTACACATCCACACTGCACTGATTTACACTGACTCCAAACACCTGTTCCTGATGATGAAAAGGAGACTGTAGCTTCACAGACATCTTCTGTTTAATTTTGCATTAATATGCAAGCTGCAGTATGGGTTCTGATGTCGGGTTAGTGATGGGCTCTGTCATTGATTAATATGCTTGCCCCAAACTTTACATCTTTTAGTGTATTTTTATCTCTCGTTAGAAAATCAGAGGTATTTTCAGTTGTTATTGATGTAAACTGTGACGAAGGTGCAAATTATGAAAACCCATGGGATTCCAAGGCAGGTAAGCCTTTTAATAACATATTGTGCTGATATGGAACGTGGATGGAGTAGGATGTGTTTTCACCACACTGCACTCAATAGTTGTTAGCTGCTTTTCTTACCACCAACAAACCATTTTTAGGCTTTAAATTGTCTTCAAGTACTGCCCGCAGTAAATCTTGTACTTCTGAAAAAAAAATGTATTATTCTGCTCTGACTGCTCCACATCATTGATCTCTAATAAACTATTTGCAGATGAACACTGCATGTGTTGCCTCACATGGAGCGCACTGTAAAGAAACATGTCCCTTTGTTAAGCCGTGGCAGTTTTTATGAGTTTGAATTTTCCACTAATTTTCAAATTGTTTGAATTATAGGGCAGTTGACTTAAGTTTTTCTTAAATGCTGAAATTGTTTTGTCTGAGAGTTCTCTGCAGCTAATCTTTAAGTTGGTAAATATAATTTCCGGCATAAGTTGTGCCACTCATTTGCATTAGAAATATTTTAAAAAAATTTTCATTGATCAATGAAATTTTCATGATTTATCAAAATAATACCACAATTATTTAGGTATATTCCCACAAGTGTGTGTTTATATATATTTGCTATAATGTAATACATACATAATTTATTAGATAACTTAGGTAGATACAGGAATTTGGGCTTTTCTAGCTTGACCAAATACAATAAGAGTAAGTTGCATGCACTTTGAGAATAAGGTTAAAGTTGGGTTTTCTGAATCTTTTTATTTTTTATTTTTTTCAAAAGATTTTATTTATTTGACAGAGAGAGACACAGCGAGAGAGGGAACACAAGCAGGGAGAAGCAGGCCTCCCATGGAGCAGGGAGCCTGATGTGGGGCTCGATCCCAGGACCCTGGGATCATGACCTGAGCCGAAGGCAGACGCTTAATGACTGAGCCACCCAGGCGCCCCTGTTTTTTTAATCATCTTACTAGGACCCAGGACAGTTCCTGCACAGAGCAGACTCCCAACAAATTTTGGTGTTAATAATGATGAAGAGATACATGACCATATCCTTACTACTGATAAAGATGTAAAGTATATTTTACCATGAGTCTAGACGTTCAAAAACATATATTTTATTATTATAACTTAGAAAAGAACATTCTAATGTTAACAAAATGAATGTTTTTTGTAGGGCCAGCAGCACAAAGTGTACTTGATGAAGTTACCAAAAATAATCCAATATCAAGTACTTAAAGCTACCTTGAAATTATCCTTAGGTAAGTACCATATTTTTTCATCTTTATTCATGGACAGATGAAAATGTGATAGAATCGGTGAGCTAGAAATAGAAATAAATTCTTTTTTAAAAGATTTTTTTAAAAATTTATTTATTTGACAGAGAATGAGAGAGGGAACACAAGCAGGGGGAGTGGGAGAGGGAGAAGCAGGCCTCCCACTGAGTAGGGAGCCCGATGTGGGGCTTGATCCCAGGACCCTGGGATCATGACCCGAGCTGAAGGCAGATGCTTAATGACTGAGCCACCCAGGTGCCCCATTCTTTTTGATATCTATCCTGAGGTAAAGGATTTTCAATTTGATTTTTTAAACCCAGCTTGCAAATGTCTTTCAGCTAAAGGTAAAACTGGATGAAGTCCCAAGAGCATGAGGTTAATTCCCATAATGCTAATCCTCTAAGAAGAAGGTACAGCATGACAGGTTATTGCTCTTTCTCCATTCATTCATTCATTCATTCATTCATCTATTGAAGCATCCATTTATTCATTCTTTCTCTAGACATTCATTGTTTAATAATTTATTTAGCAAATATTTATTGGGTACCTACTATCACAGGGACTAAAGATTCAGAAGTGAATAAGACAGGGTACTTGCCCTAGAGGATCATATAGTGAGGAGAAATGTATTTATAAACATGCAGTTATAACTCAACATGCAAACACAATGAGAATGAGATGCAACAGTGTATTTTCAAACTCAATAAGGAAGCCAACCCAGTTTTGGGGGTAAAGCACGAGATGAGAGAAGGTAGTCAGGGAAGCCTTCCTTGAGATTATTCAACTCTAAGAAGCACAGTCCCTTTCAAAGATGTCGCTTAAGCAGAAGATAAAATTGACTCTGTGAACTTGAAGAGATTGCTTATCTTTTCCAAACTCCACAGTTTCCACATCAGTAAACTATCCAAGCTGGACATGGTTCTGAATTTGCTTCTGTTACAGCATCCTATCATTCTAGAACAATAGGCAAACAGAAAAAAGCCATCACCAACCCACACCTGATAGTCTCCAAGTTGCTCCTTAGGGTTTTACCACCATAGGTAGCTGGAGTGGTTGCCCTCCCGAAGCTGGAGTATGCAAGGTATTCGGGAAATTTAAAGAGGTAGGCACTGTTTGTACACACACTTGTAAAATAATTATAACAACAAGCACAGCCAAATTCAAATGACGGAGGCGGGAAATAATCAAAATGCACACAGAGGGAAACCTTGCACAGAGGGAGAAGGTTAGCCAGTCAGCAAGGGCCTCTCTCATGCTGCAGTCAAAAGAGCTATGCCAGCAACCTACAGGTGCACACTGTTGGGAGCCGCCGGGGATGGAACCAGGAGGGGGTGATGGCAGCTCTGAATCAGCATGAGGCTCATCCTAGAGCACACTTATCCATCTGTTAGGCTACGGCACACCCTTTGCATTAGTGCTTTTCCAGAGCACAAGTTGTTTTACTCTCTCCAAGAGCCACTATAGGAGAACCAGCAATGAAAAGAAAATTAGGAGAGGGGAAAGTTAACAAGGCATATGTTCCTTGAACTGGAATCTTGTCCTTCTCTCTTATCCACAACACTGATTCAGTATTGGTGTAAGTAATTAAGTATATGTATATGTCTATGTATTATCTAACCATCTGTCTGTCTCTCTATCATCTGTGTGTCGATCTATCCAGCTGTCTATCCATCCATCTCTCTACCTATCATCTATCTCTATTTTTATAAAGCCTTATAGAAAATTAGAAAATTAAGAAATCTTTCAAGATCAGGTAATTTTTTTTAAACTTCCATTTTTACCACTGGTGCTTTTTAAGAGGTTCATTTTGTACTGTACTAAAATAATTTTATTTGGCTCCAACTCAAGTTGCAAAATTACCACATTTAATAACTTTAAAACTAAGCTAATTTTGAGTGCACATGAATCAGGGTGATGTCACATAGCTCATTTCAATAAAGCAACTGAGGGCAAACTAAGGTGCAGCAAGGCACAGAACTATGTGTTCTGGTCCATCAATACTTACACTTTCTGGAATGCTAAGGATAGCTACCAGGAACACTTTTTTTCTTTTGTAAACCAGAACGATGATCTTTTAAGTAGGGCTGGAGATAGAGAGCAGAGTGCAGTTGGCTGAGCTGTCACGGCAGCAGTCCATATTTATTACCTATAAGCCCTGTGTAGGTGATGGTAATTTTAACCAGCTTTAAAAAAGAAAAAAAAAGCAATGGGAAAGACACATTAAAAGGACAAATTCAATGTTACTGTTACCTTCTGTATTAAATAAAGACAGTGACACCCATTGGTAGAAATTCAGTTTCTCCTCTGTGATGACAATGATAAAATCTCTTTTAGTCTATAATACCTTTAATCATTCATTCATTCATTCACTTGTCCATTCATTTAAAAAATGGCTGTTGAGGGCCTACTATGTTTCAGACCATGACTTGACTCACGGAGCACTAAACATAAAGACGAAGTTCATTGCTTCAAGGACTTTATCATCGAATGGGGAAAACAGACACATTTTCAGACCTTTCCAATATAATCTGATAAACGCTAAAGTAGAGATATTTATAAGATGCGATAGAAAAGAGAGAAGGGGGCACCTGTGACTATGTTTGGATGGGGAGAGGTCAAGGACAACACTGACAGGAAGTGTCACTTGGATTAATACTTCAATAAGAACACTTCCAGATGGATTTGTTTCAGCAGCGAGGCTCACATGTCTGCTAGAAGGATCAGCATGTGCAAAGGAATGGCAGAATGAGAACAAGGGTCAGAATCAGAGAAGGAAAAATTGTTTGATACAAACGAGAGAGGGGAGGGGACTGATTTAATAGGTATGACACGAAAACCAAGGAACTTGTGCCTCTTGCATTTATATTATATACTATAGGAAGCTTTTGGACAGCTTTGAGAAAATATATAATTAAGTTTAGTCTTAGAAAGACAACTGCATTAGTCTCCTAAGGTTGCTCTAATAAAATACCACAAACTTAATGGCTTAAAACAACAGAAATCTATTCTCTCATGGTTCAGGAGACCAGAAGTCTGAAGTTAAGGTGTTAGCAGGCTTGGTTCCTTCTTGGGGGTTCAGAGACAATCTGTTCCATGTCTCTCTCCTACCTTCTGGTGGTTGGCCAGCACCCCTTGACATTCTTTGACTTGTGTTAGTGTGACTCCAATCTCTGCCTCTGCCATCACATAGAATTCCCTGTGTGTCTCTGCCTCCGTGTTCAAATGTCACTCTTCTTATAAGGACACCAGTGATACTGACCACCCTGATGACCTCATGTTAACTTGATCACATCTGCAAAGACCATATTTTCTAATAAGGCCACATTCACAGGTACTAGAGGTTAGGACTTGAATATATATATACATATATATACATATATATATATATATATATTTGGCGGGGGCGGGGTGCATAGTTTGTTCCACAACAACCACTACTGTAGTGCACTAGATAGTTGATGGAGAGGAAAACCACAGTCAGTCAGGAGGCTACTATAATAGTCTGGATGAGTCACTGAGAGCCTCAACGAAAGCAATAACCATGGGAATGAAGAGGAGAGAGCCCATAATACGATTTAGAGTTATAATCAAGAAGATTTGATGATTAATTTAATACTCAGAATAATGATGGTGTTATGGACTAAATATCTGTGTCCCTCCAAAATTCATACAATGAAACCCTAACCCCCCTTGTGATGAAACAAGGACGTGAAGGCTTTGGGAAGAGGCAATGAAGTATGTACGGCCCTCATGAACGGGGTCAGTGCCCTTAAAATAAATCCCAGAGAGCTCCCTCACCCTTCTGCCACGTGAGGACACAGCAAGAAGATAGCACCGAACCTACTAATGTCTTGATCTGAGACATCCCAGCCTCCAGAATATGAGGAAGAAAGGTTTGTTGTTTAAGCCCCCCAGGCCATTGTATTTTTGTTACTGCAGCCAAAACAGACTGAGACAGAAATTGGTACCAGATGTAGGGTCTACAGGAACAAAATTTTAAGGATAAGCTTTCTGAATTGGTTCTGGGGTTTCTGTAGTTGGATCATTAATCTGGTTAGATTTAAAGATGCTAATGACTTTATTTCTAGTAGTAAAGAGAACGTCGATGGTCTATGGCATTAACTATTCATAGAAGTATGCACTGGAAAGTCCTAATTAACCACTTATGAGAAGCAAGGAACTAGGTGACTATATAGGATACTTTTGAGCATTTTTAGAAAATATAATGACATTGGTTGGTTGCCGCTAATGTCGCTGAATCTGTGATGGTTAATTTTATGTGTCACCCTGACTGGCCATGCAGTGCCCCGATTAAACATTATTTCTGGGTATGTCTGTGAGACTGTTTCCAGATGAAACCAGCATTTGTATCAGTGGACTCAGTAAAGTAAATTGCCTTCCTCAATGTGGGTGTGCATCATCCCATCTTTTGAGGGCCTAAACAGAACAAAAGGTAGAGGAAGGACGAATCCCTCTCTCCTTTTTTTTTCCCCCATGTCTCACTGCTTGAGCTGGGAAATCTCATCTCATCTTCTCCTGCCCTCAGACTGGGATTTACATCATTGGCTACCCTGGTTCTCAGGCCTTCGGACTGGGACTGAATTACACCCCGGCTTTCTTAGGTCTCCAGCTTGCAGATGGCAGATCATGGAAGTGCTCAGCCTCCATAACCACATGAGCCAATTCCTCATAATAAATCTCTTTTCTGTATATGCTATTGGTTCTGTTACTCTGGAGAACCTGACTAATATGGATGGGGAGATAAACCCCAACAGTTACTATTTCTGCTTGGACTGGAGCCAAAAATAAATATTTGCCTTATAAAGACCCATTCTTTAAAATCCTCTTTATTTACTACTTTACATATAGTTGGGATTTTCCATTAAAAACTTCTCACTTATTGATTTTAGAAAAAGTATTTCATGTTTGCATGATTCTCACATTGCTTTAGGCCACTTTCCTCAAAAGGTACCCTCCTCACTTGAGCTGTGTTTCACTTTTCCTATCATCCCTACAGTTATTCGCCCTGAATTATTTCTTCTCAAATGATAAAGTGCATTAAGTCATCTGGGAAATTTGCTAAAATGCACATTTTTGTCCCATCTCCAAATACTCTAAATCATTAATTCTAGAGTGGCAATTGGGAAATGGCCTCATAATCAAAGTGCATGTGGTCCTTAGTCACACTTGGAGAACCATTCCACATCCTTCCAGTATTAGAACATGCCTCTCATTTCGCAAATTCATGGGTTATTATTTTTACTAATCATAAGGAAACTGAGTAATGTCATTTATTACAAAGAACTCAGTCAGTATCAATTCAGCCATATCATTCAGTTCTACCATGCTCTTATCCACTACTCTACAGTAAAACGTTTTTCTTGATGGCATGAAATAGGTGTGATTTGTCCCATGCAACTATTCAGGAGAAGAGCTATACATCATTGTGCCATGTGTGCTTATGTCTAACTTCTGTATCATAATACTCAAATCTTTCTCTTTCTGTAGAGTAGATTCTATCAACATGCTAAACATTTAAGATGATTTACTTGTAGCTTGTCATTTGTAAGTATACCAGGGTGAAGAATTAAAAAAATCTTGTAGAATTACTAAATTCACAGGTAATAGGTACAGATTTGTGGGCCCAGGTGTGTTTCAAGTATTTCCTCCAGTCAACAGCCACCTACCATTTCACCAGTCAGTGTCCAAAATATGCATACCACATGCTTTTAGTTTACATAAAGGGTGGGGTTACAAAGAAAATAGGATATTGCCCTACTTAAATGTGGTTTATAATCTTGCTAGGGAGAAAGGTTTTTTCTTTTTAAACTTTTAATGTGATTAATTCTAATTTTTCTTATGGGATGTAAGCAGTAGTAAGGTAGGAATTCAGAAAAACTATTCACATTATTGGATAATTTCTCAATTTTGTAAACTCGCCACATCTTTTTCTATGTAACAAAGACTTATTGAGCATTCACACAATCATGAAACCAAGAATAGTTTGAGGCTTGTCATAGTCAGTATACTTAGTATATTGCTGGATTCTAAGGTTGACTTTCATCACTTATGTACTGCTTTGGCAAATATTTTTTGAGGGCCCACTATCTACTGCCTCTTTTCATTGCCACCATAATCTGATTAGAGATCTCAATTCATTTATTCATTTATATTAATGTATACCTACAACCATAACGTACTAGTCGGCCATTTCTGCTGTGCTAACACTGAGTAGACAAAATCCCCAGAAACTAAACTTTTCTTTCCTTTCTCATGGTTCTGCAGTTGAGCTAGGAGAGCTCTACCTGGGGCTATGTTGTGGTTCAAATGTGTTCTAGTATCTCGTTCTTCAACCAGTGGCTACTCAGAACATGCTATTCTCTTGGCAGAGAAGGAACATAGCGAGCCAACCTAAAACTAGTAAGGACATGTACCCATGTGTCATGCCCTCTTTCATTCCACTGGGAAGGAAAGTCACATGATTAAGCCCCCAATTGGGGTAGTGGCAAAGTAGACTCTACCCATCGTAGGGGATGGCTCATTATAACAGAGGAGGAGTGACAGTTGGACACAATCCACTAACTATTTTTGTAGACGTCAAAAGTATTTAGATGTATTTCTAATCTAAGCATTCTGTCTTCCTTTTCAGCATCCCCATCCATCCCCAGCCTCATTTCCTTCACTACTGCAACCCAAACCTCCTCTGGTTGCCTCTCTGATCATGCTACCCACACTGCAATCTTACTTCCCATTTTAATAGGCATTAAGTCCAACAGTCTCAATCTATCCTCTTTTCTGTCATAGTGGCTGGTCCTCTATTACATATGAATTTGTTTTCTATTACATCATACACTTCAGGCAGTTTCAAGTGACTTTTAGCAATTTGGGTAACCAGCAATTTCAGGTCTCATCATCCAAAACTACTAATAGCTCTCCTCGAACATTTCCTCAAACATCATTGGGAGTCCTGAAACACCCTCCTCTTTCAACACTTAGCAACTATATGGACTGAATTTTGTCCCCTCCAAATTCATATGTTGAAGCTCTAACCCTCAAAGTGAATATATTTGGAGATAGGGCCTATAATGAGATAATTAAGATTAAATGAGGTAATAAGGGGGGCCCTAATCCACTATAATTGGTGTTCTTAAAGGAGGAGAAAAGCAGTCAGAGCTCTCCTTGTGCACACTCTCCCCATCCCACCCCCCATATGCACATACCAAGGAAAGGCAATGTGAGGATCTAGCAAGAAGGTAGCTCTCTACAAGCCAGAAAAAGAGCCCTTATCAGGAATCAAATCAGCCAGCATCTTGATCTGTCTTTCCACCCTCCAGAACTATGAGACATTAAATTTTGTTGTTTAAGGCATCCTGTCAGTGTTATTTTGTATGGCAGCTCTAGCTGCCTATTGTAGGATCTGATTTTCACTGTCCTCATACCCTTTGTAAGCTTCCCTAGAATGATTACATAGCCAGACCTGTTATGTAACTCACTTTTTAATCTAAATCTATAGTGTCACGGATTACCTTTGTTCACCACTTCTAGAAGAGATCAATTTTGCCATGTATATGGGATGAATGAATATATGCCTACAATTTAGACGTGCTTATGAGTATGATCATTGTATTCTGTTATTGAATGCTTCTATATATTCACATGCATCCATTGCTGTCTAGATTTGATAAACTTCTAAAGCTCAGCAATAAAAGCAACTACACTCTTACTAGATCCTAGTTAACTCTCATGTATTATCTTTTTATTTTTACAACAAATTTGCAGGTAGGTTTTGTTAAATTGCAGCCTTGAAAACTGAGGATCATGCCTTCCCCAGGTTATAATTCTACCTGGAGCCATCTGAATGAAGACCTACTAGATTTTTTTTTGATCTACTAGACTACTCTGTCTTCAGAAATTAAGGGTAATGATTATCTAAATCCCGGTGCTCATTCTTTAGCATGGGGGGCCATGGAAAACATGTATTCTTATTTATCTGGCTATTTGATAGAGTTTATTATTTGATAGAAATTATGGCCATTAAAGTGCTGATTGGCCAGTGACAGTTTGTGAAGATTTAACTGAAGATTCAAAACAATGGTATGTTTGTATCTCTTAGTTGTATATCTGTAAAATTCCCAGTTTTCCTATAGCTGTACTAATAGAGGTATATAATTACTTTATTGCTACAAATAAAAATATCAATGAATTTCATGTTTTAGAACAATATATTTTAGGATACTTGAATATTGAATTCCTTTTTGCTGTTTGACAAAGACCTTAAACTTGACTGATATCTGCCTTCAAGCATTACAGGGGTCTGTTAAAACTGGCATTTAAAGAACAGATTTACTGTTTGCTGTTGAGATTTCCTTTTATGTGAGTGCAGTACCTAGCTGTTCATTTTTGACTTTTTGTCTAAGGTCAAATGTAGGGGATCAACTTAAAATTTTATAAGTCCCTGTCTAAAAGTCTGTCCTAACATAACCATGATGATCTACAATGCTGCTTCCATCTCTTATTTCAATATGTGAAAGTTCTATTAGAATTTGAGGTGACAAATTGCTTTCAGCATGAAGCTGCAAAAAACAAATTAGAGAACTCCATAGCAGTGTTGTTAGGGCATTCTCACTACCTATCAAATGGCAGAGTTTAAAATCAATTGGATTATATAAAATGCATTTTTCAGCTCCAGCTCATGTTTCTCCTTTCCATGAAAAATAAGGAAATTGAATGCAACATGGATCTGAAAGAAGACTGGAAATAAAAAAAAAAAATTAAAGTATTGAAGAACTGAAGACCTTATCTTTAAAATATTTCTTAATTTCATAGGTTCTGCTGCTGTTAAAAACATGAAAAATACCTCCCTTTTGGTAATGGGATGAAAATGTAGGAAAAAAATGAGAGTCATATTTTCCCAGTACACAAACGAGGTGTGATTATAAGTAATGTACTTTTCAGAGCAGCATTAACTCTTTGTAAGTAAAAGGTTTTCCCTTTTCTGTTTCTTTCACTGATTTACTTCCTGAAGGTTAAATACTTGACCTTTTGTCAGTTTTGTTCTTCTTATCATCCACCCACCCCATTGTTGCTTTTATGCACTTGTACAACTTCAGCTCTGACATCCTCATCGATTATCCTTACAATGCCAGCTCTAACCACCATCCTTACTATTATTCTCATTTCTCTAATTACCTGTGAGAAGCAGGTATGGAGAAGCAGGCTCCCCACGAAGCAGGGAGCCCAACATGGGGCTCCATCCCAGGACCCTGGGATCATGACCTGAGCCGAAGGCAGACGCTTAACGACTGAGCCACCCAGGCACCCCATGTCCACCTCCTTAAATTATTTTTCCTTATTTTACATAAGGCCCAGCTCCCGCAACACTCTCTAATGATTTCTCTCAAACCCCTCCCTTATTCCTTATTCTCAATTTCTAAATCACTTTACTATATCTCATATGTCTTCAGCATGTACACAATCAATAACAGTATACCTGATCTGTCTCTCCATGTATGTTGTAATCTTCTGGAGGAAAGTCCTCTTTTATTTATGTTTTTCTTTTACATTACCTAACACAATATTCTGTGGTCTACATAGAGTAGTCTTACTGAATATTTCCTTAGTCATGTTGAAGATGATTATAAGGATGATATAACTGTGTGAGTACATACCTGGCACTAGAAACAATTTCATGGTAAATAGTCTTGGGCCCCTTCCATGTTCATATTCATCACTCTCTTATAATTGACCTGAGCCTGGGTTGAACTTTGCTTAAGTTGAGATTTAGAAAATCAGAGGAAAGAAGAGAGGATATTATTAGGAAATAAATCAGTATATGCAAAGGCATGGGGGCAATCACTTAGGCATTCACTTAGGATTCTAGTCAGATTGGAATTAGGTAATCAATACAATAAATGTAATGGTCCAAAACTGGAAATAATTCAAATGTCCATCAAGTAGAAAATATTATCATATATTCATACAGTGGAACACTACACAACTATGTAAAACAATAAACATAACAACATGAATAAATCTCACAGACAGAATGAGTACATATTGTGTGACTTAATTTATGTTAAATTCAAAAATAGGAAAAATTAATCTATTTCTAGAAGATAAAAGGTTCATTACCTTCAGGGAATAATGACTGAGAGGAGGCATGAAAAAAATTTTCTGATATTCTGAGAATGATCTATATTTTGATCTATATTCTATAATGTATATAAAGTAAAAGCACTGAGCTATACACTTAAGCTATACACTTAAGATATTTTTTCTTTACTGTAAGTTATAACTCAATAAAAAAGTGAAAGAAAAAAAAGAGAAGGTAGTCAAAAAAGTAAGTTATATACCACTAAAATATCAGTGTCATTTCTTGTTGTTTTAGACTAAAATTCTGACATTATCAGCAAAAAAATTTAATTCCAAATATAGCTCTTTTGTAGATTCCATGCACTCAAATGAATGTAAGGGTGAATTCTTCATTGTGAGGCTGGAGTTCAAGGTGGACTTGCCTCTCCCTGAATTTTTCTACCAGGAGATTTAAAACAATGAGATCCAGACACATAAACCTCAGGAAATTTAATTATATTACAATTATGGTAAAGTAAGATCACTAATGCTCCAGTGAATTAAATCTTTGATGATATAGAAAGACTTTTTATATCCTTTTCCTCATCACAGCACTCAATAAATGGTAGCTATTATTTTCTGCCAAATATTCTACAATACATTCTGAATACATGATCTCATTTAACCTCACAGCTACTCCGTAAGTTTGGTACTACTATCTGTATTTTAAAGATGAGGTAACTAAGTCAAGTCATTTTCCCATTAATACAAACAGTAAGTGGCAGATCCAATATTCAAAACCAGCCTATCTGAGGGCAAAGCTTGTGTCCCATTAATTATTGTACTCTACTGTCTCAAGACACTTGGAAATTAAAAGTAAACATGGATGAAAGAAAGTACTTTTGGGATGAATGCTGGAATATTAGTGTTTTACATTTCTCTCCTACCTCTGCCCTTTCCCACATAATGAAATAAAGAATAAATATAGAATAAAACTTCATTTATATTTATATGAGGAAAGGACACATGAAGTTAATGTGTAACATCTGTGCACTTGATAGAAACACGTGTTCTGCTATTCTGGGGTGGAGTTTTCTATATATGTCTATGAGGTCTAATTGGTTTATACAGTCATGCGAGTCATCTATTTCTTTCTTGTTTTCTGTCTAGTTGTTCTATCCATTATTGAAAGTGGGGTATTGAAATCTCTAAGTATTATTGAAGAACTATCTATTATTCCCTTCAACTCTGTCAATTTTTTCTTCATTAGTCTTTGGGGCTCTCTTACTCTATGTTCTATTAGGTATATATATGTATTATATATATATGCTTATAATCATATTTTCTTGATATATTGCTCCATTTATCAATATATAATGTCCTTCTTTGTCTCTTGTAACATTTTTTATTTTTATTTTTTTTTTTTACTTAAAGTCTATTTTTATATTAGTATAGCCATCCAGTTCTCCTTTGATTACTACTGTATGGAATAGTTCTTCAACCTATTTGTATCTAAGGATCTAAGGTGAATCTCTTGTAGATAACAAATGGTTGAAACATGTTATTTTAACCACTCTACCAATCACAGCCTTTTGTTGTTGTTGTTATTGATGCTATTAACTGTGGTGCTTCTCAGTCTTTTTTGTTCCAGTTTTATTGAGAAATAATTGACATACATCACTGTGTAATTTTAAGGTACACAGCATCATGATTTAATTTACATATATTGTGAAATGATTATCACAATAGGTTCAGCTAACAACCATCTTCTCATATTGATATGGTAGAAAGAAAAAAAGAAGGAAACATTTTTATCCTTATGATGAGAACTCACAGGATTTAATCTCTTCGCCAACTTTTTCCTAGATATCATATATCAGTGTTAGCTATAGTCATCATGTTGCACATTATATCCCTAGTACTTATTTATCTTATAAGTGGAATTTTGACCATTTCCCTCTAATTTCAATCACAACCTTTTAATTGGGCAGTTTAATCCATTTATATTTACTGTGATTACTGATAAGGAAGAACTTATTTCTGTCATTTTTCTATTTGTTTCTATATGTTTTATATTTTTTATTCCTTAATTCCTTTATCATTGCTGTCTTCTGTGTTTAACTAATTTTTGTACTGTATTACTTTGATTCCTGTCTCATTTTCTTTTCTGTACATTTTTTAGATGTTTTTCCTTACTGCCTACCCAGGGTATTACAGTTAGCTTCTTAAACTTATAACAATCTATTTTGAATTAATAACACTTTAGCTTCAATAATAAACAAGACTCTGCTCCTATACAGTTCCATCCTTCCTCCTTCATGTTGTCACAAATTACATCTGTATACATTGTGTACCATTAATATATATTTATTATTTTTATGCATTAGTCTTTTAAATCATAGGAAAAAAGGGCAGAGTTGGAAAATACTACAATAACATTGGCTTTTGTATTTATCTATTTGTCCTTTGTCAGCATTCTTTATTTCTTCATTTGGTTTCATGTTACTAGCTAATATCCTTTCATTTCTGCCTGAAAGACTTCCTTTAGCATTTCTTGTAGGACGGGTATAATAGCAAAAATTTCCCTTGGCTTTTGTTTATCTGGGAATGTCTTAACATTTCTCTCATTTTAAAAGATAGTTTTGCAAGATACATAATTCATTATTGACAGGTGCTTTTTTTTTAGCACTTTAAATATGTCATATCACTAGTTTTTGGCCTCTGTGGTTTCTGATGAGAAACCAACTGCTAATCTTATTAAGTATCCCTTCTATATGACAAGTGACTACTCTTGTTGCTTTCAAGATTCTCTCTTTGTCTTTGAATACTTTATAATATGTCTTGAGGTTGATCTCTTTATATTTATCTTTCTTGGAGGTTGTTGATCTTGCTGGGTGTGTCGATTATTTTCATTCTTTCTTTTACTCACAATTGGGAAGTATGTAGCCATTACTTCTGTAAATACTCTGTCTGGCCCTTTTGATCATCCTCTCCTCTCATCAAAACATGTTTGATTGTGTCCCATAGATCTCTGAGACTCTATTTTTCTTTATTTTTTTCTGCTCCTCAGACTGGATAGCTTCAATTGACCTTTCAGTTTACTGATTCTTTCTTCTCCTTGCTCAAATCTTCTACTGAAACCCCTTAGTAAAATTTTCAGTTTGGGTATTATACTTTTTAGCTCCATATTTTCTGCTTCCTTTTATAATTTCTCTTTATCAATATTCTCTATTGGTGGAGATACCATTCTCTTACTTTTCTTTATTTCTTATTTCTTTGTCCATGGTTTCCTTTAAACATATTTAAGATAGTTGATTTAAAGTCTTCTTCTAGCAAGTCCAATATCTATGCTTCCTCAGCACAGTTTCTGTTAATATTTCTTGTGATTGGGCCATACATTTTTGTTTCTTTGTGTGCTTCACCTTTATTTGTTGAAAACTGGAAAATTTATATATTATACTAAGATAATTCTTAAAATCAGATTCTGCCTCCATCCTCTGCAGGGTTGTTTTTGTGGCTTGCTATGAGTTGGGGTTGTTTGTTTGGTTAGTGACTCTTAAATTATCCTTTTAAGTCTGTCTTCTTAGTTATGTGTAGTCTCTAGAATATTTATTTATATTGTACTTAGCTAGTGTTTTGACAGAGATTTTATTGAATTCCTGAAGCTAAAATGAAAGAAAAAAAGAAAGAAAGAAAGAAAGAAAGAGAGAAAGAAAGAAAGAAAGAAAGAAA
>NW_027397073.1:14505735-14563639 GCF_003265705.2 Callorhinus ursinus | reverse complement strand
AAGAAAGAAAGAAAGAAAGAAAGAAAGAAAGAAAGAAAGAAAGAAAGAAAGAAAGAAAGAAAGAAAGAAAGAAAGAAAAAGAAAGAAAAAGAAAACCTGTCTCAGTCCTTGCAAGTTGGCTCTGTGTTGGGGCATTTCTTCAAGGCTTAGCCAGGTCAGTTATACTCTGCTGTAACCTTCACTTTCAGCTTGTGTGCAGCATAGAGCTCAGCCAGAGGTGAAAGCTTAGGGTCTTCTCATGTCTTTTCTGTGCTTGCATCCCGTCCGGGGCATGTATGTGGCTTTCTAAATTTGAGGTATATGTAAATGTTTTTCAGTGCCCTGATTTCCCAAAGAAACTCTCTCCTACTTTTTCTTCCAGGCTCTTGGCAGGTCTATGGCTCCTTTCAACTGTAATTTTTTGCTCCAGGCACTAGCAGGTTGTTCTTTTGCCTTACAATGTTTATAAAGACTATCCTTTGTATAGCTGCTTTTCTGCCCTGAGAGGTTTCCAAGTCCAATAAAACAAAAGCAAGTCCCTTGCTTCAGTTCTTTAGATAGCCCCCAGACAAGTCAAAACAGACAAACACAATTCTTTGAGAATAAGGTGCGTCTGATCCCTTTGGAACCAGAAACCATGATCCCACACTGGGAATGCAGGCTGCCATATTCAACACAAGTTTTGGGCTGGTGGGGGGCAGGGCAAGTAAAATTGCTACAGATCTTTCCTACTGTTTTAAAATTGCCTTTTCCTTGATTTGTCATTTGCTTGGTTTCTGTAAACCTTTGACTATTTTCCACAATTCTGACAAAGTTGATTCTGATAGTTTTTCCTCAATTTGTTTGTTTGTTTCTAGAGAGATGCACCCCTGGAGTTAACTATTCTGCCATGTTCACATCCCAGAAGCATCATTTTGAAAGCAATATTTTCATGGAAACATTTAAATTGCTCTACAGTGATAGGGTTGTTTTTTTGTTTTGTTTTGTTTGTTTTGTATAATCAGAATTAAATATAATATTCTCCAATTACAAGTATTTGTACATAAAAACCTTTATTGTGTGTCTGTATTATTATAAAAATATTTGCCAAATTATTCAAAAAGAAGAGTGGAATAAGAAGGCAATTAGCTGTTTTGCTACCCAAATTGATGTGGTCTAGTATATTGGAAATGACACAAACCCGAAAAAACAAGAACCCTGGTTTCTAGCTGTAGCTCATAGCTTAATTAGCTATGTGGTTCCAATTTAGCCTCTCTTTTTCTCAGATTCTTCACCTATTAAATAAAATTATTGTATTTGCTGATCTGAGAAGTCCTTATCAGCCCTAAATTTCCATTTAGTGTTAGAACATAAGATGTCATTCAAATGTTTCAAACATATATTTTAAGAGAATATTGAACAAACTTACATATAAATACAATGCAGCATTTGGGGGCAAGAAGTTCACTGTGTGTCTTCCTAAGTCTGCTTCAGAAATGGGCTGAATACTTAATGTTACCTTGAATCCATTTAACATATTTTTTCATAGTTTGCAATGAATATTTAATTTGATAAGTGTCAATATCAGTTAAAACAGGCCAAATTTTGAATTTGCAAATATAGAAAAATATGTAAATAGCAAATTTTGAAAGATATAAAGAGGTCTGTGGGTTTTTTTTATAAAGAGAACATAGAAACATGTATAAAGTGGTCTAACGCAAATTTATTGATATGCAATTGAAAAACAAGCAAATGCCTAATCACTTTCAAACTTTTTCTTATTTGAAACTGAACATTTTATTTAGTTTCACGAAGACAAAAAGGATGCTTCTCCGATTTCTACAGATCTGTAAAACTACGTTTTTCTTTGAAATTTATAATTTATCAAATAAATGTGTGTAGACTTGGAAACAGAGATCTGATTCCACAATGTTCTCTAAAGACACAAGAGCTACAAGCTTAACAGCAATCTGCCAAGTAAAGCAATATTTAAGTTATAGAATTTGGTGAGGAAAATGTTTATTTTTCAGAAATTTTCTGAAAATACCTGACTCTTATATAAGATTACATCTAAAGATAATTTCTTAAGGTAAATAAATAAAGAATTTGCATTCCACATAATTTTTGGTCACAGTTGATGTTAAACATAAAGTAGCATCAAAAAGTCTCTGTCTGTTACTAACCCACTATGAAGTGAATACTTGATTGGTCACTGCAAAATTTAGCAAAATGCAAGCCTTCTTTAAAACACTAAATGGCTTAGGGGCGCCTGGGTGGCTCAGTCGTCAAGCATCTGCCTTTGGCTCAGGTCATGATCTCGGGGTCCTGGGATCGAGCCCCACATCGAGCCCCACATCGGGCTCCTGCTCAGCGGGAAGCCTGCTTCTCCCTCTCCCACTCCCCCTCTCCCCCTGCTTGTGTTCCCTCTCCCTCTGTCTCTCTCTCTGTCAAATAAATAAAGTTTAAAAATCTAAAAAAAAAAAAACTAAATGGCTTATAAGTTTAAATAATATTTCTATAAACAAAAGGTAATAATAGAGCTGGCTAAAATAAGAGCAACCAATGTTTTTGAATTCTTACTATTGATAGGCTTTGTGGTAAATTCTATAGATATATTTTTATTTAACCCTCACAAAAACCATGGAAAGTGGATCATATTATCACCATTTTACAAAGGAAGAAACTAAGGCTCAGTGAAGCAAACTGTATTGTACAAGCATTAGTACACAGTTTGACCGGAGTCAGAATGATAAAATGCAGAGGACCAGTTTGTAATTCAGACCACACTGGCTACCTGACTTCTACAAAGTGATTTTTTTTTTTTTTGAGGCTCAATTCAGTCGCCCCATCTCTAAAAGGAGAGCAGCAGCATTTATACTGCAGAATTGTTCTAAAAACTAACTAAAATGTCCACGAATTGTCTGTCATAGAAGAGGTACTTAGTAAATGAAAGTAATTCTTATCCGAGCAGTAGAGAAAGCGTTCATTCCCAGGTCTGTTTGCCCCAGAAGCTCTTTTCAGTATACCATGTTGCTTTTTCACTTATTAACAAAGCAAAATAAAGCAAACAAAATGCCCAGTTTTGCGGCATCACTACCAGATCAAACAGGTGGTAGGGAGATCCCTAGGCTTGCCACTGGCAATGTGTACTCCTTTCTTAGCTGGGTCCTAAAGGACTAAAATAATTGTGTACGTCTGGAAACTCACTTCTCCAAGATACCAATCCTTGTCTAAAAAAGGAGGCTATCATAGAATTTTTCTCGGGGACTTAACAAGGTATTGTAGCTGTGAAATAAGTTTAAGAAATATTAAAATATAATTTTAATAACATAATTTTATAATACAGTATAATCTACAGAATACAAATACAATATACCTTGTATTATAAAATTATGGTCGATAGTACATGAAAGAAGAAATTATAATTATATTATAAAATCATAATTACATTTTCACTGTATGAAAATTTCACATTTTCACCTAAAACTTGACTAAAGATGAACAAACCAAATAAGAGAACCAAACAAAAAGCATTTATTTTATTAAACGACCATTTTTATTTGATTAAACGACCACTTAACTAATGGCAACAGCCACATTTATTGAGTACTTACATGTGCAGACAGAAATCTAAATGTTTTATATGTATTTGTTCATTTAATCCTATTCATATATCCTAAAAACCTGAGCGTTCAGTTTTCTCTTATAAAATATTAGTGAAACGCAGTAAGAATGGTATATTGTGGCACATATTTCCTTGTTACATTTAGGTAGGTAATTAAGGAACGAAAGGGTTGGGCCAGATTTATTAGTCATATTGAGGTTACTTTATAATTTGACTTCTAAGGGGCACCTTTCTTTGTATGAGCCAAGATCCCTTTCACTCTCATTCTAGAATCTGTCAAGATAGATGCTGATAGGTCACAGAGAGGTTTTCCAAACATATGAAGCTTCCATTTGAGAACTCAGCCAACGTTCCCATTGTCAATTTATTTTAATGACAACCTTCTGGCTGAGAGACAATGAATGTCCAATCACAACTATATTTGTCTTCAGGATAGCAACTGCAGGCTTAAAATTTTGTCACTTTAAAAACATTAGGTTCTACAGTTTGACCACAACTTACTATCAGAGTTAAGGTATCAACATTGAATATTAAAGATGATTTTTATAAGTTATGAGACAGTTTGAAAGTGTCTTTTCTAAATGTAATACCACTACAGTAGAGGATAGACCTACTTATGCATATTTATATATTTCATTTATATATTTATTCACATGCAAATTCTTGAAGGTCATAGAAATCATTTTGCCAACTCTGAGAATATGGCATCTTTTAACTCCGCTGCCTGGGAAATCGAGGCCAAGATTTAATCTGCTGTCGTCCAAGGACAGGGTATGACAGAGTAAATTTTTAATGGGGGAAAGACACGGGAAATCTCTCATTATGCCAACTGGGTCTACACCATCTTCATTCTTGCCTTATCAATTTTGTCTTATTCCCATTTGTTCCTTCATTCATGTTTTGATTTCTATCATGTGCAAGATACATACAAAGATTTAAATGCTGAGAGGTTCAAACAAGAAACAATTCAATGCTCTGCCTCCTCATCTGGTGAGGCATGGGAACAACGGACTGCGTAATGCTCTCTGTGCTTGCTTCATGAGCTTGCAGTTTTTCAATATGAGTTCAATATGCAGAATTCTAATCACCCAGGAACCATGGTATATACCTATCGAATTGTTTTGCCTCATTAATAGAACACATCGCTACTTCTCTTAAGGCTCTTAACATTTTTTCATGTCTTTAATACATATTTATATATGTTGGTTCATCTATTAGATGGCAAGCACAAGCTGCTTCATTTTTGTACCTCCTACAACAATTATCTCAATGCGCTTTGGAGATAATAAAAAATGATTTACTCGATGAAAGAAGGAACAAAGGAAGTGACTGAATTTCAGGTTATTTGTTGCTAGTAATGGAATGGTTTTGATTGGCCTTTTCCCAATTCGTGATGTTGAGCATCTTCTTTGTACTTGTTGGCCACTTGTATGTCTTCTTTGGAAATATGTCTATTCAGTTCCTCCACCCATTTGAATCAGATTATTTGTGCTTTTGTTATTGAGTTGTAGGAGTTCCTTATATATATTGGGTCATAAACCCTTATCAGATATATGATTTGCAAAGATTTTCTCCCATTCTATAGGCTGCCTTTCATTTTGTTGTTCCTTTTGCTGTGGAGAAGATTTCTGAGTTTGAAGTCTTGAAGTTTTCTGTTGCTGTCTTCAAATGTGAAGTACCAGTCACCTCCCCCAGCCTTTACTGACTAACCTCTGGAGAGAAATACCTTTCTTTATCTCTGCTAGGGATTCTGAGGCTTTCTCAAACCTTCTGTGAATAAGCCTGCTCCACGCTCCTTGCTCCCTCTTGTGGCAGTATTTTAAGTTTGGATACCCTCTCTCCAGCTTGCAGCACACCAGACCATGTGCCCACAACCTCCCCTTTGCTTTCTCAAGGGCAGAGGCAAAGCTCAAGTTTGTGGGCTCTCCCTGGCCCACAGATTTAGCTGGCTTTCTGAGCATGCTTGCTAGCCCTGGGCCAAAGCTTGCTCTCACGGCCATTAGGCATGTGCCCAGGGAGCTGGCCACAGGGTGGGGGGAATAGAGGTATGAGTGAGGTGCACAGAGCTCTGGGGTTGCCTGTGTGTCATCTGGGGGGATCTGTGAGTGAGGCATCCCCGGCGGCTCCTAGGTGGGTTTTCTGATGTAATCTGTGAGGCAGTTAGTAGGGTCTATGTCCGTTTAATGCCCTCTAAGAGTCCTACCTGCTGCCGTGCCAGCCTCTACCTGCTCCCCAGTCATGCAGCTCAAGACTCAGTAACTCTGAATGGGGCCAGAGAGAAATGGGCCTCTGGTCAAGCTTCCCATACAGTTGGGGAAAAATATTACAGGCTGAGAAGGTATCTCTTGGCACTGAGCTGTGCCACCTTGGAGGAAGGGTGATGCAGAAAAAGTGAATCTGTTCCTCTTACCATCTCCAGCGTGTCCAAACGTATCTATTTTTGCTCCAGTGGTGCGCTAAAACTTCTCCTCTGGAAACCTGGACTTCCACAAAGGCTCTCTCACCATGGCTGACTGTCTGAGACAGCATTCTCCAGGGACTTCCAGACTGCTGCCAACAGGACTGGGTCTGGTTTACAGCTACTGCAGGGTCCACAGCTGTGCCTGAGATCTGTATGCCTAGTACCCAACACAAGGGTGAGCAAGAGTCCTTCTGTTCCCTTGGTGTATGGTGCTGAATCCCAGAGCTCCCAGAAAGGCACCTCGGTCTGTGGATGGATGCCAAATTGTTGTTGAGGGAAGATACAAGCGAGAGACATCTTATTTGGCCATGTCGCTGATGTCACAGTATGAAAGCTCATTTACTTTTCAAAAGATGTGTTTAGTTCACACAGATATGGACAAAAAAAAATGATTTCTATGCAAGTGGAGATGTATGTCATGGAGAGTGTAGCAGGTGCTCAGGCAGGGGCTCATGAAGCGGTGATTCCCATGACCTTCAGCTTTACAAGTTCAGGAACGAAAGAATCCAATGAATGAGGCATTCTTGTAGGTGATTTGGTAATTTATTTCATTTACTCCCATGGCCTATCTGTGTGTGGGGGAGTGTTATCTCAGTTTGTGTAGGTGAAGAACCTGAGATTCCTAGAGTCTGCTCATGGCCCAAGGTTATGTAGTTAAGGAAGTGGGAGATTGGGGATGCGAACTGGCGCTTACCTGACACTAAGGTCACTGTTGTGTTGTTGTTGTGTTGTTTTATTTTTTTTAATAGCTACATGTATGTGATTTGTTTGGGGTAGGATGGGCTCGAGGGGATTGATGTCTTTTGCCTATCAAGAGGGAAAATAAAAGAAAAAAAGAAAGAAAATCAAGCCAGCAAGCACCGTACTGAGTAGCTGTGGATTCCTCTTCAATCTGAGTTTTGTACCTAGTAGTCACTCAGTTTATCTGTATGGTGAGGTGTTTTCCCGTGCCCTTCCCTGGGCAACTGACACTGGGATTTCCTACCACACTCTTCAGGCTCTAAGCAGCATCATGTACCTGGGGTTCCTAATTCTACACACATGCATCAGCTGTCTGTTCTAACTGGAGTTTTAAATCGCACCAAAACAAGATTCACTTTCTCATTAATATTTAGACTCTGAGGGGCTTTATTCAACCTTTCTCTCCACTTTCACATAGAGGACTTCACAAATGACATCAGAGAAGCTTCCATGGAGGCAACCAAGATCAGAATTACTTCTGCAAAATGGGCCAAAACTTAATTTGCAGTAATTTCTTAGCAATTTCAAGGAGATTTTCTAATGTAAATCATAAGAATAATTGGGCTGCAGAGAATTAGTCTACAATATCTCGCCAACTTTGGACAAGCATTTTTTCCCACATAGGACAGACCTTTAGCCTCTAAAGTATAGAAATAAAGTTTTTGGACAGCATTGTGATGTCCAACACATAGAACTAACAGGAAACTTAGTTGAAATGTTTTGTGCAATTTCATACTGTATCTCAACCCCAAAGGATAAAAAAAAAAAAAAAAAAGATATGGCCATCAAATTATGCACATGGTCAAATCCTAAACTCAGCAGTGGGAATAGAAAACTAAGTTGAAGCAGGCTAAGGAAATGACAAAGATGCACGCTGAACTTAATGGTCACTATGTGGTGCCTTGAAATTAGTGGACCCTATGTTTTGCTTTTTTTCTACTAAACCCAACCTCTGTTGCTTAAAGCAATGTGTGTTGTTGGTTTCTCACTTCTTTAAATAGCACTTGCAGTGAGTGATATTATAACAACACAGGGCACAGTGTGAACAGCCAACAAGAGAATCATTTAAACAAATGGATTTGTAAAACATGATTGTTTCAAGCCTGTCCATGTCAGGACTGCAATTTGAATTAAACATAAGGTGACTTCTTTCACTAAATCAATAAGTGCAAATAACATTGCTTGCAACCATGTTTTATTTCACAGACAAAAATGGTTCTTAACAGCTTTCTGAAGGCTGTGCTTCAGCCACCTGCTGTTAAAGTTGTTTGCTTTTATTTTTTTGGAAAATTTGTTTTTTTGCAGCATTAAAACAGGCATACTTGCAGTCAGCTCACTTGGGGCTAGAGTCCAGGGATGTCGGAAAGGCACTTTTCTTAATGAACACCATAATTTCCTGCACCCTTCCTACTGGCAAGTCAGAATAAGAGGAAGCACAGAGGGGTTTGCCTGAAGCTAGTTTGCCTACAATTCTTACTAGGATCAGCTGACTTGCAGTCAGAGGCAATTTCTACCATTTTCACAAAGAGAGTCTTCTAGTGGTCCATGTGAGTTTACGATTTCTAAAAAGTTGGTTTTATTGGCATCTAATAGATTCCATGGTAATCCTGGTTAGCATGAAATCACGCCAGTGATGACATCTACTCTGTCCTTGTTTATAGCTTCCATTTTGTAAAATAAAATAGAGACCATAATAACATTTGTATTCATGTGGTTATTGGGTGTCTGGAAAAAAAAGTAGTGGTGTTGTGTGCAAAAATGCCCACAGCTATCCTCAGCTTGGAATGTTGAATGATTCTGGAAGCATAATCTGGAGAAGGGAAGACTACTTTAAAAAGTGCTTAATCACCTTTCTTTTGCTTGGTCAAATTCATAGAAGTAAGTGTTACTGATTTTCATACTTATTCTAATCTTTGATTTTTCTAAAATTTCCATACTGACTACCTGAAAAAATGAAGTCACTTTTCTGTGGAATCACTGGGAGAAGAAAGAAATAAACAAAATACAACAGAAGGACTATTTCTTAGACATTCATGCATATTTGAGATGGGTCATTCTCTTAGTGCTTTGTTTTCATGATTTGGAAAGCAATGTGTATTTTGTACAGAGGGGAAGCAGGGCATTTGAAATTTAGGCTGAAAAAAAAATAAGTGGTATGATGAAACTGTCAGAATATTAAAGAAATAAAATGAATACTTGGTTCATAAACATTTCATGGATGTTGATGAGTATATTTTTAACAACCTGCATTCTTTTAGAAAGTTGAATAAGATCTTGAAATTTCTGTATAATAGTACTGTTTCCCCCAAAATAAACTTATCTCTTCTCCTAAAATAAATTCCATCATTTAAATTAAAATTAAATTTTAGACACATGAAGTTAAATATACACATTAAATATATACAGATATATATTCGGGGAAAATGGTGATTTGGTGTGGTAGAAAGTACTCTAAGAGGGGTCTGCTATGATTCCTGCCCCCTGGTACTTTTCTCTTGAATAATCCCTTTCTCTTGGGTGTGGCTGGGGTCTGTGAATACCTTCTGGCCAATAGAAAATGACAAAGGTGAACAGATGTTGAAGAAGAAGAAAGTTCCCAAATCAGTTGAGTTTGAATTCATCAAAAGGAATGTATTTCTGGGAGGGCCTGACTAAATCAAGAGTTCTTAAGGGAGGACTCGGCTCTCCTTGAGATGAGAGACTCATCTTGCAGGCTTAGCGAAGTAAGCAGCCACACTGGAAAAGAGCACCTGTGAAGGAACTGTGGGCAGCTTCTAGGACCTTAGTGTGGCACACAGGCAAGAGCCAGCTAGAAGCTGGTGTCCTCATACAGCTGCAAGGAAATGAGTTCTGCCAACAACCTGAATGATTTTTAAAGTGTAGTCTTTCCCAGTCAAGCCACTAGATGAGAATGCAGCCCAGCTAACACCTTGACTGCTGCTCTGTGAGACAATAAGCAGTTAGAGGACCCAGCTAAGCTGTGCCCAGACTCTTGACCTATGGAAACTGTGAAATAATAAATATGTGTTGTTCTAAGCAACTAAGATTGTGGTCATTTATTATGTAGAAATAAAAAAGGAATGTACTTTTATATAAGTGCCTAACTATCATTTTATTGTCTGTTGCCACAACATCTCCCCACTCCCCCTTCACATGATAGAACTCAATTCAAAGGCCCATATGGTATTTCTTAAGGGAATTATTTTAATTAAATTAATGCTACCTTTGTGAGGTACCACCCGTAAAATGTAAAATTTAAGAATAAACACTACATGAGTTTTAAGAAGTCTCACCTAGGGGTGCCTGAGTGGCTCAGTCAGTTAAGCATCTGCCTTCGGCTCAGGTCATGATCCCAGGGTCCTGGGATCGAGCCCCGCGTTGGGCTCCCTGATCAGAGGGGAGTTTGCTTCTCCCCCTCCCTCCCACTCATGCTCTCTCTCATTATCTCTGTCTCTCTCAAATAGATAAAATATTTAAAAAAAGGAGTCTCACATATTCAGAGAACATAGTAAAAGATAAATTTTAGCTCTTTTCCCTTTGAAGAAACTGCATTGACACTGGATATAACGAAAGAAGATTTAAACATAGCTCTTAGTTTAAACGACCAAGTGCTGAAATGAAGAAAGAATACGGGGGTGGGATGGGATATTATTCTGTCACAATAGCAGTCAGTGGTCACACCAAATCTGGGAATGGCAGGGCTGCCTTGTGACATAGCCTATCCCACATGCTACAGAGATATTTCCCAACATGCAGGACAATAAAACTTGGAAAGATATAAAACTCACCACGTAATTTAATTTCAGGCTAGACCAAAATGGAAACTTGACCCTTGTTATAGAACTTTCATAGAAGCAATGAGGAAACTACCATGGAGATCTGAGTTTCCACCCTTGGGATGATCCATGGTCCCAGTTCCTCCCAAATTCTTTTAAATCTGATGATATACCTATGCTTCAGTTTAAGATTTGAAAGAAAATTACAGTAGCATCTATATGATCTTCAAAAGGACCCAAGGAGAATCCATGCCCACTATTTTGTGATGAATACGACAGTAGAAGAAATACAAATTGTAAATTAATATTTGAAAAACATTTATACCAGCAGCATTCAAAGTGATGCAAAATCAGACAGCTTCTTCATATTGATAAAATTTATAAAAATCCATTCTTCCACCAACATATCACAAATTGCAGATATTAATATTTGCTTTTGACTAAAAGTTTAATATATTTAGCAGGGATATTTGCACATGGCTTTTTGAAAATCTAAAAATTACATTACTGCACCTTCTTCTTTTAATGCATTTTTCCCCTCTCAAAAACAGTATCATCAGGAACAATTACTTACAAAAAGATTAAATAAAACAGAGAACAATGTAACAGTATTTAACACTAGAATGTAATTTTGTGTATTTTTTCTGATAATTTTGTGAGATCTAGTAAATGTCTATCTTGAGATACATACTTTCAAATGTACTTTAAAATGTGTTCGTTTATATTTTCTTGCAATTATCATATATATTAAAAGTGCTAATTTTAACTTAATCAGGGCCCCATGATCATGAATTGACATGATCCCACATGATAAATTGAGAAATATTTTTGTTGTTACTGTTATTTTTGGAAAAGCTCTACTAAATACCAGTTAAACATTTCCAATACCAAACCTTTAATTTTCTGTCATAAACATGTTTACATGTGAATTTGATTTCATGTATCAATTTAAAAAACTAAGTCAGCATTTGTCTCCAATGAACATAGGAGAATAAAAAATATTGTCTAAACAGAACTACTATTTCCTGGTTTCAGACGAACCAGAAGCTGATTCTACTTATTACAGATTGGTGCTCAGCATTTCTTCTGAACCCCTCAGGCTCTTATGCTTGCCTGAGACTATCAGCCTACCTAGCAGATTTTCTGTACTAAGTCATTAGGAAATAGGGTGATTCAAGAATACAGGGTTTTCCATGTTCACCAATCTAAAGCAGCCCAACAGGAATTCTGTCACAGACTTAGTTTGGCTTTATTCGTAACTTTGTTGACTGTCAAATTTTTTTTTAAAGATTTTATTTATTTATTTGACAGACAGAGAGAGAGCACAAGCAGGGGGAGCGGCAGGCAGAGGGAGAGGGAGAGAGGAACAGGCTCCCGGCTGAGCAGGGAGCCTGACGTGGGGCTCGATCCCAGGATGCTGGGATCATGACCTGAGCTAAAGGCAGACGCTTAACTGATAATTGTCTTACTTTACTTGTTCCACAACACAACTTCCCATTAGGGATATTCAATTCACATTTAACATCTTAAAGGTCTTGAGAACCCCAGAATAAGGCAGTTTTTAATTTTTGTTAACCAAAATTAATTAGGTAAAATTATTTGAATATTAAACCTCTTTCTTTTCTTTGTAAACCCGTTGAACTCTCCACAGTGCTGGTCAATACTTTTTGGTAGCCTGGACTAAGTAGTTTTTGATTCTTTCAAAGAACTTTCACATACAATATGATAAAGATATACCACAGGCAGGTCAGAAGCATTTGAAAATTTTGACAAAATGAAGTAGTTCATTTATACTAATAAAATGTATAGAACTAAATAGTATGTTTAATAAAGAAGATATATACCTTTGTATGAATGTCACTGAAATAGTTTCTAAGTATGAAAATATATTAATAATTCCATAAGGAAAACTTTCAATAAGTTCCATAAGGGTAAGTAAAGCAGTCCAAAATTTGTGCTTAATATGAAACAAGACTATAAATTTGTGGAAAAAAAACACCCTGACCTGAAATTTGGGCGAAAATTTCTCTAAAAACTCTTGAATAAAAAAAGAAACCAAAATAAAAATTACATACTATGGGAAATGGCTAGAATTTGGCACACAAAGAAACCCAGAGCTTTAAATTAAGTAAGAAGATATATGGAAAAAAGGAAAAAAAAGGAATTAAGTATTCCAAAAATATTTGAAAAAGAAGCAGCAAAATAAACCAAAAAAAAAAAAAAAGTGGCAGGAGAGAAGTAATAAATACACAAGCAGAAGTTAATAAATAAAAACAATAACTTTAATAAATGAATTCAGAATACTATTCTTTGGAAAAAATCAATCAATAGGTAAACTTAACTTTGAAATCTAGGAAAAAGCACAAAATCACAAAATTAGGGTTGGTATTGAGAATGAACCATAATAAAGAGGAAATTTAGATAATCATTGTTTCAACTTTATGGAAATATATTTTAAAACCTGCATAAAGTGCATGATTATGTAGGAAAATATAAGATATTAGAAAAAAGGAAAGAATGAGTGGATTAAAACAATGTCTTTTGTTAAATCTTCTAGGTTCATAGGCATAGTATAGATTTCCTGATCTCGTCTAGGGTAATTTTCAAATTTTTTAAAGCTTAGAAAATAACAGAAAATAAGCCATGAGCCCAGTAATGCTTGTTCGGTTGGTAAACTAGTACACAGAATGCAGTCCTATCAAAATGCATTTTAAAGCCATGATTTCACTCCTCTTAGCCAATTGTGTTGAGCCTGCAAAAGCAAGCAAGGGACACATGAAAGAAATAACTTGAAAATAATATTGAGGAATTAGTGATGCCTTAATTAAAAGATTAAAGCCTACTGCCAAGACTCCTATTTTCCATTTCCTGATTTCTCCAGGCTGTTAACTCTGTCTCTCTCTCTCTTTGGTGGTGCTACAGTTGGCAACTATTTTAGCATCTATCACTCTGGACTGTAATTATGTATTTATATGTGTGTCTCAGTCCCTGTCCCTTGAAGTCAGCGACTGTCTGATTTTATTCTGCATTCCAGGGATCTGCTATGAAGTTCGGTTTACTGCAAGGAATCCATGACTATTGAATTCATTCATTTATTCAACAAACACAAATTTTTGAGTTTTGGCTTTGGTTAATAAAAGAACTGTTAAAACAATCCTCAAGCCTTGAAGCTCTCCTGCATCCAAAGCCTTGTGATGAGCCAGTACTTTGTTGTAGTTCTTCCTGTGTGAGTGAGGAAACCTTAGGAAAGCATGTTCACTTGGCAATCTCTAGGTAAATAGAGCTCAGTCATTTGGGGAAAGATGTCTATCAGAATTCCAAAACAAGCAGAAGAATATCACATCTAGAGTGAAGTGTTGGCCACATTAAAGAAAAAGGTTAATGACAAGAGTTGAACACAAGACAAATGCTAGGGTGAGGAGCCTGGTCTAGTCCATTGACAAAATCTCCTCTCAGAAATGACCAATACATCTGGAGGTAATCGTATGGCACCAAAAGAAATCACAAGATTAGAGATGCTTGTTTGTTCAGCATAGGTTTTGTCTTTTTGCATAATAACTAGTGCCTCTTTTAAAAAAATAAAACTTCATCATCAGTATGGCCCACTCAGGCCATTAGGAAGAGCGGCGTTCCTAAAAGTGTAAGCAGCTTTCTCAAGAGAGGAGTCTCCAATAGGGTGACCAGTGCAGTGGCAACATAATTCCCTTGGCCCTTCAGATGCCACTTTACACAGCCCAAAAATTGTGGACAATTTGAGGAAATGTATTACCTAGATTGTGCACAGGCTGAGTATTTTTTCTCCAAGTCTGCAGCCTAGATTATGAAGAATGTCACTGATACATCAAACTCCTTTACTCAATTGGTTCAATGTCCTTCTTAACTGGGGACCCTCAAACTATAAGAGAGCTTCATGTGATTCACTAGGAAAAGACAAAGAGGCACAAAAAATGCTCTTTCCAAAGTTCTGCTTGGAGCTGGAACTGTGCCCAGTGACTTACTATTATTCTAAGTGAAAGGAGAGCAGGGAAGCCATCAATCTTCAGAGGGCAGAACTATTTGAGCTACCCAGGAGGCTGATGCCCACTTCCAAACACAATGGCATTTCCACAAAGATCTAGTCAATGCTCCCATACTGTTCCTTTCATCCTCCTTTTATTCTTCAATTTCTGTCATCCTTGAGTTTATCAGAAAGTCCCTCATGCAAAAAAAAAAGAAAGAAATTTAAATATTGTACTTTTATTATTTGATTCAATTCACCCTAAAGTAATTACCAAAATATGAAATTAATTTTTAAAAAAGAAAAAAATCAATGTGAATATGGAAAATATAGAAATATGTTACGTCTGAACAGTCACAGTTCTGGCATGAAAAAAGTACTCACTAGATGTTTGTTGAATGAATGAATATTAGTTTCTTGTAAAATCAGCTGAGCCCTTCATACAGCCTTTAAAAAGTAAACAAAAATAAATTTCTCCAAATGTGCCTGATATTTAAATGCTATAACTGTTTGTTTGCATAAGAAAAAAGAAGATAATGAGTGTGACATTTGTTATCCACAAATAAGCTAGATTTTTAGGGCATGTTGCCCAGAGACTATTTTATTTTGGAACCTAACCCCAAGGTAGCTGCCACCAGGAGGCACCACTGAGGATGGTATAAAAAGCAACTTTCCAAGTCTCTCTGTCTCCCATCCTCCCTCCCTTCCTTCCTTCCTTTTTCTCTTTTCTTCACAAGGTTAACTGAAAGAAACATGAAAATATATTATCCAGTCAGGGAGTTTGATTTTTTTTTCCCCCTAGAAACAAACCCTCTAATTGCCAAAATGTCAAAATAAAAGTATCTAAAACTTCGATAAATCTACATTCACACCTTATAGTAAGAAAATACCATTTGAAGCAAAATGATTAAAACCAGCATCCAAGACAGAAGAGCATTCACATTAAGCTTGTATTAGAACTGTTAAGAGTGTGTTATAAACCAAGATCGTGCAGACTCCTGGGGGCTCCATTTTAGTTCCTCCTGTCTAAATTCTTCTTTCTCCCCATCCCTGGTCAGACCTACACTGCACACTGCTGGTTCCTGGCTCTATTTTTAGGACTGCTTCCAGGATATCTGGAGTGTAGGGAGGTTTATCAGTTCAGCGTATTTCAAATTTCCGTGAAGTCCAGGATTCTGCTCACCCAACCAGGCACCAGTGAGGCTCTTGCTTGGCAGTTCATCTCATTACCATGCAGGCTTTATCGACAACGGGGCTCCAGTTAGTCCCTATGCTGGTGAAGATGCACGGGAGTCACTCCGACACACTGCGAATCAAATCTCCTCTCTATGTTGACTTTCACCTGGCAAAAATGAAGAACTAGCAAGGGATCTGTAAGACCTCACCACCAAATGTCTTTCCTTTTCCTAGGGTTTCCTCTTTCTTAGTCAGGGCTGCATAGACTGGTGATGCAGCCAGCGTCCCTCTCACTTGCAATGAACGATTAACCTCGCTCCTCTCGATTAACCTCTCCTGTCTGATCAGTGCTGTAACTTGGCTATTCAACAGTCAGGACATGTCAAAGGGTTGTTGCTTTTTACTCTAGAACTTTTCGACATTGGAACATTTGTAAATCTTTAACATTGAACATTTTAACATGAAAACACAGTTTTATGTGATGGTTTTCTCACTGTGGGGGCGGATTTCATCTGAGGGACAAGTGCAAGCGCTCATACCCAAAGAGCACGCGGTGTTCCAGAACTTGAAGCTTAGCGACACTCAACTTGCACTGCAGCTCAAATCTAAGTGTTTTACCCCAAATCGTGCAGCAAGCTAAGTCTGCTCCCGTATTATTTTAGTTGGGTCTTTCCCATTACACAAGGCTTAAGCTCACCATAGTTTCTTTATTAGTTTTTGCTTAAAGAAAAATAAGTGCTTAAACTATCTAATAGAAAATGAGCCTGTCTGGTAGTGGTGTTTGTTTAATAGACTAGCAAAGTACAAAGGAAAGTGCCAGAAGGAAGAACATATGCTGGCTAAGCTCTAAGAGATGGGGGCTCTCATCCTGGTTTTCCTGGGCTCTACCATTTGGTGTTGGACCTTTTATTTGATAAACTCGGCTTCATTTATCTGATGTGTGTCAGATTAGGTCACCTCTAAGGAGATTCTTAATCATAACATCCTATGACACTCTACGTTATTTGGCATTTACCTTTATAGTGAAAACAAACATGGACAATTTGTTTATATTTTGTTTTTTTAAAGATTTGTTTATTTATTTATTTGACAGAGAGAGCCACAGCGAGAGAGGGAACACGAGCAGGGGGGGTGGGGGAGGGAGAAGCAGGCTTCTCGCGGAGCAGGGAGCCCGATGCAGGACTCGATCCCAGGACCCTGGGATCATGACCTGAGCCGAAGGCAGATGCTTAACCACTGAGCCACCCAGGCACCCCGAAAACAAACTCTTTGTGAACTCTTTTATACTACTATTTAATCTAGTCTGAGTGGGGAGAGAGCTTATTCTGTGCCTTTCCACCTAAAAAAAATTGACTTCTCCTTGGCCCACTAAGGAAAGACATGGAATATGCATTAAATAAATATACGTGACAAAAGGGATGAAGGAGGGAAGAAAGAGACAGAGAGAGAGGAATGGTAAAAAGTAAAAAGAGGTAAAACCCCTCAAAGCAGGTTTCTCTTCAAAACTGAAAACATTCCCATTCCCCTAAATTGTAAGAGAGAGACTAAATTACGATCTTTTCCTAGAAACTAACAACATTTACAATTTGTTTTCATTGGCACAGAAAAGCCCCCGCCCCCACTCTTCATCCGAGTATTTCTTTTCTCTCTTTAAATTATGGGAGTAATGTTTTCCTTCCAATACCCGTTCTCCTCTGTGCTCTTAAGCCCTGCAGTTATTCAGTATAATTGACTGCGTGACAACTTGAGACAGAAGTAATGTTAGGTCAGCAATCTAAGTCACATATCAAACTAAGGAGGTATTGTGGGACAAATCACATTTTAATCAGTTGGAGCTTAGATAAATGCAGGAATATTGATAGCATTTATGGTTTGTATAACAGCCTGTGGTGTGACAGAGCAATAGCACTTTGAAATATAGTCAGTGGATGTTAATTAACGGTAAATCACAATGAAACTCCTGTGGTATTACATGATGTCCATGTGAATTCTCTAATAATTTATAATGCTTGATGTGATCCCACAGCGTGTAACAAAAAGTGTGATTATTTGTAGCTCTGCTGGATCTGCAACATAAAATCTACTTTGCAGGCAATGGGATATGTCGCTAATACACACCCATTTTCAGGAGTAGTCCCTCTACCCCGGGGCATTTGAACTCTTCCAGAATGAAGATACAGCGTCAAGGGCTCAACTGACCATAATTGTACAGTGACTAAACATGATCTCACAGGAAACACATAAATACATTTTTTCCGGGAAGTAATAAGTAGAAAGTAGTTTCTTAATTACTAGTTCGTAGCTGACTGGTCTCAGATGCCATGATTTTAAGTCCCTAATGCTCTAATCTTAGACTAATTGCATCCTTGACATCTAATTGTTCTGTTCCAATCCTGACAGCCACACTGTTCTTTCAAATGCTTCCTGGGGAGGTGTGAGAGGGAACGGGAAGAAGAGACTTATAATAGCAGACTAAAAAATTTAAGGATACTTAGCCCCACTCCCAAAATTTCCCAAAGCTTTTAAATTTCAAGAGTAGAAGAAGCATGCCCCATGTTAATGATACGTTTCCTCTACATTATTAAAGTGCTCCCACCAGTGTTATATTAGGTGAGTGACAAATGAGTCAAAAAATGCTAAAAAATGCTAATCAGATTCAACTGGCCTTTTTTTTTTTTCTAATTTGTACCCATAAATTAGCTCTTGTTAATCTGCTTGTAAATATCGGTTGCAAAAATATGAAAAGCAAATGAACAGTCTTTAAGCAAATGATGCACACTTTTTCCAGGACCATCTTTCCATTTCCCTGCCCACTTACCCATACATTGAAATCAGAGCTAGAGAGTGAGAGGCAAAGGATTTCAGCTAGAGCGAAGGGCTTCATTTATTTCTCTCTGTGCAAAACCAACAGACCCTTTGCCTGTAAAACCAAATACAAATTTCTTCTTTTTGAAAATATCACAGAAGCAGCTGCTCCTCAGCTATTTTGAGTGGATTTTCTGAGAACAGCTTGTAGCTGCAATATTGTATATGGCGGATGGTTGGCAAAAGCCTGGCTGTGGGAGGGGAGGAAGGAAAACCTAAAAACCAGTGCAAATTCTGGTAACTGACAAAGGGGGTGGGGGATGGAGAACAACAAAGCCATGCCCCCAAATATGGAAGGAAATGGATGGGAAGGCACAGTTAGCCCCATGGCAAAAGTGTTAGCCTTTTTTATTTACCTAAATCAAGCTTAACACTTCTAATTTGTTCACACGATTTTAAGTGAGAAAAGACAGAGATTAGGGGTAAAGACAACAGAAAGAATCCAAAAGAATAAAGGGAGAGAAATAAATTCAGATGTAAGTGGAAATGCAAGGTGCAGACCCATCCGCTGGGTTCGGTGATAAGTCAGCGAGGCGGGTGCTGGTATATTTCTTCCATGCTGGGCTTGCATTTCACATCTCTGGCTAAAGGCTAAAACATTTTTCGGTCCCTGCAGGCTCTGGTTTATAGTTACTAATCCCGTGTGCAACAAGGAAGCATGGTTAACCTGTGGATCCTGATAGTGGCCAAAGTGTCATCATAAGAGCATCAGTATTTGAAGTCAAGCTGAGATAACGGAGCCTCTTAGAACCCATGTTCTTCATAATTAGAAAGGTTCAAAGTAGCAGTTACTTTGAGACCTCGGGCTGCTAGAAAACATGCTCAGGACATCCTGTTTGTTATTCCCCAAGCCTCACATGCCTTTATTCCAACACTCACTCTCCAGACCTTAGGTACTTATCTTAACAGCTCAAGTCTAGTTTCACCTCCTTTGTTTCAAAAATTTAGAAATAAAGTTGTCC
Organism: Callorhinus ursinus; assembly: GCF_003265705.2. Classification (NCBI taxonomy): domain Eukaryota; kingdom Metazoa; phylum Chordata; class Mammalia; order Carnivora; family Otariidae; genus Callorhinus; species Callorhinus ursinus. The sequence continues at coordinate 14,544,078 of NW_027397073.1, read as the reverse complement.
TGACTGACTCACACCACTTCTCTATTTTTGATACTTGTTTTTGATTAACCCCTCATCCCTACCCTTAACTGTAGCTTGGACCACACGTAGATATTTAATTTGAAAAACAATCACAGATTGATGAATCATCTAGGGTAATAAGAAAACTCCAGTGTTCTGAAAATTTTGAAAACTGCTCCATAAAATATATCCCCCAATTATGCATTTATTAACATTAGAAGAATTGTTCCTAGTGACCCTTCTGTGACCTCCAGTGCTTTGGAAATCTGAAAGGGTGTTGTGATTATGGCAATGGTTGGGGTCATTTCTGAAATTTAATGTAGAAGGGCCAGGGGCACTACATGGCCAGAAGGATACTTACAGTCCTGTACAATTGAAGAACTGCCTTACATTTTGCAAGACTTTCAGCTATCCCACAGGATAAAGAGATAAAATACCTGTTCATAATTTCCCAAATTTATGGCATAGCTCTGTTTTAAGTATAAACATAAGTTTTTTTGTGTGGGTTTAACTCACATCGACGACTCTAGGAATGCAACCACTGTGTAACTAGAGACAAAAGGCTATATCTTCTTTAGACCCTTACCAAGAGTTGAGTGCCATTTGTTAAAATCATTAGATCCATGGAAATGCCACTCATGAAATGTGAATTGCAACGTAATGCACCCATATCAGACTGCCAATCTGCAGCAGTCACACTCATGGTGATTCTACCTATAGGTGCAAACACCTGACCACTTAATTAGCTCTCCCAGTGTTGTCATGTCTAAGCATTTGCAACTTGGGAATATATATTTACTTTCCCTAAAAGAAGCCTCATTAGACCAACTATAGACTTATCTCTCTAATTACTGTTTATCTCATTTGCAGATTTTTCTTATTATCGTGTAATTGGCACAGGGCAGAGGGTTTATTTCTTGGACCTCCATGAGTGGTGCCTGCTTAGGCAACTTTTGATGAGAAAGAACCCTTATCTCGCTCTACTTGATCCAATGTATACGGTCTTCTTTGCTACTCTGACTCTTATAGTCAAATTCTGTCACTTTTCTCTTATGTTTTACTTCTCTCTCCTCAAGATTTGACCCACAATTGTTCTGGAATTTAATAATTTAACCCCTTCTATGTCTACTAGTTAAGCTTGATACTTTCCCCCTCCTCCTGAAAAATCCTCTTCCCAGTCAATATATAGTTCTTGCTCTTCGATGATAAAATTATCCAAATCAAACCAAAATGTTCTTCTTTTTCTTCAGTAGGGTGGATATATTGACATAAGACTCAAAATTCAGTCCTTGTAGCAAATAGATTACTATGATAGAAATGTATACATTAGATATCTTAGCTAAAACCAGCCAATTACCTTCCCCTTCCCTGACTCAATTGATTCTAAGTAGCTAGTTATATTTTGCTTTCTATACAGAATTTCTTACAGAGGTGAAACCAAATTGATCAACTGGCACAAGTTTTGTGTACTCTTTGCACTTATATTAATCATTATAAATCAATACATTGACATTCTTATTTCTATGTAAGTCTTTTGTGAGTTTAGTTGCCCTATTCTGTTCCCTGAATCCAATTAAGTCTCAGTATGCTAGCAAAATAAAATTCATGGAGAAGGAAAATTGAGAAATGGACCATATATCAAGTATTCACTTTCAAATCTATGAAAAAACTAACTTTCCGAGTAGTTACTAAGTCTTAGAGATCTAATGCACAGCCTAGTAAATATAAACAACAATACTGTATTGTAATCATCAAATTTGCTAAGAGAAAAAGACACACAATAAACAAAGGAAGAACATCAAACTACATAGAGGCAATATGCTCTGTGGAAGACACTTAAAACACAAACTTTATAGGAAAAAATACCTGGAATTTAACCCAGACATTCACTATGGTGTGACAACTGTGTTCTTGAAAGCAGCTATGCTCACCAACTATACCACCAATGTCGGCTTATGCATTATTGAGACAGTCCCTAGACTTATCTTAAATACTTCACACACACACACACACACACAGATGCCCCACACACAGTAACTTGCTATTTGCTTTTTTAAATTTCTTAGTTGGCACACGTACCCTGCTGTTTGCACTAATAAGAATGGATTTTTGTCATAAAGAAAATTGCCCTTATTCTAGAATTAAAGGAATGTCTAAGTAAAGGATACATAACAGGGGCTTAATCTGTGGATATTACTTCACCAGCTCCCATGTTGTCGCTGGATGCCAACTGCTAGTATGATGGAACAAACCAATCCCAGACATTTCCTTATGTTTGAGTACAGACAGCTGCTGACTTTATCACCACTCCCTCCTTCTTACTTTACAACAATTAGAATAGTAGTTGCATGACATACTGGGACTGACCCATGTGTGTAGTGTCCACAGGACATTTTTTAGTTGCAGCTACTATACTCCCCGAGTTCAGCAGAAACTATAAAAGTGACCCTTTTGGAAACATCCATCAAAACTACAGGGGTCACTAGAGTTAGGGCCTGGAGCTTTATATTTTAGCTGACTGCCAGTGCATCAGATTCTTTCTGTCCTTTAATGTGAGCACAACAGAGGCCCAATGTTGGACTCTGGATGGCCATGACAAGAAAATGCCAGGTGACAGTCAGATCTCCACCAAGCCACCATAAACCAGGATAAAGCTCTGCTTTAAACATACATTATAGTTTTAGTTTAAAAAATAAAGCTTTCTTCTTGTTTAAGGAATAGAGCATCGTAGTTGTTATGTTTGCTTTTGGCAAATCTACAGATATTAGGGTGGAAGGAATTGATCGAACACTGTCAACATTTTAAAGGCTGCAATTCTTAATAGGAATCCCCCTAAGACTCAACAGTTAAAACAGGTATAATATTATCTAACTTACAAGGCTGTTGCAAAAGTTAGACATAAAATTTACAAAGGAATTTGTACATAATAGGGATTAAAGACAAGACAACTTTTATACCCATTATTATAAATCAGAAGCGGCCAGGATTTTCCACTCTAGTAAGGAGAAAAACTATGACTCATCCCAACAGCCACATACTTAGGAATAACACTCATTTTTTGTCACATTTTAATTGTTGGAAGTTTTCAAAGACTATTCATATAAAGCAAACAATAAGTTTCTCATAAATCATAATAATTTTATATATTCAGAAATACAGGTATCTAGCCTAACCTGCCAGATTTTAAGAAAACTTCCAAACAATTAATGATAGGCAAGTCCCTATATTGAAATGGAGTTAACATAAATGAAACTCATGTACTATTGTTATGCTATTGAATTAGTATATATTTGAGCCATCATTTATAGATTTGAGAGACTGTGAGGATATAGGAGGGAAAATATACTTTGAACTATGTGGCTTTAACAACTGTGTGGAATAGACTCACAGAAGAATCTATGTGAACGTTGCATATTTCACTCAACTAGTTTGTCATGTTTCATGACCTTCAGCACATGTAGGAAAAAAACACAAAAGACTTGAGTGATCAAATCCTGAGCATATGTATAATGAATCCATGCAAAGAAATAGATGTTGGTTACTTAGGTGCAATTGTTTTAGGATATGCTGTCATTAGAAATATGGGGGGAAAAAATCCTACAGTGGGCAATCCCTGAGGAAACAGTACTATACACTCTAACCAGAACTATAACAGAATGCCTATCAATCCATGAAACTTTTATGTTGTGCTATATTTAAAAGGTGGAAAACCTGAAAAGGGAAAAAACCATGCCCTTGAAGGAAGGATTTTAGGTATAAGACATCATCTTTTGGTGAGAAACAAAATACAAGCCCATTTAGCTCAGAGTATACACTCTGCATATTTCTTAAAAAAGAAGAAAACAGAAATAAACTAGACTCTTTACCTACCATAACAATTCATAAAAGGATTCTCATTTTCAACAATGTCAAAAATTTGACAGCCTGCCATGCATAATGAAAGACAGCCCAAACTATGAAGGGACATAACAGATTAATGCTGAGAGAAGAGAAAGGAAACTACATATTTTATTATCCAGAAGAAAGTGCAATCTCAGAATAAGAGTCATCCAAATGGATTAATATTATGAGATAAAATCTAATGAGATGCAGGTACAAAGAATCAAGTAAGGAAATACATTTGGAGATGCACAGTTCTTTTGAATTTTAAATGTATCAAATGATTATCAGAAGTCTTAAAAGTGAAAATTATTTGAACTGTGCCTTCAGAGGTATTATATGAAATAACAGCAGACTTGACTATTTAGAGGAGTTTTAAGTTCACAGCAAAATTACAAGGAAGGTACAGGAAATATATTTCCCATATACCCCCAGACATGTATAGCCTTCCCATGATTTTCAAAATGTGTTTGGATGGAGAGGTTAGTGGTAATAATCACGACTGAAAAGAATATCCACAAAACGAATGTCCACATAACTTGAGAACAAGTGAAATCTACTAACATATGGGATTAGTCATCTTTATGAAATAAGTCAAGAGGTTTTCTCAAGACATGTCATGGGGAAAACTATAATGAAAGCATAATATGATCACAACTAAGAATCATGAAGAAAATTCCCTTTATTTTTTTTAACACAGTCTCTCCTCATACTGAATATATACTTTCTGAAATCTTAAAAAAAAAAATGCCACATAACAATGATTGATTAGTCTGCTTCTGATATAGAGTGGGAGAGGAGGCCCCAAATGGGGGACTCCAGTGTTTGATGAGTGAACACAGCTATCAGAGCCACTGTGATCCTTCAAGTAACTTCTTCCTTCAGTTTCAGGTTCATCATAGACACTTCTGACTATAATTGGCTCCATTTATAGAGTAGGAGAGAATAAATTGACCATTCCACACAAATATCCAGCCCACTTACATTTACATTTTTCATTATACATTAATTAGTTGCATTCCAGTTAAAAATTGTGTATTCATTTGAAAAAATTTAAAAGGCATAAGTTTGTTTTTAGTATCTGTATATTTACAACTATGTGAAAAGTTAAAAAATGCTTATTTTATAAGAATTTAAAGTAGCAACAAAAATAGTGTAAGAAATGCATGATTAAATGTCAAACTAACTGTGTAAGTGGTATAAGAAATAAGGTAAGATGCATGTCTTCAGTATGAACTTGGAGAGGTTGAGAAGAGACAAAAAAAAATTTTTAAATGTATATAGGATTATGGTTTCCATTCCACTGTAAAGAGCTGGAAAGAGCATCACTATAAGCATCGTTACATACTTAGAGCAACAACAAATGACAAATTGCCAAGTTCCCAATTTCTCTTGAACTTATCATAAAGCCGAGGTTGCAAGGTAATAAACTAGCTCAAAATCTAAGGAAAGGCAGGGACATACAGGGAGAGGTAGATTAGAAGCACCTGTTTAGCTGGGACAGATACAGCCAGACATTGATACAAAGAATTCAGCTAGAACTGTTCACAAATTGGTGGATGCTGAGTATGGGCTGATGAGAGTGTGGAGCCTCTGGGGAACAAATACTGGGAACGTTTTCACCCACTTAAAAGCTCTTCTCGTTGGACCTCACTGAGTGAGTTCTGAGAAAGCATCCTTCATGGTCCAGGCCTGGGGCCTGAGAACAGCTGCTGCTGTGGAGAAGCACAAAGTCTCATTCAAATCCTTCTCTCCTCTTTCCACTCAGGACCAAAGCATTAAACTTCCAGGGAAAGAAAATAAAAACCATCATTTTTAAAGCACTGCTGTGAACACATTGATGTGATTAAAAAAGAGAGAGAGAGAGAGAGAGAAATACTCTCTCTCACTGGCTGAGGGACAGGAATAGGAGCTAAGCCCAGAGTTGGAGAATGGGACCAGTAAACAACCACACCCCCCAGCCAGGGACTCAGTGCCTGCTTAGGACTGAGGCTTAACAGAAGGACTCCTCTTGCTCCAACCAAGCTAATGAGCATTAAGTCACAAGTAACAGGGAAATATTGCTGGGAGAGTTACAGGAGCATAGAGAGAGACACTCCTAGGATAGCACAAAGGGGAGACCTAAAGCTGAGTGTGGAGGAGCTATTGAGAAAAATCTGAAATCTGCTGGAAATCCGTGACAAACCGTATTGGAGACTGAGGCAAAAGAAAAAAATGTGTCCCTATTTACACTCATCAAAATATCCTTTCATATTGTGAACCAAGTGAAAAAAGTGGATAAATGCCCAATAATCAATACGCATGACTATTTATAAAGCCCAAGTTGCCCAGTGAGTTTGCACACCAAGGTCAATGTTCATTAACCCACCCAGCAAGGAGGCCATGCCTGGAAACCACAGGCTGTTCCCATGGACAATAACATAATGTAGTACAACAACAACAACAACTTGTCTTTATTTTAAAGTTTGCTATTTGTTTGTCATAGATTTTTTTTCATTAATTTAATTTTTTAAAATACTGAATTCACATTCAAATTCAATTTCAAACCCAGCTCAACTCCTCACTACATTGACTCAAATACCCAAGTTAGGGCTTAGCAGAAGTAAAGGGAGTGCCCATTACCAAGCTCTAACGGAAAAGGTGGACTACAGGCAAGATCAGATGGGTAATTTTAGCACAGATGGACATTATAAGGAAAACATCAAGTGGAATTGTTGAAAATGAAAAACACAATAACACAGATGAAAAATAGTCTCATCAAAAGATTTGACACAGCTGAGGAAAAAAAATTAGTAATATGGCAATAAGTCAATAGAAATTACTCAAACCAAAACACAGAGGAAAAAAACAGTTTAAGAAATAAAATAGGGGCACCTGGGTGGCTCAGTCAGTTGAGTGGCCAACTCTTGGTTTCAGCTCAGGTCATGATCTCATGGGTCATGAGATCGAGCCTTGTGTTGGGCTCTTTCTTTCCCCATCTCCTCCCTTCCCCTCTGCTTCTTTCCCCTTCCTTCCCCTCTGCTCCTGCTCACATGTACATGTGTTCTCTCTCTCTCTCTCCCTCAAATAAATAACAAAATCTTAAAAAGAAAAAAGAAAGAAAAGAAAACAACAGGAAAAAATAGAACAGAGTATTCAAAAACTATATGGCAATATCAGGTTTGCTGACATAAACGTAACTGGAATTCCAGAAGAAGAGCAAATGGGGCAAAAGAAGTATTTGAAGAAATAATGCCTAATAATTTTCCAAATTAAATAACAGATAATAATCTACAGATGCAAGAAGCTCAAAGAACACCAAACAGGATAAATACCAAAACAGACAAAAAATAAACAAATACAAATTTGTCGTATTTCATTCAGTCTACTGTAACAAAAAGACAAAGAGAATATCTTCAAAATAGTGAAAGAAAAAAAAGACATGTTACATGCATAGGAACAAAGATAATAGTTACAACAGACTTCATCAACCACGATTCCTACAAGAAGACAACAGAAAGAAATATTCAAAGACCTGAAAGAGGGGAGAGGAAATTCCAGCCATAACTCTATATCCATTAAAAATATATTTTATAACTGGAAGAGGAATAAAGATTTTCTGAAACAAAGAACTATCTGAGAGAGAGAGGGAAACTGGGCAAGAAAAAGGGAGAGGACCAGACCCTCACACCAGGCACCCCGGTAATGGGAAACCCACACAGGGAAAGACGAATCCTCATAACATCCAACTCTGAAAAGCAGAGACATAATACATTAAAATCAGCAGGGCTTACTACCTGGAACTTTAAAAATCAGTGGGATCAGTTCTGGGAGAGCCAGGAGGGTGATAGGAAACTAAATCCCCACCCTTAAAGAGACAGCACACCAAATAGACCCACAAAGATACATCATAGAAGCAGGAGTTTGAAAAACACCTAGGGTATACAAGAGGGAGATTTGTTTACTAATCTCAGATCATGAGCTGGAGGGGCAGGGATCTTAAGGAAACTTCTCCAGGAACAAATGAGCTAGGGCACCATTTCTCTCCTCTGCCCCCTGGCCTAGACACACAGACACTTGTGGAAACCAGCAGAGCACCAACAAGTCTCTACCTAGCTTGCTAATGGTGTGCCCCACCCCCACACTCTTCAGCATTTCCACCCTCTTCAACCCTGCAGCAGGAGTTTTTTAAAGAGGCTCCAGGTCCCCTCCCACAGCAGACCTACTCAAACTTTGCTAACACTGCACACCCTGCCCCTGAGTTCTCCTGTGGACCTCCTCCCTCCAATACACCCTTAGTCAGATCCCATCCAAAGCAGTGACACAAGCCTAGCAGTGTGCAAGCAGTCCCAGCGGGGGCCAGCACCACTCCACACTGCCTTCTGCCCCAGGCAGAGGAGAAAATTACACACACCAGTCCGACTATGGCTCTAGTCGTGGGCTAACAGCAGACATCTGGCCTGACAGCAGGCCCCACCAACCAAAGCAAGCTTCTCAGAGAACAACATAGGAAAACAGCCCTGCACTTTGGTGCTATTGCATCTCTGGGCAAATGCCTGGTCTGACTGAACTCAAGTCCAAAGCTGCCACAGACTGGCCCACTAATACCATAGGGACCAAACCCTGAACACACAAGCAAAGAGAGCCATTACAGATGACTGGACTGAAGGTAAAAGCAGCTCAGCCACAAGAGTAGGGCACATACAACACACAGAGGAGAAACCCCTGAAGTGCCAGGTTCTGGGGAACAGGGGATATTGCACTGCAGGGCACTACAGGACCTCTCCTTCATAAAAGCACTACTTTCAAGAGCAGGAGACATAGCTGACTTTCCTAACACATGGAAACAGACACAGAGAGTTAGATAAAATAAGAACACAGAGGACTATGTCCCAAATGAAACAAAAGGACAAAACCACAGCAAGAAAGCTAAACAAAACAGAGATAAGTATTATGCTTGACAGAAAATTTAAAGTAATGGTCATAAAGATACTTAATGAACTTGAGAAAAGAGTGGAGGATGTCAGTGGGGCCCTTAACAAAATATAAAAGAACCAATCAGAGATGAAGAACTCAATACCTAAAATAAAAATACACTGGTGGAATAAACAGTAGACTAGAGGAAGCAGAAGAATGGATCGGTGACCTGGAGGACAGAGTAATAGAAAGCAATTAAGTTGAAAGGGAGAGAGAAAAAAAATAATAAAAACTGAAAATAGACTTAGGGAACTGAGTGACATCATCAAGCATAATAACATTCACATTATGGGCATCCCAGAAGGATAAGAGAAAGGGGGCAGAAAATTTATTTGCGGAAATAATAGCTGCAAACTTCCCAAATCTGGGGAAGGAAACAGAAATCCAGAACCAGGAGGCACAGAAAATCCCCAACAAAATCAACTCAAGAAGGTCAACACCAAGATACATAGTAATTAAAATGGCAAAAAGTAGTGATAAAGAAAGAATTTAAAAGCAGCTAGAGAAAAGAAAACAGTTACATACAAGGGGAAGCCCGTTTAGCTATCAGCTGATTTTTTCAACAGAAACTTTACAGACCAGAAGAGAATGATATGATATATTCAAAGGGCTGAAAGCAAAAGAACCTACTGCCAAGAATACTCTATCCAGCAAGGCTATCATTCAGAAGAGAAGCAGAGATAGAGTTTTCCAAACAAACAAAAGTTAAAGGAATTCATCACCACTAAACCAGCCCTACAAGAAATGTTAAAAGGGACTCTCTGAGTAGAAAGGCAAGACCAGTAAGAAAAGTAGGAAGCATCAAAGCACAAAACAAACAAATAAAACAACAACAACAACAAAAAAACCTCACCAAAAAAACCCCCCCAAATCCCCCACATATATATATATATGGTTTATATATATAAATCAGTCAGGGGACTCACAAAATAAAAGGATATAAAGTATGACACTATATTCCTAAAATGTGTGGAGAGGAGAGAGGAGTAAAGAATGGGTTCAAACTTAAGCGACCATCAACTTAATATAGACTGCTATATGCACATTATACATAAACCTAATAGTAACCACAAAACAAAAATTGGCAATATATGCAAAAATAAAGAGAAAGGAATCCACACGTATCACTGAAGAAAGCCAGCAAACCATGACAGAAGAGAGCAAGAGAATAAAGGAACAGAGAAGAACTTTGAAAACAACCATAAAACAAGCAATAAAATGGCAATAAGTATGAACTTATCAATAATTACTTTGAACCCAAATAGAATAAACGCTCCCATCAAAAGACATAGGGTGATGGAATGGACAACAAACACTGTGAAACTAGAAATCAACGATGAGAGAAAAATCTAGAAAGAACACAAATACACAGAGGTTAAATAACCTGCTACTAAACAATGAATGGGTCAACCAAGAAATCAAAGAGGAAATCAAAAGATACATGGAGACAAATAAAAATGAAAACATAATGGTCCAAAATATTTGGGATGCAGCAAAAGTGGTTCTAAAAGGGAAGATTATAGCAATACATGCCTATCTCAAAAAGCAAGAAAAATATCAAATAAACAACCTCCCCTTACACCTAAAGGAGCTAGGAAAAGAACAAACAAAACCCAAAACGAGTAGAGGGAATAAAATAAAGATTAGAGCAAAAAAAGATGAAATAGAAACAACAACAACAACAACAAAAAACCACAATAGAACAGACCGATGAAACCAGGAGCTGCTTCTTTGAAAAGATCAACAAAATTAATAAACCTTTAGCCAGCCTCATTGAGAGGGAGGGGGAGAGAGGGAGAGGGAGAGAGGAGATTCAAATAAAAAGAATCAGAAATGAAAGAAGAGAAATAACAACCAACACCAGAGAAATATAAAGGATTATAAGAGAATATTATGAAAAATTATATACCAACAAATTGGACAATCTAGGAGAAATGGATGAATTCCTAGAAACATAAACTTCCCAAAACTGAATTAGGAAGAAATAGAAATTTCAACAGACTAATTATCAGCAATGAAATTGAATCGGTGGTGATAAAACTCCCAACAAACAAGTCCACCACCAGAAGACTTCACAAGTGAATTCTACCAAACATTCAAAGAGAGTTAATACCTATTCTCAAACTATTCCAAAAAAAAGAAGAGGAAGGAAAAATTTCAAATTCATTCTAGGAGGCCAGAATTATCCCCATACCAAAGCCAGATAAAAGCACTACCAAAAAAGACAACTACAGGCCAACATCCCTGATGAATATAGATGCAAAAATCCTCAACAAAATATTAGCAAACTGAATCCAACAATACATTGAAAAAAATAATTCACCATGATCATGTGGGATTTATTTCTTGGTTGCAAGGGTGGTTCAATATTCACAGATCAATCAATGTGATACATCACATCAATAGAGAAAGGATAAAAGCTATATGATCATTTCAATAGATGCAGAAAAAGCATTTGACAAAGTACAACATCCATTCATGATAAGAACCCTCAACAAAGTAGGGTTAGAGGGAATACACCTCAACATAATAAAGACCATATATGAAAAACCCACAGCTAACACCATACTCAATGGTGAAAACATGAGAGCTTTCCCCTTAAGATGAGGAATAAGACAAGGATGTCCACCTCTCACCACCTTTATTCAACATAGTACTGGACATTGTTGCCACAGCAGTCACAGAAAAAAAAAAAATAAAGGTATCTAAATTGGTAAGGAAGAAGTAAAAGTTTCATTATTTGTAGATGACACGGTACTATTTATAGAAAACCCAAAAAACTCTACCAAAAAACTTCTAGAACTGATAAATTGGTAAGTTCTCAGGATACAAAATCAATATCCACTGCATTTCTATACACTGATAATGAGGTATCAGAAAGTGAAATTAGGAAAACATTCCCATCACCATATGATTTTACTCATATGTGGAATTTAAGAAACAAAACAAATGAACATGGGGGGGAAAACACAGAGGCAAACCAAAAAACAGACTCTTAACTATAAAGAACAAATTGATGGTTACTGGAGAGGAGGTAGGAGGTTAGGTAGGTGATGGGTATTATGGAGGGCACTTATGATGAGCACTAGGTGTTATATGTAAGTGATGAATCACTAAATTCTCCACCTGGAATTAATTTACACTATACATTAACTAACTGGAATTTCAATGGAACCTGAAAAAAATTTCACAAAGACACTTAGCAAATTTACCTGTACATCATGTTCACAGCAGTTTTAATATAAACATTTGTAGTCACTATTACTTTGGGAGTACTTTCCAAACAAATTACCCACATTTTATAACTTAATACCTTTGATTTCATAAAAAGATAGTAAAACATCACAGAAAGATGTGACAGTGTATGTCTCTTGAGTCCAAAAAGGGTAAAGGGAAAATGAGTCAAGTAGCAAAATGGTAAGAGGTAATATTGAATATGAAAGTACTGAAGAAACATATAGACAATCAGGAAACTTGAACAGTGTTCTGATTAAAGGTATTTATGAAATAGCAATGCATACTAAAGTAAAATCTATACATATGTACATATCTTCCTCTGCATGTGTGTATAAACTGTCAAGAGAAACATCAACAGAATTTCTTACTGGTTAATAAGTAGTTTTATTTTAAAATTCCCACTCTGTACTACTAACATTTAAAAAAATGAATCTATTATATTTATGTGTTACTTATATTAAAACAACAAAAACAAGTAAATGTAAGTCCCAGTAATACTGTTCTTTCTAGAGAGTGCCTCCTATTATAAAAATTTATTTAAAATACTTTAATTTTGGGGCTGAGCCCAGGTGGCTCAGTCGTTAGGCGTCTGCCTTCGGCTCAGGTCGTGATCCCAGGGTCCTGGGATTGAGCCCTACATCGGGCTCTCTGCTCGGTGGGGAGCCTGCTTCTCCTTCTCCTGCTCCCCCTGCTTGTGCTCTCTCTCTCTCTGTCAAATAAATAAATAAAATCTTTTTTAAAAATAAAATAAAATACTTTAATTTTATTTTCAAAGACTTTATTTTTCCTCTTGCTGAGCTTTACAAAAAAATGAAACAGTGCTAAGTATTCATATTAATCTTATGACTTACAAAGCTCTTATGTGTATATTTTCTCATTCAATTCTCACAACAGTTCTGTAGATTAAGTCTTAGTTTCTTCATTTATAAACTGGAATAAGAAGGCCCTGAGCAGTTAAATGCCTTTCACTTTTTCACATATTTTGTATATGGTAAAATCAGATTTAAAATAAGCATTTTCCAATACCAAGTCCAGCATTCAATGTAGTTTTATTTTGTTTCTCCTACTCTGTTGCATATTTCAAGAATTTATTGTCAAATCCTACAGAAGTTATCTTTTGTATAGATTAAGGTTTAGCCCTACTATTATGGTTAAGGGCTTAGAGATTTATTTGCACATAAAAACATTGCCTATGTAGAAAATCCCAGTGATTCTACAAAAAGTCCTTTTAGAACTAAAAAGTGAGTTTAACAAGGTCACTGTATACAAGGTCAAAATATAATCATGATACTGTCTTCTACTACGACTTGACCATTTGGGGGTTTCTACTAACTGCACTGGTTACTTGACATGACCTGTCAACTTTACTTTATCAGAACCCCATCATCTCCCAGGATTTTGGGACCTTCCAGAATTGTTCAGCTCGGGGTTTCCCAGTTGTTCTTCCATCCTTCTAAATGTGCAAGTCTAGAATTCAGTAAATAAATTCAAGGTAACCTATGAAGTTTCGGGGAGCACTTTTCTCCATAATTTCCTCCTCTCTGACATTCTGCTCATTTTTCTGGCCATTTCAGCCACTCTCAACTTCTAGCTCAGCCTTCACAATTCATCAAAATCTCTGCACTCTGCTTAAGATTTCTCAATCTGAAATGTAATTTAGTAAATGCTAAAAGATAGAAAGATGGGATGATTGTGTGGCTCACTCCATTTTCTTCCCTGTTCTGTTAGGGATTACAATTATTCACTCATTTAAACACTGGAAACAGTGTTAAAAGTAGGTATTTCTTATATTGTTCAGTTTTCTAGTTGTTTGTGGCAGGAGGAAAATCTAATCCAAACTTCTTCATGATGGCCAGAAGCAAACATACAAGCTTTAATTATCATATTAAAATAAACAGATCTGTTACACTTTAGTGCAATATTTACATTAATAGCAAAACACAATGTAAGATCTCAAAGGCATTTAATGGCCACGTTACTACTGTTAGTCTCCATTCTTACTTGAGCAACTGAAATGGAAAATTTGAGATTCTGTTTATGCTGATTAGCTAGCTTATGACCTTCTAAGCAGGAAAAAGAAAAAGTGGTGCAGAGATGTTCAAGGTGTTTTAAAAATGTTTTTCTACTGAAATAGTTTCAAATGAATACAAATGCCATGAGGATAAAACAAAGAGCATCTGTTTACCTGTATCCATTTTCTGTGCTGGGTAACAAATTACTACAATCCTAGCTTAAAACAGCATAAATGTGTTACCTCACAATTTATGTGAGTCAGGAGTCCAGGCACAGCTGAGCTGGGTCTTCTGCTCAGACTCTCTCAATCAAGGTGTCAGTCAGGTACTGTGCCTTTCTGGAGTTGGGGATCATCTTCCACCCTCACACGGCTGTTGGCAGAACCTGGTATCTTGAGGCTAAAAGAGCGAGCTCCTGTTTTCTTGACGGCTGTCAGCTGACAGACTCTCAGCTCCAAGAAGTCACTTGCTCTTCCTTGCTAGATGGGCTTCTCACAGACCCGCCCATAACTCAGCAGCTTGATTCCTCAAAGCCAGCAGAAGGATGTCTCTGACACCTAGACTCTTTTTTACAGGGCTCAGCTGTTGAGATCAGAACCCACTCAGGGTGATCCCCCTTTTGATAACTTAAGGCAATTGACTTGGGATCTTAATTGCATCTGCAATATCTCTTCACCTTTGCCAGACACCCTAATCTAATCACAGAGTGACCTCATAGTTCCACTCACACTCAGTGAGAGGGGTTATACAGGATGTATATGGCTGGGGTGGAAATCTTGGGAGTCATTTTAGAATCCACCTATGGCAACACCCTTTACAGTTTCCCCATTTTAATATTTTGCCACATTCATATTCACTTTCATTCTCTGTGTGTATCTGTACGTATGTATACACGTGGGAGTACATGTGTATAAATACATACCACAGGAGGCTATGCTGTATTGTTTTTTGCCCATTTACCCCATAAAACTAAGAGGGTATATTGACTAAGAGCAATAATATTTTCTTACACATCTACAGTACACATTTGAAAAATAGGAAATTTAACATTGATATTATACTTTTTATAATCTATAATTCATATTCCAGTTCCATCATTTGCCTCAATAATGTCCTTTATGGTATTTTTTCGCAGTGAAAATCTAGCCCAGAACCTATGTATTGCATTTAATTGTCCTGTCTTTTTAGTTTCCCATGACCTGAAACAGCTCCTCAGCCTTTCTTATTCTTTCAATCCATTGTTTCTGAAGAATATTGGAGGTTGTCTCTAGAACAGGGATTGACAAACTATATCCCACAAGCGAAATCTAGCCCTTGGCCTGTTTTTGTACAGCCCTAGAACTAATAATGGTTTCTATGGTTTTTAAAGTGTTTTAAAACAAAACCCAAAAAATAGGTGATAAAAGCCATATGTTTTTAAAAAAAATCTTTAAAAACTCCATAAAACCCTTCAAACCTAAAACAATTGGCCCATTTTATCCAGTTTCCAGATAGCTGCCCTAGAATGTCTCTTACTTTGAGTTTCTTTGGTTTCCTTATGATATGATTATATTCAGGTGATGAATTGTTTGGAAAACTATATAATTGATATTATATTCTTTTCAGTGTATGGAGGCACATGGCATCTGTCTGCTCCTTACTGGTGCTGTTCATTTTGATCTTTTGGTTAATCTGGTTTCTTCACTCTGTAGACAGTATTTTTTCTTGTGTAATTAATGAGTAATTTGTTGGACAATATTGTAAGGTCCTGTAAATATTATCAAAACTTTCCCTTAGATGTAGTATCTATTGACGACCATGATAGTGTTTTTCAAACTCCATTGTTCTGTTTACAATTATTAGTTGGCATTTTATCTACAAGGAAGCACTTGCTTTTCCCCATACTTATTTATTTACTAACCTAGTTATTTGCTTATCTATTGTCAGTATAGACTCACAATTCTTGTTTTATAGAATTGGCTATAATCTATGATGGCCCTTATTTATTTTGGTGTTCAAATTTTCTTAGACTTTTCAAGTGAGAAACCCTTCAAGTGGGTTCCTATCTAGTTTTGGAGAAACAGAAATTATAGGACAATGATCTTCATGGGAATAAAATAAATCCTTTATGTGAACCAAAACATATTTTACATCTGTTACCCTGAAGTTACAACCACTGATCCGTGTCAGCTGTAAGTGGCAATGGGAAGGTTCGGAATGGCAGCAGCAGAAAGGTTATGGCTTTAAAGACTCAGTCATGATTTTGAGCCCACTTTGCCACTTCTATTTGTTTGTGACTTTGGGGAAGTGATTTAGCCTTTTTGAGTCTCAATTTCATTGTGTTTCACATGTACATTTAGTATAAGAATTAAATGAGATTATGAATTTAAGGGCCCATAGGCAGAAGGCATGCAAAGAACTGAGTTACTGCAATAGCTGCTGGTAATGTTAACTGGGGAAATATGACTTTGTAGCTTTGATTGTAAAGTAATAGTAGAATGGTGTGGGGGGGGGTGTCTGGGTGGCTCAGTGGGTTGAGCATCTGACGCTTGGTTTCAGCTCAGATCATGATCTCATGGGTCATGAGATGAGCCCCTGCTGGGCAAGCTCGGGGCGGGGGGGTCTACTTGAAGATTCTATCCCTCTGCCCCTCCCCCTACTTTGTGCATGCATGCGCTCTCCCCCCACTAAAATAAATAAGTAAATAAATCTTTAAAGTAATACCAGAACAAGTAATTGGCAGGATTTGATACCCAAATATGAAATCTTTAAGTATGATACTGAGACAGCCAGTTCATTATTAATTCTAATCAAGGCCTCCAATGCAACAAAACTGATGTGTGTATACTAATACTAAGAAGTGTGACCAAATCTGTGAGTGAACAGCTGATACAATAGCAGGCACTAATATGTTAGGCACTAGAAAAATGTTTCCAATTGCTGTAGATGTTTTCAGATAAAATTTCTATGAAAAACTGTGTGAAATAGTAAAAAAAATGTAGCACAGAAGAGAAGCTAATGAATTTGCATCATTATCTATGAAAGAATCAAGAACTTATGTGGAAATCTGATCACGTCAAGTTACAGAGAAAAATCTGCTTGACGATTTGTACTTAACAAATATTGATATTAAAAAATACAATGCAGAAGTTACTACAAAGAAAGAATATTTGTGACATTAGAAGGACTGTCACCTCATCTCTCATGCTGATGTAATCTCGCTCAGATACAAAGAAACAATTTTGTAAAATGAAGAAAAGCAGAACTGGTTGTTGCAATGCTAATTAAAAGACCATAGTGTTAAGGAAATGATCATTATTTTGATTGAAATTTTGCTACTACTTCTTATCATTTTAATAGCTATAAAAATATAATCCTGGTATTATAGTATAGATAAGGGAAACCTTTAATTTTCAGTCAAAATTTGCTTAAAGCTGATGCCTCCAAAAGCTCAATAAATTTAAGTCTTACTGAAATACAAATGTTGTTCTAAAAGATCCAACTGGATGGCAGTCGTACTGGCCTAACCAACAGGCATATTATTTGATGACAACAGACAGGAAAATTGTATGAATTACGGCATAGGTAAAAAAACAAAAACAAAAACAAAAACAAAAAAAGCAGTAATTTCAAAGGCAGTCCCATCATTCATACTTTAAGAACAATATCAACATGCACCTATCCTAGGAGATAGCTGCTAGTCTTGCTGGGAGGACTGAAAGGGACATTTGCCAGGAAAGAAGGGCTCACAAGGGCAGGTTAGGCCCATTTAAAGTTGCTGTGATTTACCCACAAATATTCTAAGATATTCAAGATCTGGTTTAAAAAAAAAATCAATAGGCACATTTAGAAGATGAATTAAGGTATTTTACAAAGGGTTTATGATGCAATGGGAGAGAGAAGAACTTTTCATTTATCTAAATGAATATTCATTTTTTGAAGATTTTTAAAGCATTGGACTAAAATGTAGCTAGTTTCTCCAAAATTCAGCTTTGGTTTGGAAGTAATGACAAATGAAATCAGGCTGACTCATCTTTCAAAATGCGTCTCCATCTGTCCTTTTGCTTTAGACCTGACTGCCTCTAGCTTGGGCTCATACCTGGATGCCTGCAATCCTAAGATAAACCTGGCAGTCATTAGCACATGGTTTTTGAAGACAATGATGCAGATGAAACATTTAAGGTGGAAATATAATGTGAGGAGAGAAGCTGACCCAGAAATGAACCCCAAAGATTGCCAACATTTCTGCTAGAGAAGATGATGTTAGCAGCGAAGCCTGTGAAGGAGTAGCCAAAACGGTAGGTAGAAAGCCAGGGAATAATGTGGAAAATGGACTGAAACATCAAGAAACTTTGAGAAATATCCATAGGATTTGATAGTATAGACATCTCTGGTTAAATTTGCAAGAATAGTTTTGGTGAAGAGCTGGAGGCAGAAACCAGATTGAAGTGTTTGAAAAGTGAAATCCTTTGTGAGAAAATTAAGAATGTATATGTGCACAGGGGATATCATGGAAGGGGAAGTCCAATCAAGTGCAAGTGGGGTATCAGAGATATAAGAACTTATTTAAATGATGAGATAAAGAGTACAGAGTAGGGATGAAGATTTAGTGTAGGAAAGAGATAACACACAGAAATAACTAAGAGGGCAGGATCAGTTTAGCTCCTGAGCACACACGAAAGGATTTGCCTTTTGATAGGAGGGACATGGCATCAATTACAACAGCAGGAAAAAAAGAATATAAAGATGCAGTTAAATTTGTAGATTTAAGAAAGGTTTTAAAATTGACAATCTCCTTGCTCAATCAATACCTTTTAATTATAGAGTCACTTCAAAGTCTTCAACCAGACACTCGAGAGACTCCAGTATGGATTTTTGAAATATTATAGCATGCATCTTTATATAGATATATAAATTTAGCCGGAAAAAAGTTTCATATCCCCGAAAGTACTCACTGTAATTCTATCCTCCCTATTTCTTTCCAATGTCTCCTCGTATCTGAGTTTGATCTATTCTGCAAGCCTAACACAAACTCTCCCCTCAGTAAAATTCCTTTACTTGTGCAGAAACCTATTCTCTAGGGGTGATGATGAGCAGAGATGGGACATTGTTCATTTAATCAAAAAATTACATTATTTGTTTTAGAGCATGGATAGGTAGGAACCAGAAAGACTGGCTTCTTAAGGAGGGGGAGATAAGCTGGAGTCTCTCACGATGTTCCAGATGGGAGGAAAAGCCTGCTTAAACTTAGGCAAGCAGGAGGGTAGAGGTGGCTGGACTTGAGAGACTTTCAGAAAGTATATTCAATTTTATTATATTTGTTAAGAATGGATTATAGAGCACATGAGAGAATGAATTCTGTTTAAAATTTGCATACCTAGCATTATCTACCAATATGTACCCTGTGAAGTGGAATTAGGGAAGATAATGTGTTTGGTTTGGCCATGATGACTTGGGGTTCCTACTGATATATGTCCAGGAAGGACCTGATGATAGAGGGCTAGAGCTGAGGAGAACTCCAGCCTGAAGGTATAGATTTGAGAATGATCATCATCTACCACTGACCTAATTTTCATGTGTAGATGTGGATATGTTCACTCAAGAACAGAATGTAAAGTAAATGGTGAGCTGAAGAAAGAATAATAACATAGAAAAAAACCAACAACAACAAAAAAAAACCCTGGAAGGAGAATATGAATCAAGACTCAAGAGATGTGGGAGAGGAATGAGGAACAATGTCATGAAATCAAGAGAAAAGGCAGTTTTGCAGAGACTATATTAATCAACATTGTAGATTGTTACACAACTAAGAACTAAATATAGTTAATAGCTGATTGCCTTGACAAGGGTAATTTCAGTGAAGAGCTGAGCACAGATTTCAAACTGCCATGGGACGTAATGAAAGGACAGCCATGCTTTGGAAATACATACCTGTCAGTTATCAATCTATTACCTCTGCTCCAAATACACCTTTCAATATCTGCTCTGTGATAAACAACAGAAATCCTTTAAATATGTCTTCTTTCAAGTGAGCATGATGCTAATAGGTCTTCTTGGTAGTGGACACTGGAGGGTCACTGAGAAAGGAAGGGGCTCTCTTACTGTTTCTTTTTTTTAGGATCCATAGGTGGTCTTAGTAGGTGTGAGGACAGCTAGTGAAGCCGGCCCCCGCTGGTACCCTTGTGAGACCTTGTGGCCTCAGCCTATTGATAACCTTTCTGTAGCCCACTCTACTCAGAAACCAGAGTCCTACCACTGTGAGGGCCTCCTACCATCACCAGCTCCAGAACCCCCACTATGAGTTATACATATATGCCACCAGTTGCTGATCACCTGCTCCCTTCCTACACTCTGAAGAGTGAGTGTGTTAGTGTTCTGTTGCAGATATAATGAATTGCCACAAACTTAAAACCCTAATTCATTATCTTCAAGTTCTGCAGGTTAGAAGTCTAACATGTCTCAGTGGACTGAAATCAAGGGGTCAATAAGGCTGGTTCCTTCTGGAGGCTCTCACTGAGAATATGTTTCTTTGCCTTTTCCAGCTTCTAGAAGCTGTCCCCATTACTTGGCTCATGGTCCCTTTCTCCATCTTCAAAGTCAGCAATGGTGCCTCTCTCTGACCATCCATTGGTAGCCAAATCTCTCTTTGAGTACAGGTGAGAAAGGTTCTTCACTTTTAAGGACCCAAGTGACTGTATCGGGCCCACCCAGATAATCCAGGATAATCTCTCCATCTCAAGGTCCTTAATTGAATGGCATCTTCAAAGTTCCTTTTACCATGTATGATAAGATATTCACAGGTTTTCAGAATTAGGATGTGGACATCTTTGAGGGGCCATTATTCTGCTGACCACAGGGACTTACTGGTATCCCAGAAACTCCAGATCAACTCTGGCCTGGCTACACCAGCAAACTTCTCTGCTATCTGATGGCTGAACCCCTCCCCTCCCCTCTCCAACAGCCCTGGGTACCATTTAGAGCACATCTTATTTTATATCTTACTCTTTTATCACAGTCAGAACTTCTTTACACTAAACCTTCCTTGTTTAGTATATGTGCTGCCGAAGCGAGCACTAAACCTTCCTTGTTTAGTCTGTTGTGGAGTTTCTATCTTCTGATTGGACCTGAACTGCTATAGTTTATCTGAATATACTTCCCAAAGTGACCTATAAATGGGAAAAAAGTGCTTAAAATATAATAGGAGGGATGGAAGAAGAATCAAGAGTATTATTTTAGTTTGGTTTGCTTCGGCTTGGGGAAAACAGTTTAGTTGAAGGAAATAATTACATAGACATAGGATGAAGGTACCAGAAAGAGAAATAGTCTTGAAGATGAGAGAGACTAGAATCTATTCTAGAAACTGAAAACACTGGTTATCAATCACGGGAGACTTTTTTTAAAATTCCAATTTCCAGGCCCTATCCTCATTCTGACCTAATTGGTCTTGATTTAATTGGATATTCTGATATAATTGCTCTTGGGTAAAGCCTGAGCATCGGTTTCGCTGATGGCTAGCAGTGGGGAGACACCAAGGGGGCGGCTATAGGCAACTGTGTAGATGTAGAGGGCTGACTGTTAATGAGTTCCCCTAGATTATCTCAATTGTCTCCGAGAAACTGAAGGCATACCATATATTGACAGTGAGGCAGAAATGGTGAAAGGGGCTGTAGACCTTTGCTGACACCCACTAAGATACCCACTATGTGTAAAACTCAGTGTTTAATGATATGGATTCAAAGCATGAAACAGTTTCTCACCTCCCCAGCAACTTGCTCTTTCAGTTGAGAGACTGGATAAAATAAATATATGAATAATAATACCAAGTAGAATGCATTCAGTTCATAAGAAGTCATAAAGGCAATGAAATCAATGAGTTTAGAGGGGAGACATAACTTTCAAGGTATGGAACTTAAGGTGTGGGCCTTGAAAGGGATATAGAGAGGCTGGAGGCTGAGATGGCTGGGCACCCTACTTCAGAGTTTCTGAGCGGATGAGCCTAGGCTCATCTAGGCTAGCTAGAGTAGAAGGTTTTAAAGAGGATAGTGAGAGAGGCTGAATATATTAGTAAGGTCAGATTTAGTTTGTACACAAGAGCTAGATACAATATGTTAAGGGAGGCTGTAGATACCACACTAAGGAATTTAGGCTTTATCTTGTGATGAAACGCCACCTAAAGCAGTGTCTTCTGCGCCCTTCTCTGTCTTCTGCAACACTCTAGTGAGTATGGATGATGTGCTGAAACTCATTCAGGCAGCCTCACTGCGGGGTCCCAGGGACCTGAGGCATGGTTTTGAGCACATAATTAAGCAAAACATGTTGCTGAATACAAAATGTGTACTTCGGAAAACCATAGGTCAAAACACAATGTAAACACTTAAGTATAGTTAAAGGTTATAGTAACGTGGAGAAGGTTTTGAAATATCACATAATTTTTCCCCTTCTTGTATAGTGTTTGTTTTCCTCCTTCAATTATTCTGTTATTTAAGAAGTTCTAACTCACAGGAAGAGAAACACTTCCCTGGGACTGTGAGTGGGGAGAAGTCAAAATGCAGTGGAGAAGAGGGACATGAAGGTTTGAGACAGTAGAGTTATGAATAACACTAAGGATAGAAATCCCAGTTGGGATGGAATAAAAAACATGTAGATAAGTTAGAGTGAATCTCCCCATATCTGGCCTAAGAGGAGGATAAGCCTTTCAGAGGAGTTTTACGTTTGAAGCTTCATATACAACATGCTACCGAAATGGAAGAGGAGAAATAGCTGATTAAGGTTTGGGTACATGAGCCTGGAAGCAGCCTCACCTGTCTGGTTTTGTGTAAGAGCAGTGATCTAAACATCAGGGCAAGCTTGCCCCTGAAGTACACCTACATTTCCAAGGATCATAGTATTTGAAGGTTTAATGTAAGTAAGATTTCCAGATGTTTGACTTACAAATGTACTCCTTCCAAAATTTTACTGGTGTGAGAACTCACCAAGAACTCACCCCTTCTCTTTTTATAACAGTTCTCCCATTTTACAAAACAAGAACATATTCTCTGGCACGTTGCCCCAGTTGTAAGAACCTACGTGACACAAAATAAAGAAACAGCCCGAAAGATTGGTAATTCCTGTTGAGAAAATAAATGCCTCTAATAACTGAGTTAAAAAGATTATTTTTTAAATCAGATGGTTATCCAGTCTTTATGTTCAAAAATTCAGGTAGAATCTATACAGCTGTCAACCATTAAATCACTAAAAAATATTCATATCTCTTTGTGCAATTTGGCATATAACTAGGGAAGACATAAAACAAGCGAATGGCATTGCTATCACAAAACCACTGTCATTCCCATAAACGTATGTATATGGGCAAGATTTTTGAACACTTATAAATATTTTTGAAATGAATAGAATGGACTATTAGTCTTATTTCATTCGATGTTCATCCATAAATTCTTGAAAAATTGGAAAATCCTTATTTCTCTCAATACAGAATGGATTTTAAATAATAGAATTTTACCTTTTTATGTAATAAATATGCATTAAATTTTGTAATATATTTAGGTTCATTAGATTAACTAGGCACTAATAATAATGGAACTGATAAACATGAAGAAACTTATTGCTTTGAATTTCGAGTTTATGGTCACAGACACACATACACAACCCCCCCCCCGCCAATTTTAATCTTCTTTTATAGACAATTATGTTAGACTGAATCAGATTTTACAAGAATAATGCTGCATAAAAAGCATCACAGAACCTCAAGATCATAGAGCAGTAAGCATGCATTTGTCCATTCATCTGCAGCAGCTGGAGGTTGGCTTGGTGACTCTGCTTATCTTGGCTGGTCTTGCTCACACATCTGTATTGTCTGACTGTTGACTGATCTAGGGGACACTCAGCTCTGCTTCAGGTGTCTTTCATTCTCGAGGAGACTACCCTTGCAGAAACCGAAGAGAGAAGGCAAGCCCCGTCTCTCAAAAGCTTCACAAGCCTCTAAATCACATTTCCTAGTATCACACTGACCAAAGCAAGACACACAATCAATCCCAGAGTCAAAGTGGGAGGGCAGTACAAAGTAACTTGGCAAAGGATGGGTGAAGCATTAGGACCGTTCTTGCAATCTACTGCAGGGTGATAATTAAAAGACTTTCAAGTATTAAAATATATAAGAAAAAATTCTGAAGGGGAAGTGAAATGTAAATCTGAACTGTAGAGGTAAAGGACCAAGGCAGAATTTGTGATTTTTAAAGAAGAGTCTGCTCAGTGTTTTTAATATGGATGATGTTGAGTATTCAATCATCATGAATTCAATTACATTGGATATATTTTTAAAAGTGATACAGTGGTTCTATTTTAAAATGTCAATATTTATAACATACTAAACTTATATTCTTTGCAACTATTTAAATTTATGATGAAGTTAAACTAAAAATGTGTGAGCAGTAAATAGATTTTCAACAATATTTGAGGGGTGTGCAAGCAAAATAAATTAAATTCCACTGATATTGAATTTCCAGAACCCAAGGAGAGTGTGGAATTTCTCAAAGATAGTGAAGTAGAAGAGACCTGAGTCATATCAAAGCTCATGTTTGGGAATCTCGTAAAAAGAGGTAACCATACTAGCAGGGCACATAGGACATTTGTGGTAGAGTATAGCTTAATCTATTTTGGTAAAGACTTGTGCATCCTATGGAGAGACCCTATATTAGGTCAAAATATTCTAGGCCTTATGGCATAGCTAGAAATCCAATACCAGAAATTCTTGAATTAGATGTAAGGTGTGGGTATACAACTCATAGGGTAATAACAGGATTGAGATAGGAAGGGATGACTTGGCCTCATAAATTGATAGTCAGAAAAGATAAACAGAAGGAAGTCTCATCATGGAACCATATCCTCTTTAAGATTAAGAATCATAACTTGTATCATTTGCCAATTCAAATACCAAAGTTCAGGCCAGTTCAATTCAGTAAAAACAGGTCAGGAAAGGCACTGAGCAAACAAGCCAGATCACATCACCATGGATACAATGAAGATTGAGGTTAATGGCTAGAAACCAGAAGGCATAGCATCTTGACCAGAGGACAGCATAAAGACCAGCTACAAAGCCACCCCTCTCTGTCCTGGGGGTTATATTAGATTCTGCACACCCAGGCAGCATCTTGCGAAGGAGAAGGGGCAGGGGAGATTCCTTAAGAAGTGGGTTACCTTCTGATACATGACCCACAAAAGACTATTAAAAGAGAAGCGACTGAGATGTTTTAATTAAAAAAGATTAAATGGTTTCTGACAATCATATGAATGTGTGCTTGAGAGCAAGATGTAGTCCGTTATAGAAAAACTCATGCTCTGCATCTAAGTTGTAGTGTCCTTACTTGACTTGGCCACAACTAACAACAGTATTTATGAATACAGAAACCTATGTGCATTATAAAATGCCAAGCAAAATTTAAAGAGTCTACTTTAAGTAACCATTTAGATATTTTAAGGTTAATTTTATAGTACTTTCTTTCATATCTTTAAAAATATTTGAGGAGCACCTGGGTGGCTCAGTCGGTTAAGCATCTGCCTTCAGCTCAGGTCATGATCCCAGAGTCCTGGGATTGAGTCCCCGTTGGGCTCCCTCCCTGCTCAGCGGGGAGTCGGCCTCTCCCTCTCCATTTACCTTCCCCCCTGCTCATGCTCTTGCTCTCTCTCTCAAATAAATAAATAAAATCTTAAAAAAAATTTGAATCTTTGATACAAACAAAAGAGTATGCGTGTTAACTCAAGAAAATAGTATCAATATAAGATAACTTAGAAAAAAATATATAGATTTGGGGGTAAAAATCATCCATAGACCTAAGAAATTTCTTATCAGGTTATTATACTTTATAATACCTAGATTGTAAGATTCTTTCATCTACCCACTTTATGAATGTGTAGTGTCTAGTTTTGATGGAAAAACTAAATTATGCCACTACTGAGATTTAATCCTGCCCGAAGCAAGCAAATTAACTAAATGATTTCTCAATTTTCCTTCCAAGTCCTAGGATTTAATGAGGTTGTGCAAGAGATGACTAAACACAAAATGTGTGGACATGCTGTCAGCATTGAGTGTTTTCCCTTAGAGATGTGGCTTCAGAGCTTTGAGAGTAAGGGAGTTGAGACCCTTTGCTGAAGGACTGAGGCTCATTACACGTATTCATGAGGTTTTTACCAAAACCCATCAAAGCAATTGCTTAGACCTCTTTGTTGTGAGGTCAGAAAAACAGGCCAGGAAATGGTTTGGAGTGTTCTCTAGGACTGGCTTCCAGAAGAGACCCAGGAATGGAGATGTTGGGGAGACGCCTACCAGGTCGGTGTCAGTCACAGTCTAGTCAAGAGACCGAAATCAGAATAGCTTTTTTTTTTTAAGATTTCATTTATTTATTTGAGAGAGGGAAATAGCATGAGAGGGGAGAGGGTCAGAGGGAGAAGCAGGCTCCCCCTGAGCCAGGAGCCCGATGCGGGACTCGATCCCAGGACTCTGGGATCATGACCTGAGCTGAAGGCAGACGCTTAACCAACTGAGCCACCCAGGTGCCCCTCAGAACAGTTTTTTTTTAACTGACAGAATTTAATATGGAAATTAAGTTGGCGTAAAGAATTGTTAACTAGATTAACTGAAAAGGCAAAACAAAACCCAAAACACTGAGACAAGATGGAGGCAGCGCCTGCAGGAAGCAGTGGCCACACCCACATGGGAAGGTACCTTGAGATGGGCTTTAGGGAGCTGAAAATCAGACCTTTCATGAGGGGACGCTGGTTGGCTGGGCTGTTTTTGCAAATGGTACATAAATTCCAAAACGGAGGTAACTGCTGCTTCCCCAAGGAACTGCTGTTGTTGTGGTGAAGAAGTAACACTAAGGGAACTGGGGAGATGTTCTTTAAGGATACAAACTAGCAACTAGTTGATGAATAAGGCCTAGAGATCAATGGACAGCATAGTGATTACAGACAATACAAACAAATTAAGGATACAATACAGACAATGTAAACCTCAAAGTTGCTAGGAGACTAGGTCTTACTTGCTCCCACCACAAAAAAGAAAGGATACTTACGTGAAGTGATGGGGTGTTAGCTCATAGCACCGTGGTAATCATACTGCAATACACACACACACACACACACACACACACACACACGTATGAAATCAACATGTTATACATGTTGTATGTCAGTTACATCTCAATAAAAACACATTAAAAAGAAATGTGAAACAAAAAGGAACAAGTCACTCCTTTCTCCTCCAGCTTTTCTGTCTGCATCTGGCACCCCGATCGGCAATCTTGCAAGGAGCTAACTGCAGAGCAGAAATGTATTTTGCAGAGTCCCAGCTCCCGCACGAAGAAGCAAAGCATGGAAGGGTGAGTTTGAAGGTAAAAACCAATAGCTTCACAATTGGGATAGATTAAAAAAATAAGGGCAGCAGTTTGTCAAGTCTACAGGAAGCAAATCTATGAAAGCATGCATCTAAAAGACAAATACAAAACATATTGGAAAATGATTGAAATGGTAAATCACAAACATTTATACGAAATTATCTTTGTAAAGAATACATAATTCTGGCTTATAAAACAGTACAAGCTGCTGCTGAGCAAACATAGTATCTTTATATTTAATCAGAAAAAGATGGCTGATGTTGAGGGGTGAAAATGCAGATGGTTGGTTCAAAAATATATTTGGGACTCAGACTCACTCTTTTAGAGTGAGTAGAAGTGACACGGATACCACACCAACCTTGACTCTCTGAGACTGTCCAGCTCAGGAGACATTTTTTTTTGGAACTAAACAGCAGTACACAGAATCATTCTGATTGTTCAGATAGGACCTAATGAGCAAAACAGACCAGAAGCTGACAAACCAGCCCCAAAACTTAATCCAAGGGTTACGTACAACTCCCACAGAGCTGTGTTATCAACACATCTATGACGGCTCTCTTCAGAAATAACCTGATACCCATCTGGAAAACACAAGAGGGCACGTACACTGGCTTTTGTGTTGTGTATGTTTTCTTTTCGCATCCTGCTGATAATTCTCTTTCACTTTTCTCTATTGTTCACACTACATGCCAAACAAGGTTATAATCAAAATGAAGATCCAAACAATGAATAAGAAAGTGTGCTCTACAAAGAGATGACAATATTCTTTCCAGACTTATGAAGACACTGCAAGTTAAAAGTTAAGAATCTTCCCCAAAATCATGGACCTAAAAGTATGACAGAATTATAGGGCTGCAATCCACTGACCCTTATTCCATAATTTTCATTGCATAATGTCACCTCCCCAATATCAGGATAAACAGTTTTAGGGATACCATAAGGATGCTGGATATATATTAGAATTATTCCATAAGATAAGGCAAAGTCTAAACTGGATGCTGCCATGACATGAGCCAGTTGACCCGGTACCGATTGGCCAAAGAAGGCCTATTTAGCAGAGCACATCAACTGTTGCTGTCCCCAGTACCACATGCTTCCCTCTGGCTGAATTAATAAACACTGACTTATAGAAGATATATTATCAAATGCCATTTTCAGAGTACACAGGGAGTAGGAGAACTTTTAATTCATTTAACAAAACTATCACCAGGCTCTAGAGCACCAGCTACATGGGAAGTGCTGAATTAATACGATGAAAAGGACATGGTTCCTATCACCAAAAATTCACATTCTCATTAGGCCATCACACCAGATAAAGATGATCTGTAAAGTATCAACTATTACATCAAGATGGACACAAAATGCCATAAAACATAGACGGAGAACGTGAGAAATCTGTCATCCTTACAGAGACTGACCCATCTTCTCATCTTTTTCCAGTTGTAATACATACCCAAATCAGTGTTTACCCCCATAATTAGAAACCATAGAACAACTCTCCAAATTATTAGGAACATTTTTCTTTAGTTTGATAACAGCTAAGATAACTTACGAGTAGCAGACTTTCAAAATTAACTCAGGTGCACACTCAAACCTTGAAATTAGTTTGGGTGAACCACTTCCAAGAGCACTGCCCTCCATTTACAAGGCCTTTTCCAAGTGTTTAGTGGCACAAAATATACTGCAGACAAGTCAGCATTTTGTGTGTGTATGAGAGAAAAGAATCAATGAAGGCTTCTAAGGCTCTGGCAAAATGCAGCAACACGGCAGGTTACATGAGAAAAGAGGCTCAGCCAAAATTAATAATAATAATGGAGAAAATGGGAACATGTGACCTGTCTGGAAAACCCCTTCATCTTATGTACTACTGTTTTTCTTCTACATGCCCGAGACCTAGGAAACATCCCCAAAACGGATAGTGAGAAAAAATTTTTAAATCTATATAATAATCATAGAAATTAACAATCATTTGTTAGGTAAATCTCTAAGTCCAATTAAGTGGATATTGTCAGTATATAATAAAAATTATGACAGTCTTCATTGCTTCTAGGTCTCTCTTCCCTCTCTCTCTCATAGTTCACTTAAAGTGATTTTCACTCAAAGTACACAGCAGCCTAAAGGCAGAAAATTCTGCATTTTGAAATGCCAGTGTAACATCAGGACTAAGCCTTTGCCCATTTTTTGCCAGCCTATCAGACCTCAGCCTCTGTTTTCCAAAAATCAGGAACAGGAGGACTATTTCCAGCAGATTTCATCTGAGCCAGAAGGACACCAACAGATTCTGAACAAGGGAGACAACCCAGCAACAATTTAGGATCTGTTGGTGAGACAACCTACACAAACCCTCTCTCACATAAAATCTCCATGTCTGTCCCCAGCAAGGAGCCTTGAAACTGCTGCTACTCTAGGGATATTCACAAACACATCAGTTTGAAGCCTTGACAATTGCCTTCTTGATGTCTGCTTTCAATAAGCTCTTAAATAATTTGTTTATCACTTGGGCCATTTGGTGATAAATGGAGTTTATTCAGTGTGTCCTCTAATTAATTAGTTTGCTTTCTATACCATTAACGGAGGCACAAGTATATGCATTAGTCCTTTGGGAGTTCTCTTGCACACAGCCTTTGAAAAAGGAACGTTTCACAGCCTACAAGGTGCTGACTCTTGATGATTCTCTTCGGGCTACACTAGGAACTGCAAGATTTTCCCAGGCGATCAGGTTTTCCTTTAGCCCAAAAGGGAAAATAAATATCCACAGGATTGTGCTTCTTTTGAAGTGGATATAGTTTCCCTGCAATTTCCATTCGACGCAACACGCATTTTGTCAGGCTGAGGTTCAGCCGTTAGGTTGCTAATTAAGTTAACAAGTGCCGTGTGCTGCTTAATTTGGCAACAAGCTATCCTACAGACTGTTCAATAAGAAAAGCGGCATTTCCGTAATGATTCTGTTTTTTAGCTTGGAATTAAGCTAAAAACTATAATGATCGCTATGAAGGGACATCTGATGCATGTGTTATGCAGAAAAGGAGAATACACCGTTTTCCATGTTGGATACTCACACCTTTTATTTACACATTTACTGCACAGTGTAGCTAAAATAAGAGTAATTGCCTGTGTATTTTTAACTCATCATAATTCAAATAAAATGTGTTTCTCTGCCCAACTTCCTTCTTACAGCTGTCATTTTGCCCAACTGCAAATTGACTTTTAGTAATGAATTCCATTGCAGTGCGCTAATTGTGGGTGTGATTTATTCTTATTATCCCTGGTTGAAGTACCTCTCCTTCAGTTGTAGGGGTTAAAAAAGAAATTCATTGGTTCATTTAGTCCACAGATATTTACTGAGCATCTATTGTGTGCCAGATATTGCACTCTCTTTCCTCTGAGGCTCCGGGGACTCAGAGGAAAAAAATACACGTTGAGTGGGATCTTGACAGAGGTTCTAAAAGAATAACCATGTATTTATTCTATCTAAGAAAACATAGTTTGGGAAGGAATATTCCTGGACTAAGATCTTGGAGACCAGCAGTCAGATGTATGCTGTATAATATACCTAAATTCAGGCACCAACCAAGGAAAGAAAATGAAATAAGCAAGTTGTCTAATCTCTTTGGGCCTCATTAGTTCATTTATAAAGTGGAAGGGAATGGCTTACTTGTTAAGGTCTCTTTCGGCAGATTTCTTGAATAACTGAAATTCTCTCATGACCTATACTCAAGCAAATGCTGTTTTGTCAACCTAGACTTCCTTTCTCCTTCCCTCTTGTATTTCTGCATATTAAAAGACTACTCAACAAAGTTAGTAGCCTACTTAATTGTATTGTATCAGTGTCAATTTCCCAGTGTTGATGAATGTACTCGTTCTATAACACGGTACCATTAAGAGAAGCTGGACAAGGAGTACGTGGATCTCTCCATGTTATTTTTGCAACTTCTTATGAGTCTGCAATTATTTAAAATAAAAAGTTTTTCAAAAAATACCCCCAAATTCGCAGCCTATCTCAAAAAACAAAATTAAAACTGAAATCATTCTCTTCTTCCTTTACCTCTATTATAACATTTTGACGGCCTTATAGTTAGTTTCAAATCCACTGCCTCTCCTGATTTTTAACTCCAAAAGATAGAATCGCATCATATTTATCGTTGCATCCTCCACAGACCTTACAATATTTGCTTCTCTAACCCAGGTTCATGCAGTTAAATTCAACAAACTAGGTTCAAAACGCTGGTTAAAACATTTCCTTACATCTCTTATTTCATCAGGGAAGCCCTGCCTTTCATACTGCCTCCCATTAGTGGCATTCAAAAGGATGTGTATGCAGAACATGTATAGGCATACCATTCACACACTCATTTTTTTCAAGGTGCCTAGGAGTAAAATGTGACTGGGAGTAACACCCACCTGGACACCAAGGACAAAGAGAGTTAATTAACCAGTGATGGCAGAATATAGTACGTAAATAATGGAGCATGACAGAAATAAGGGTTATGTTATATAAACTTTCAGGTCCAGCAATATCCCGTTCTCGATTTGGTTTTCAAATGGAAGACAATTAAAATAAAGTACACCTCTATTTGGTTCTGAAGATGCTTTCACTAAAGCTTTTTGAGATCTTGAGACCCCAACATTGGAACAGACATACATGATGGGGATACCTGGAGATTAACACAATAAGGGACTCCAAAAGGTCATTTCTACCCACTTATGACTTATACTTGTAAAAGCTGTTAGCAGTTGGGATCAGCCATCTGTACCTGCTGAGACAGACAGATATGCCTATATATTTTACAAC
The DNA here is from genome assembly GCF_003265705.2 of Callorhinus ursinus. NCBI lineage: Eukaryota > Metazoa > Chordata > Mammalia > Carnivora > Otariidae > Callorhinus > Callorhinus ursinus. The sequence continues at coordinate 14,511,835 of NW_027397073.1, read as the reverse complement.
TCGTTAAATAGAGACCATTGCAAATTATTAAAACATAATTCAGTAAAAATAAAATTGAATTAAACTAAAAAATGAAGTCAATGGCAACCACTCTTTGAGAACATAGGTAAGCTAATGAAGGAAAAAATAATAGTTGTATCTAGGCTGGAATGCTGCAAAAGCTAATAATAAAATTTTTAGATCATTTTTAACGTAGATATTTATGCTTGATTTTGCCTCTAGGAATAACTGATGGATGTCTTGAAATATTCAATCATGTATAAATAGACAGAAGAATGTAATTTCTAATGAGCAATCATTTTCTCCAAAACATGTTGGGTATAAATATAAATTCCACTTTGGCAAAAATTTACATTAAAAAATATAAAAAATATTTTACTGTTTATCTACTTTACTTGAATACCAGCTAAATTATAAAATTTGTTTTATAATTTAAAAACTTATGTGATATATGTAACTTTTATAATTTATGTAACAAATTATATTTTAAAGCATATATATAATTTTTGTAATTTTTTAAAAAACACTTTTATATTAGCAGTCTTTCCTTTATTTGCCTTTGATCAAAACATACAGTAGTGAAACTTAGACATATATATAAAAGTTGCTCATCTGACCAATTGGACCAGTGTGACAAATGTGGCCAAAACAATGGATGAATTAAGTTCACTGATTTCTTTACTAATTTGAGCTATTTTGGTGACCTCAATAAAATAAGGAGGTACCATACTGGATATATTAAAACACAAGGTTAATTAGGTTTTTTAAATTAAGATTGATATGAGTCAAACCAGAAAGCTAAAGAACTAAAATAGAATGGCCATTTTTATGTCAATATTAATAGGTAACAGGAGACAAAGCATGATCTCCACTACTGCAAGTACCTGTTTATATGAGTCATTAGTTGTCTAAAAAGCTGTCTTAAAAGTCACAAGCTACATGACTGCTGTAGTAAGTAGGGTAAGAGTGCTCTAAAGATGCCCATGCCCTAATCCCCAGAACCTGGGAATATATTATGTTATATGGCAAGGAAGAATTAAAGTTGCAGATAGAAGTGAGGTTGCTAATGAGCTGATGGAAAAATAGAAAGATTATCCAAGATTATCTGGGTGGGCCCAAGGAAATCACCAGGGCCATTGAAAGTGAAAGAGGTAAGCAGAAGAGTTAGCATCAGAGTGAAGTGATGGGAGAAAGATGCAAGCAGTCAAGCCTGGCTTTGAAGACAGAAGAGGCCACAAGCCAAGGAATGCAGGTGGCCTCTGGAAGCTGGAAAAAGTAATGTCCTTAGAGCCTCCAGGAGGAACACAGCTATGCTGATACCTTGATTTTAACCCAGTGAGAGCCATTTTAGATTTCTGACTCCCAAACTATAAGATAATAAATATGGTTTGTTTTAAGTTATTAAGTCTGTGGCAATTTGTTACAGTAGCAATGAAAACTAATACAACTACAGTTGCAGTTTCTGGTTCTGCATGTAAGGAGACTCGAAGCTGCCACAACATCCTAACCAGTAGCAAAAAGCTGAGCAAACCAAAATATCAACAACATTTCCAGAATATGTGAGAGAGGTAAGGGCACACTGCAAACCACTACGCCAGTGATTGGAGAGACCTACAGCAAATATAGAGAATAAGAGTTTACTGAAATAGAGACTGAAAAGTGGAAACTGCCTGCCTCAGGAACCAGTGCTGGTGAAGGAAAACCTGAACCGTAGCTGACACGTTGCTGGAAGCTCAGCGTGGACAAGTCTGAGAGTTAGAAACCCTAGGGAGACCTAGTCTTCAGGAGGCCCCACAGCTTTGTGAGATTTACCACTAGGAACCTGACCAGGTTCCTACAGTGTCTAATAAAAATGCCCTAGTGCTTCCAGCAGAGGTATTGGGGAAGAGGAGCTATTTTGAAATATGCCAGAGCACTCTGTTCTTCTTAACAAGACCTGTTCTCCGTGGAAACTAGTTAAGCAGAGCCTAATCTGCTGGGATATCATCAGAGCATACCAAAAGACCAAAAAGACCATTTGAAAAGACAGAACAAGCATCAAAACCAGATATGGTAGCGATATTAGAATTATTAGACCAGGACTTTAAAATGCTATGATTAATGTGGTAAGGGCTCTAATGGATAAAGTAGACAGCATGTAAGAACAGATGGGTAAGCAGAAAGATGGAAATCCTAAGAAGGAACAAAAAAGAAATGCTAGGGATCAAAACCACCATAACATAAATAAAGAATGCCTTTAATGGGATTACTAGTAGACTGGACACAGTCTGCACTTAAGGATATTGCAACAAAAATCTCCAAAACTGAAAAGCAAAGAGAACAAAGACTGAAAAAAAACCCACACCATAACAGAATATCTGAGGACTTTAAGACAGCTACAAAAGATATAACATGTGCATAGTGGGAATATTGGAAGGAGAAGAAAGAGAGAAAGGAAAAGAAGAAATATTGTCCAAAGAATAATGACTGAGAATTACCTCAAATTAATGTCATACATGAAAACACAGATCCAGGAAGCTCAGAGGACACCTAGTAGATTACTGCCCTAAAAACTACACCCAGGCATACCACTTTGAAATGAAAGAGAAAATCTTGAAAGAAGCCATGAGAGGATGTGGAAGGACACCTTGCCTACAGAGGAACAAAAATAAGAATTATGTGCAACTTCCCCTCAGAAACCATGGAAGCAAGAAGAGAGTAGAGTAGGGGCTGCCCGGGTGGCTCAGTTGGCAAAGCGTCTGACTCATGATTTCAGCTCAGGTCATGACCTCTGGGTCTGGAATCGAGCCCTGTGTCAGGCTCTGTGCTGGTCATGGAACCTGCTTAAGAGTCTCTCTCTCCTTCTCTTTCTGCCCCTCGCCCCCTAAAAAAAAAGAGGGGGGAGTGAAATATATACATATAGTACAGGCATGCCTCATTTTATTGTGCTTCATAGATATTGTGGGGTTTTTTTTTACAAATTGAAGGTTTGTGGCCACCCTGCATAGAGCAAATCTATCGGTGCTATTTTTCCAACAGCATTTGCTCATTTTATGTCTCTGTGTCACATTTTGGTAATTCTTGCAGTATTTCAAACATTTTCATTATTATTTTATTTGTTGTGGTGATCTGTGATCAGTAATCTTTGATGTTACTGTTGCAATTGTTCTGGGGTGCCACCCACCGTGGCCATAGAAGACAGCAAACTTAATCGATAAATGTTACGTGTGTTTTGACTGCTCCAGTGGCTGGTCATCGCCCCATCTCTCTCCCTCTCGTCGGGCCTCCCCATTTGCTGAGACACAAGAATACTAAAATTACACCAATTAATAACTCTGCAATGGCCTCTAAGTGTTCAAGTGAAAGGAAGAACCACACATTTCTCACTTTAAAAGCTAGAGATAATTAAGCTTAGTGAGGAAGGCACGTCAAAAGCTGACACAGGCTGAAAGCTGGGTCTCTTACACCAAAGAGTGAGCCAAAAAAGGGAAAAGTTCTTCAAGGAAATAAAAATGCTACTCCAGTGAACATGTGAATGATAAGAAAGCAGCCTTATTGCTGATATGGAGAAAGTTTTAGTGGTCTGGATAGAAGATCAAACCAGCCACAGCATTCCCTTAAGCCAAAGCCTAACCCAGAGCAAAGACTTAACTCTCTTCAATTCTCTGAAGGCTGACCAGTGAGAAAGCTGCAGAAGAAATTCTGAAGTTAGCAGAGGTTGGTTCGTAAGGTTTAAGGAAAAAGGGCATGCTATGACCCCACAGAGGCTTAATCAGCGGATCCTCTCTAGGGGCTAAGAAGGGTCTTGTACTCAGCTTTGCAGATTCTTATTTTTTTTACATTATGCATCTATCCAGCCTCATGGTCTGAGGATGACCTCTTCCGATAAACTATTAGTCTCCAGATTGTTACAAGTCTCGATGCTTACATACTTTATTTCATTTTTGCAACGCTGAGCTATTATTTTGTCTGTTATCATTCATTAATGAAGCATCCATAATTTGTAAAGAATCAAGTCTATAGAGAGATTACATTTACTGTCCAATTATTGCCACAGATTAATATTCCCACTGTTTCATTGTTTCTGCTAAAGTTGAGAGAGTACAACAAATTATATGATGACAGGAGAGTTTCCAAGTGGCTGGTTTTGGTTCATTATTAGTATATTTTCTTTCCTCTTTTTCACTGATAAGTTGATCTACTGGATTCATAGAGGCCTTCATCATAGACTTGCATATACACAAAATACAAACCTCATCATCTCAGGAAGATTCCTACTCCATTTGCAAGTCATGCTTTTCATCATTTGGATGGCTTCCTTTAGATTCTGCCTTGCCATATATACCCTTTTACCCTCCCATTACACAAGGTAGTTTAAGTTTGTACATCTTAATCAGTATCTGGACAATTTCCATTCATGATGACGATTTCCATGTTCCCCAAATCTTAAGGCCATTTGTTAGTGGCTCAGCCCATCATACAGACCACTACATGTTCTTTGACTATAAATATGGACAGTATTTCACCTTGTGGGACAGACTTGGAGGCTTGTTCAAAAATCCTTCCTCCTTTGAGGTGCCTGGATGGCTCAGTCGGTTGAGCATCTGACTCTTGGTTTTTGGCTCAGGTCCTGATCTCAGGATCATGAGACTGAGCCCACATTGGGCTCCACATTCAGCAGGGAGTCTGCTTCTCTCCCTTTCTGTCTGCCCCTCACCCTGCTTGTGCATTCTCTCTTTCTGAAATAAATAAATAAATCTTTAAAAAAAAATCCTCCCTCCTTTGAAGGGAAGAGACCACTTAGTTATGTGAAGAAGATGATAAGAGAAAAGTGCAATAGCCATTCAGAAAATGGTTGTAAAAATGAAAAATTATTCAATGGAGAGTTTACAAAGACTGAGTAGTTGTTGCCCTATTATTAAATATTATGAAATATTTTTATGTTATGTTATTTTTTAATTTTTAATTTTTTATTGTTATGTTAATCACCATACATTACATCATTAGTTTTTGATGTAGTGTTCCATGATTCATTGTTTGTGCATAACACCCAGTGCCCCACGCAGAATGTGCCCTCTTTAATACCCATCACCAGGCTAACCTATCCCCCCATCCCCCTCCCCTCCAGAACCCCCAGTTTGTCTTTCAGAGTCCATCGTCTCTCATGGTTCGTCTCCCCCTCTGAATTACTCCCCTTCATTCTTCCCCTCCTGCTATCTTCTTCTTTTTCTTTTTTCTTAACATATGTTGCATTATTTGTTTCAGAGGTACAGATCTGTGATTCAACAGTCTTGCACAATTCACAGCGCTCACCATAGCACATACCCTCCCCAATACCTATCACCCAGCCACCCCATCCCTCCCACCCCCCACCACTCCAGCAACACTCAGTTTGTTTCCTGAGATTAAGAATTCCTCATATCAGTGAGGTCATATGATACATGTCTTTCTCTGATTGACTTATTTCACTCAGCATAACACCCTCCAGTTCCATCCACGTCGTTGCAAATGGCAAGATCTCATTCCTTTTGATGGCTGCATAATATTCCATTGTGTATATATACCACCTCTTCTTTATCCATTCATCTGTCATTGGACATCTTGGCTCTTTCCACAGTCTGGCTATTGTGGACATTGCTGCTATAAACATCGGGGTGCATGTACCCCTTCGGATCCCTACATTTGTAACTTTGTGGTAAATACCCAGTAGTACAATTGCTGGATCGTAGGGTAGCTCTATTTTCAACTGTTTGAGGAACCTCCATACTGTTTTCCAGAGGGGTTGCACCAGCTTGCATTCCCACCAACAGTGTGGGAGGGTTCCCCTTTCTCCGCATCCCTGCCAAAATCTGTCGTTTCCTGACGTGTTAATTTTAGCCATTCTGACGGGTGTGAGGTGGTATCTCATTGAGGTTTTGATTTGGATTTCCCTGATGCCGAGCAATGTTGAACACTTTTTCATGTGTCTGTTGGCTATTTGGATGTCTTCTTTGGACAAATGTCTGTTCATGTCTTCTGCCCATTTCTTGATTGGATAATTTGTTCTTTGGGTGTTGAGTTTGATAAGTTCTTTATAGATTTTGGATACTAGCCCTTTATCTGATATGTCATTTGCAAATAT